>NW_028097430.1:10729-20418 GCF_014824575.4 Sturnira hondurensis | reverse complement strand
GACTTCTAAAATTCTACTTAACTGTATTAATTACTAGGGTATAAACATCCTCGATTATTAGATAAAGTCTACTTTCTTATGCGTTATTATTAGCATGTCGCATGTCTTCCTATTTGTTTTGTTGATCTTTGACTTCTTGTACATCCACAGGTTTTTAAATGCTCAGTTTTTCTTTCTTCACCCTCTTAAAGCACTTGAAGCTGGATGTTTTGAATTCTGAAGGTACCACTTTACCACTTTTTTAAGGTACTTCCAAGAAGCATCTGCTGATGTCTTGTAAAAATTACACACTGAAGCTAACTCTAGGAAAGACGAAGGGCGGTAATTGTTGTGAAAACACTTTCCTCTACACACATTTGCAGGTTATCTGTGTAAATTTTACCTTTATATGCAGCCTGTGTTCCTCTGTCTCCTTGTCTATCAAGACACTTTTATAGATGCCACTCAAATGTTTTGCAAATCGAACAAATGTCCATGTTGTAGGTGCAAACCTTGGTATTTCATTATTTGAACTATGTCAAACCTTGTCACCAATACCCAGCACAGCATTTCTTTAATACCACGGACTGAGGTTTGGTCAGGTTTGAGCATAGGCTCTGTTACCAAAAAAAAGTCATGTTCCTTCTCCTTGAAAATGATGGTATCCTAAAGAGAGACTTTAAAATATCAGTATGTCACCTGGCTGGTGTAGCTCAGTGGATTGAGTGCAGACTGCAAACCAAAGGGTTGCTGGTTTGATTCTCAGTCAGGGCACATGCCTGGGTTGTGGGCCGGGTCCATAGTTGGGGTATATGAGAGACAACCACACATTGATGTTTCTCTCCTTCTCTTTCTGCCTCCCTCCCCTCTCTCTATAAAACTAAATAAATAAAACCTCTTTCAAAAATCAGTATGCCAATGTCCAGCACAGAAAATATTGCTCTTGAGGTATGCCCACATTCCTACAGTAATGAACCAGTGTTAATTTACTAATATTGGCAAAAGACTACAAAGCATTTAAACATTTCTTCCTATATATTTCCACTTTTGTTATTCTAATTATTTCCTACCTGTTGCACTTGTACACACCCCCTCCCGACTCACCCAGGACCTTAAAGCTGAAGGTGTCTTAACTGCTTGTGATTGACAACCACAGCCAGAGAACCTCTACATTCCTTATCCCTGCCCAGTACCCTGCTCAGTGTTAGGGGTCTTGTAGTCCTCCCGGGTTGTCAGCAAAAGTGACAGATGCAATAAGCTTCACATCATTGTGCCAGGGAAACTGTTTGGCAACTACTGCATCACTGCCTTTTTCTCCCATACGTTACCCCTGCCTTTCTATGTGACCTGCAAACTTCTTAACCACACATCTCCTTAGTCTTTCCCTCAAATTGCTGGAAGGTTAGTACAATTGTTTTCATCTTCCTATAGTACAGATTTCTCAGCTTTAGAATAAAGAAAATTAGAATACTACATTCCATGCAAGATAGCATCTCTTGTTATATTCTCTATATGAGAACATAACTCATAAAGTCATTATCATAATTAACTGAATAAATTACACAAAGCATTAAGGACATTTTAAACATAGTTATGAGAGTTTTTACTGTGGTAGGTATATACAGTGTTCTAGAGGTCATTATATCATGCCTCCCAAAAGCTTAGTATGGCCCATTGGTGTCTTGCTCAGCTCATAATTTCACTGTGCATGATTTCTACCTCTGTGAATTAAAATAGGATCATCTCTTTTAGTATTGTGCCAAGGCAGTGTGTAAGCTTTCAATTCAATGGGAAGTCAAATTTTCTCACGTCCATACTAAACAATACAGTAAAAACTCCTAAGAATATCCAGTGGTCATCAAAATGAAATGCAAACAGTGCATTTGGTACCAAAGATATTTGTTAAGTAGTAAGTGACATAACAGTAAGGGCAAACCTACATTACACTGAAGACCCAAACATCTTGATACAAAGAGATTATGTATTTTTACTCAACTTATGCCTAGGAGATGACATTTTGAGAAAGTTAATGCAATTCTTCAATGGAAAACCACAACTATATTCAGAGCTGAGTGCTTAAAAGACAACCCTGGCTTAAAACAAAGGAAGGGAGAAGATTTTGTAAGGTCAAATTAATTCTTTAAGATCGTCACTTGGTCATAAGACATTGCCAAATATAAGAAATTCGCTCAACTGAAAATTAGATAAGCAGAGAAGTAATTTTGAAAATATTACTGACGGGTTTGCTTCCATTAAAGCCAGGAAATTATCATGATGCCTGGTTTGGGCAGATATAAGTAATTTCAACTTAATGTGAGTTTGAATACTTACTTTCAAACTTCAAAATATTTTTTCGACCATTTGAACATTGTAGTAGAAAGTAACCATTAATATTGAATGCAACTATACATTACACACACACACACACACACACACTTCCCCTTACGTCCAGGACTTGTGTAGACCACAGCCATACCCTTAAGCCATCCCACTGGAGGGTCCTTGTATCTCGTGGGATCCTGTCCAGATTGCAGATGCTTTCCCTTCTCCCTGAATTGGCTGGCTCCTTTCCCCTAAACGCAATCCTGCATCTCAACACAGACCACAGCATGCGGTGATTTCCAGACGTCAACTCCTGAATGAATGGGCACTTTTGTCAAGTGGACTAACTCAAATATTCTCAGAGGAAGGAAAGGTCACCTCAGCAGCAGGTCCAGCTGAACTCGAAACCCAGGGTCTCCCTGTGGACGCGGCTTCCAGGTGCAAGGGTGTGGACAGCTAGGCACGCCCCCCTGCGCAGGCAACGCCCTTTGGCCCTTTCGGCAAGTTCGGGCGCCCCCTTCCGGGGAAGGGAGTACTGCGTGCCCAAGAGTGGGGACTCCTTGCTCAATTTCCCTGGGGTCCTGGTGAAGTGTTGAATTTCCAGAACTCCTTAGACTTTTGCAGATGGCAGTGCTGATACATACATTTCAGTGACTCCTCTGTGGAAAACACTGAGCTAGTGGCTTATGTGCATTAAAAAGAGCGAATACATATGCTACCGACGTTCGTGAATATGGGAAATGGAAACATACAGAATGGCATATAGAAAAGGGCAAAACGTGAGGGATGGAGTAGAGCCATTCAATCACTCGCTGGTGCAGGGAAATGTAACTGCCATGGGTCTTGTCTCCCATGCATCTCACAAACTTACGGTGAGAACTGACTGAGCAATATATGTGAACAACCTGGGATATATTAAATTTGGTTGTTTTATGATTATTGCCGTAATTTTATTGATTACATTTTAAGTTCTCAGAAATAATTGCTGAATGGCCATTCCATTTTTTATCATATAATGAAAATACTTTGCTACTTGCCACTGTATCTACAAATTTGGAGGTGGAAGACAAATGAATGAAAACAGAGAATTTGTCCCCAGTGAAATAAGAGATGCCCACTAAGTGAACATCAGTGTTTCGGAAGTAGGGCTTCCCAGGTGAACAAGGATGGTCCAATACACGCAGTCGGTGCACGCATCTGATGTGGGTATGGAGGTGGAGTTTGAAACCTCACATGGCAGGTGTTGACACCTGGATTTGCTATTGACTTATGACATCGCTCTCCATATGAACTCTTAGCAGTTAGCTCTGTGGGAAGAAGGATGATACCATTTCAGTTTTAACTGCTTTTTAAATAATATATTTAATTGATTATGCCATTACAGTTGTCCCATTTCCCTCCCCTTCATTCCCCTCCACCCTGCACACCCCCTCCCACCCATATTCCTCTCCTTTAGTTCATGTCCATGTGTCATAAGTTCTTTGGCTTCTACATTTCCCATACTATTCTTGCCCTGCCCATCTATTTTCTCCCCACTGTCTATGCTACTTGGTCTCTGTACCTTTTCCCCTCTCTCCTCCTTCCACTCCCCTGTTGCTAACCCTCCATGTGATCTCCATTTCTGTGGCTCTGCTCCTGCTTTAGCTGTCCATTTACTTAGATTTTGTTTTAGGTGTGGTTGTTAATAACTGTGAGTTTGCTATCCTTTCACTGTTCATATTTTTATCTTCTTTTTCTTAGATAAGTCCCTTTCACATTTCATATAATAAGGGCTTGGTAATGATGAACTCTTTGAACTTGACCTTATCTGAGAAGTACTTTATCTGCCCTTCCATTCTAAATGAAAGCTTTGCTGCATAGAGCAGTCTTGATGTAGCTCTTTGGATTTCATGATTTGAAATACTTCTTTCCAGCCCCTTCATGCCTGCAAGGTCTATTTTGAGAAATCAGCTGACAGTCTGATGGGAACTCCTTTGTGGGTGACTGTCCCCTTATCTCTCGCTGCTTCTAGAATTCTCTCCTTCATTTTAATCTTGGCTAATGTAATTATGATGTGGCTTGGTGTGTTCCTCCTTGGGTCCACCTTATTTGGGACTCTCTGAGCTTCCTGGACTTCCTGGAAGTCTATTTCCCTTGCCAGATTGAAGAAGTTCTCCTTTATTATTTGTTCAAATAAGTTTTCCATTCATGGCTGTTTCTTTTTCCCTTCTGGTACCCCTATAATTCTGATGTTGGAACCCTTAAAGATGTCCTGAAGGTTCCTAAGCCTCTCCTCACTTTTGAATTTTTATTTCTTCATTCTTTTCTGTTTTGATGTTTCTTTCTTCCTTCTGGTCCACTCCATTGATTTGAGTCCCAGTTTTCTTTCCATCGCTATTGGTTTCCTATGCATTTTCCTTCATTTCACTTAGTGTAGCCTTCATTTTTTCATCTAATTTGCAACCAAAATCAACCAGTTCTGTGAGCATCCCGATCACCAGTGTTTTGAACTGTGCATCTGATAGGTTGGCCATCTCTTGGTCACTTAAAAGTACTGGCTTTGATTTGTCTTTCTGTTTGAGCCATAATTTTCTGGTATGCTTGCACCTGTTAAGTGTGAGGGGCAGAGCATTAGGTTTTCACCCGGGCTGGGCAACACAATGTCTGGGTTGTGACACTGTATGTGAGGGCACAGTGAGAGAGGGAACAATGGTGCTTGCTCTGCTCTCTCTCAGATTTCAGTTCCCTCTGCTGCTTCCCACGAGCAAATTGGTCCCTTCTGATGCCAGTTCCCAGGTGGATGGGCTTGTGTACATTCTAGGACCCTGTGGGTCTCATCAACAAATTTTCCTGTGAGGCTGAGAGTGTCTCCCAGCACCTCAACCCACACAAGTGTTTTCAATTGGTGCTTTTAGGCTTTATTTCCCATCACTGGGGCCCTAGGTTGCATGGTCTGCCTCAATGCCCGTTTTTGCCTGGTTTATCTGCACACGAATGTGTAGCCAAAGTCAGCCAGCCACCTTGCATGATTCACTGGGTCTGCTCGTTTCTCCCTGTGCCGGGGGTCAGCTAGCCCCACGCTGCCTGCACTTCCAGGTCTGCCAACCAGCACCTTTTCCTGCCTCCACCCTTCTCCACTGACTGCCAACTCCACCCCTCTTACTGGTCTGGATGAATGGTTGTCATCAGACTTCCATACAGTTCAATTTTCTGTCTGTTCTGGTTGTGATTTTATTTCTAAGTATTTGTTGTCCTTAATTGTGGTTGTGGGAGGAGGCACAGTATTTCCACCTTCACCTCCATCTTGGCCAGAAGAGTTTCAACTACTTTTGAAGAACTAAATTATTCTGTTATAAGGGAGAAAGCAATTGTAGTTGTTCTCATCATCATTATCATCGTCACCATCCCACTTCTGATAAAGACTAAACAGATTTCGTGGGTTTGTCTGGCAGGTTCACGGTGATCAAGATCAGAGAAGCCCAGTGACATGTACTTTGTAATCAGTTCAGAATCTATGGGCCTCAAGGAGATGAAGGAAGCATTGAGGAGTGTGCTCTTTATCCTCAAGTAAATGTGGAGAATGAAAGATATTCTGATGAAACTTTGGCATAGCCACAAGCCCTTAGATCTTCTTATGACACTGTTATGGACTGAATGTGTATGTCTGCCAGAAATCCATAGGTTGAGACTCTAACCCCAACAGGGTACACTGGGAGGCAGGGTCTTGTGGAGGAAACTAGGATTAGAGGAGGAAGGAAGGTAGAGGCTCTGTAATGGGATTAAAGCCTTCATGAGAGTCACAACTTTCTTCCTCTCTCCACTCTCCACTCACCACCCTCACAGGACACAAAGAGAAGGCAACAGGCTGCAACCCAGAGGAGGGCCCTCAATGGAACTCCTTCATGCTGGCACCCTGAACTTAGGACTCCAGCCTCCAGAACTGTGACAAGTGAGTTTGTTGTCTATAAGCTTTCTGGTCTATGGTACTTCTCTATAACAGGCTGAGCTAAGACATTGGACATCATTCAGTTAGAGCTTAACATACACTGCTTGAGACTGTACCTAAATATTTCAAGTTCAATTCATACGTGACAGAGATGAAATTGCCATGTGTAATTATTCTCGACCATTTTTTAAAAGAAGACCTGATATCTGTGCTCACATGTAAAAAACACAGACAGAAAAAAAAGAAGGGGAATGATGGCCCCACCTAAAAGGCACTGACTGTTAGTGAGAGAAAGGAAATGGCAAAGAGTAGGATGAGGCTCATGCTTGATTTCCCCCCCGTTATACTCTCAAATAGAGCTTTAAAGTCACTTTTATTCTTTAGTTTTTGAAAAAATTGACAGGACATTTAACCCTAACTATAGTCTGGTCTACATAGTAATATTCACTTCAACAGTTCCTTTGGTTAGTAACCCATTGGAAAGGGGAAGTGAGATAAGCCATTTGCTAGACCTCATATACCAGTCCGAGTCAGTGAACTTCAGGAGCACAAGAGTCAAAATGTTTTCCCTTAATTCCTGAGTTTTCCTGTCAACTTGTTAGTGAAGAAAGAGAGCCTACTTGGTGACAGGGTCTAAGTTATTTTTATTTCTTTTCCTATCACCCTTGAATAGTCCAGGCAGGAAACATGTTCTCATTTCAATTGATCTGCTCAGGGAAAAATATTCTTAAGAGAGTAGACCATTTTGTCTGGTCTCTTGGCAGACCTACCTACTCTGTCATGTGAAAGCGGCTGTGCAATATCTACCAGACAGGAGCTGATACGGAAAGAAAGAACTTAATGGTGAATCCAGTTTAAACATGTTTCTTATTTCACCCTTTATTGATCTGAGGACCTGTTCCTTACTCCAATTTATTTCTATAATGGTTTAAAATCATCATAAATGTTTAGGCACATACAGACTTTATATATGATGTGATAGGAATCAAAAACACCTCAATTGGATGTGCCATTTTATGAATTCATGACACTAAAATTAAATTATACCCACCAAATATGCAAAAGTTCTCACTGACATGATGAGAAAATTGAGCCTTTCCTACGCCAAAGAGTTGCATTTTTAACTATTCAGAAGACAATCCCTTGCGTGTTTTTAAAAAACTGTTCATAGTTTATTTAAACTTTCAATAAAGCGGGGTTTTCACAACCTCAACACTGACAAATACACTGGCATGAAACTGAGCTGCTGAGAAGAGCGCTGCCAGTGTGGCCTCTCTCCAGTCCCACGTCCAGTCTCACACTCGGCCCTCACGTGACCTCACACACCACAGGCTCTCTTGCTCACCCCCAGCCTCACCCTGGTGCATTCATTCCCCAGGGTGCAAAACCTCTGTGACACCAAACACAGAGACTCCTGGAAGGTTTAGTTCTTGAGAAGCACTCCCTTGGGCGGACAGCAGAGGGCGCTTTCCTACCAAGGAAGGTGCACGTGCTTTATCAGCTACCTCCTCTCTCTCCCTTACAGCATCTCTCTCTTTACTGGCGGTTTTTGACCAGCATTAATGTACTTTATTTTCATTTTCTTCATCCTGAATATGACCATTATCCAGTCCTGCAACCACCTGTATTATCTTGCTCCTGTCATTCTGTTTACACCCAAAATTCTTGAATGTTCTCCAATGTCCACCAACTCACACCATACACCAGAATACACTCAAAATGGATGAAGCAACTTCAATGTAAGTCACGATGCCAGAAAAATCCTAGAGGAAAACATAGGCAGGAAAATTTAAGATACCTTGTATAGCAATATTTTTACTGATATATATCCTAGGCTAAGGGTTAAAAGAAAAACATGGGACTATGTCAAACTAGAAAGTTTCTATACAGCTAAAGAAACCATCATCAAAATGAAAATGAACCCACTCTATTGGACTACATATTTGCCAGCAATACATCAGACAACGGGTTAGTCTCCAAAATACATAATGAAATTAGAGGACTCCACATCAGGAAGACAAATAATCCTATTAAAAAATGAGCAAAGGACCTGAATAGACACTTCTCCAGGGAGGACATATGGATGGTTCATTGACATGAAAACACTGCAACACCACTAGCCATCAGAAACATAGAAAAGTAAAACCACAATAAGATACCACCTCACAGCTCTCAGAATGGCCATCATGAATAAATCAAAAGCAACAAGTGATGGTGAGGATGTGGAGAAAAGGGAACCCCAGGGACTCATTGTGGGCATGCAGGCCACTGGTGCAGACACTGTGGAAAACAGTATGGAATTCCCTCAAAAAATTAAAATGGAACTGCCTTCTCTGACCCAGCAGTTCCTCTGCAGGGAATATATACTAAGAATTCTGAGGCACCAATTATTCAAAAAATCCATGCACCCCAATGTTCATAGCAGCACTATTTACAATAGGCAAGATATGGAAAGAGCCTAAGTGCCCATCAGTAGATGAGTGGGTAAATAAGCTGTGCTACATTTACACAATGGAATACTACACAGCAGTAAGGGACAACGAATTCTTACTTTTTCGACTGTATGGATGAGACTGGGGACTATTATGCTGAGTGAATAAGCCAGCTGATGAAGACAAATGCTGTATGATATCACTTATAAGAGGAATCTAATTAACAAAATAAACTAATGAGCAAAACATAAGCAGAGGCACAGAAACAGAGAACAGACTGAGAGCTGTAAAAGGGGAAGAGGCGTGTGGGGCCTGGATAAAAGAAGACGAAGGGGTTAGACAAAGAACACATACACAGGACTCACAGACACGGACCACGGTGTGGGGACGGGCTGTGGGAATGGGGGCAGGTGGTGGAAAGAGCTGAAGGGGCAACACTGGACAAATGTAGTAGCATAAACAATAAAACAGTTAAATGAAAACAGCAAGATGAAACAGTAAAGAGCCTCTGATAGCAACTTGTCTGTAGGGCCTGTTAAAAGGAGTGGAGGACAGAGAGGAGCGTGGGCTTCCTGAACCACAGGCCGGCCTGGCACACAATCAGAGAGCAGGGAGGCGGAGGGGGAAAGGGTTCCAGCTCCAGTTCCAATGCCAGAGGGTTGCTCTCTGTTGTGTGCAGCGGGGCTGTGGTCCGAGTCCACTGAACTCATTGACTTTAAATTCCAACAAAAAGGAGACAAATTTCCCTCCAGGTGATTTTAAAGAGGTAGATGTTTCTGCCAGTTGAACCAAGTTTACAGAAGGCACCTGGGTGACTCCCAACCCTCTGTCCTGCTGTGGTAACAGGGTCACCCAGGCTGGGAGCACGGCTGCTGGCCACTTTTCCCCGAAGGAGCTCCACACTATCAACATCCACTTCAGTCCTCTCGCCCTCTGAACTGGAATGACCTGGAGGAACCACTGACTCAGTCCTGGACTCTCCCATTGTTCCCCACCCAAGGATCTGTCCATCCCCTCCCACACTTTAAATG
>NW_028097430.1:0-4956 GCF_014824575.4 Sturnira hondurensis | reverse complement strand
TGGGAAGTCAAATTTTCTCACGTCCATACTAAACAATACAGTAAAAACTCCTAAGAATATCCAGTGGTCATCAAAATGAAATGCAAACAGTGCATTTGGTACCTAAGATATTTGTTAAGTAGTAAGTGACATAACAGTAAGGGCAAACCTACATTACACTGAAGACCCAAACATCTTGATACAAAGAGATTATGTATTTTTACTCAACTTATGCCTAGGAGATGACATTTTGAGAAAGTTAATGCAATTCTTCAATGGAAAACCACAACTATATGCAGAGCTGAGTGCTTAAAAGACAACCCTGGCTTAAAACAAAGGAAGGGAGAAGATTTTGTAAGGTCAAATTAATTCTTTAAGATCGTCACTTGGTCATAAGACATTGCCAAATATAAGAAATTCGCTCAACTGAAAATTAGATAAGCAGAGAAGTAATTTTGAAAATATTACTGACGGGTTTGCTTCCATTAAAGCCAGGAAATTATCATGATGCCTGGTTTGGGCAGATATAAGTAATTTCAACTTAATGTGAGTTTGAATACTTACTTTCAAACTTCAAAATGTTTTTTCGACCACTTGAACATTGTAGTAGAAAGTAACCATTAATATTGAATGCAACTATACATTACACACACACACACACACACACACACACACACACACTCACACACTTCCCCTTACGTCCAGGACTTGTCTACACCACAGCCATACCCTTAAGCCATCCCAATGGAGGGTCCTTGTATCTCGTGGGATCCTGTCCAGATTGCAGATGCTTTCCCTTCTCCCTGAATTGGCTGGCTTCTTTCCCCTAAACGCAATCCTGCATCTCAACACAGACCACAGCATGCGGTGATTTCCAGACTTCAACTCCTGAATGAATGGGCACTTTTGTCAAGTGGACTAACTCAAATATTCTCAGAGGAAGGAAAGGTCACCTCAGCAGCAGGTCCAGCTGAACGCGAAACCCAGGGTCTCCCCGTGGACGCAGCTTCCAGGTGCAAGGGTGTGGACAGCTAGGCACACCCCCCTGCGCAGGCAACGCCCTTTGGCCCTTTCGGCAAGTTCGGGCGCCCCCTTCTGGGGAAGGGAGTACTGCGTGCCCAAGAGTGGGGACTCCTTGCTCAATTTCCCTGGGGTCCTGGTGAAGTGTTGAATTTCCAGAACTCCTTAGACTTTTGCAGATGGCAGTGCTGATACATACATTTCAGTGACTCCTCTGTGGAAAACACTGAGCTAGTGGCTTATGTGGATTAAAAAGAGCGAATACATATGCTACCGACGTTCGTGAATATGGGAAATGGAAACATACAGAATGGCATATAGAAAAGGGCAAAACGTGAGGGATGGAGTAGAGCCATTCAATCACTCGCTGGTGCAGGGACATGTAACTGCCATGGGTCTTGTCTCCCATGCATCTCACAAACTTACGGTGAGAACTGACTGAGCAATATATGTGAACAACCTGAGATATATTAAATTTGGTTGTTTTATGATTATTGCCATAATTTTATTGATTACATTTTAAGCTCTCAGAAATAATTGCTGAATGGCCATTCCATTTTTTTATCATATAATCAAAATACTTTGCTACTTGTCAATGTATCTACAAATTTGGAGGTGGAAGACAAATGAATGAAAACAGAGAATTTGTCCCCAGTGAAATAAGAGATGCCCACTAAGTGAACATCAGTGTTTCGGAAGTAGGGCTTCCCAGGTGAACAAGGATGGTCCAACACACGCAGTCGGTGCACGCATCTGATGTGGGTATGGAGGTGGAGTTTGAAACCTCACATGGCAGGTGTTGACACCTGGATTTGCTATTGACTTATGACATCGCTCTCTATATGAACTCTTAGCAGCTCTGTGGGAAGAAGGATGATACCATTTCAGTTTTAACTGCTTTTTAAATAATATATTTAATTGATTATGCCATTACAGTTGTCCCATTTCCCTCCTCTTCATTCCCCTCCACCCTGCATACCCCCTCCCACCCATATTCCTCTCCTTTAGTTCATGTCCATGTGTCATAAGTTCTTTGGCTTCTACATTTCCCATACTATTCTTGCCCTGCCCATCTATTTTCTCCCCACTGTCTATGCTACTTGGTCTCTGTACCTTTTCCCCTCTCTCCTCCTTCCACTCCCCTGTTGCTAACCCTCCATGTGATCTCTATTTCTGTGGCTCTGCTCCTGTTTTAGCTGTCCATTTAGTTAGATTTTGTTTTAGGTGTGGTTGTTAATAACTGTGAGTTTGCTATGCTTTCACTGTTCATATTATTATCTTCTTTTTCTTAGATAAGTCCCTTTCACATTTCATAAAAAAGGGCTTGATGATGATGAACTCTTTGAACTTGACCTTATCTGAGAAGCACTTTATCTGCCCTTCCATTCTAAATGAAAGCTTTGCTGCATAGAGCAGTCTTGATGTAGCTCTTTGGATTTCATGATTTGAAATACTTCTTTCCAGCCCCTTCATGCCTGCAAGGTCTATTTTGAGAAATCAGCTGACAGTCTGATGGGAACTCCTTTGTGGGTGACTGTCCCCTTATCTCTCGCTGCTTCTAGAATTCTCTCCTTCATTTTAATCTTGGCTAATGTAATTATGATGTGGCTTGGTGTGTTCCTCCTTGGGTCCACCTTATTTGGGACTCTCTGAGCTTCCTGGACTTCCTGGAAGTCTATTTCCCTTGCCAGATTGAAGAAGTTCTCCTTTATTATTTGTTCAAAGAAGTTTTCCATTCATGGCTGTTTCTTTTTCCCTTCTGGTACCCCTATAATTCTGATGTTGGAACCCTTAAAGATGTCCTGAAGGTTCCTAAGCCTCTCCTCACTTTTGAATTTATATTTCTTCATTCTTTTCTGTTTTGATGTTTCTTTCTTCCTTCTGGTCCACTCCATTGATTTGAGTCCTAGTTTTCTTTCCATCGCTATTGGTTTCCTATGCATTTTCCTTCATTTCACTTAGTGTAGCCTTCATTTTTTCATCCAATTTGCAACCAAAATCAACCAGTTCTGTGAGCATCCCGATCGCCAGTGTTTTGAGCTATGCATCTGATAGGTTGGCCATCTCTTGGTCACTTAAAAGTACTGGCTTTGATTTGTCTTTCTGTTTGAGCCATAATTTTCTGGTATGCTTGCACCTGTTAAGTGTGAGGGGCAGAGCATTAGGTTTTCACCCGGGCTGGGCAACACAATGTCTGGGTTGTGACACTGTATGTGAGGGCACAGTGAGAGAGGGAACAATGGTGCTTGCTCTGCTCTCTCTCAGATTTCAGTTCCCTCTGCTGCTTCCCACGAGCAAATTGGTCCCTTCTGATGCCAGTTCCCAGGTGGATGGGCTTGTGTACATTCTAGGACCCTGTGGGTCTCATCAACAAATTTTCCTGTGAGGCTGAGAGTGTCTCCCAGCACCTCAACCCACACAAGTGTTTTCAATTGGTGCTTTTAGGCTTTATTTCCCATCACTGGGGCCCTAGGTTGCATGGTCTGCCTCAATGCCCGTTTTTGCCTGGTTTATCTGCACACGAATGTGTAGCCAAAGTCAGCCAGCCACCTTGCATGATTCACTGGGTCTGCTCGTTTCTCCCTGTGCCGGGGGTCAGCTAGCCCCACACTGCCTGCACTTCCAGGTCTGCCAACCAGCACCTTTTCCTGCCTCCACCCTTCTCCACTGACTGCCAACTCCACCCCTCTTACTGGTCTGGATGAATGGTTGTCATCAGAATTCCATACAGTTCAATTTTCTGTCTGTTCTGGTTGTGATTTTGTTTCTAAGTATTTGTTGTCCTTAATTGTGGTTGTGGGAGGAGGCACAGTATTTCCACCTTCACCTCCATCTTGGCCAGAAGAGTTTCAACTACTTTTGAAAAACTAAATTATTCTGTTATAAGGGAGAAAGCAATTGTAGTTGTTCTCATCATCATTATCATCGTCACCATCCCACTTCTGATAAAGACTAAACAGATTTCGTGGGTTTGTCTGGCAGGTTCACGGTGATCAAGATCAGAGAAGCCCAGTGACATGTACTTTGTAATCAGTTCAGAATCTATGGGCCTCAAGGAGATGAAGGAAGCATTGAGGAGTGTGCTCTTTATCCTCAAGTAAATGTAGAGAATGAAAGATATTCTGATGAAACTTTGGCATAGCCACAAGCCCTTAGATCTTCTTATGACACTGTTATGGACTGAATGTGTGTGTCTGCCAGAAATCCATAGGTTGAGACTCTAACCCCAACAGGGTACACTGGGAGGCAGGGTCTTGTGGAGGAAACTAGGATTAGAGGAGGAAGGAAGGTGGAGGCTCTGTAATGGGATTAAAGCCTTCATGAGAGTCACAACTTTCTTCCTCTCTCCACTCTCCACTCACCACCCTCACAGGACACAAAGAGAAGGCAACAGGCTGCAACCCAGAGTAGGGCCCTCAATGGAACTCCTTCATGCTGGCACCCTGAACTTAGGACTCCAGCCTCCAGAACTGTGACAAGTGAGTTTGTTGTCTATATGCTTTCTGGTCTATGGTACTTCTCTATAGCAGGCTGAGCTAAGACATTGGACATCATTCAGTTAGAGCTTAACATACACTGCTTGAGACTGTACCTAAATATTTCAAGTTCAATTCATACATGACAGAGATGAAATTGCCATGTGTAATAATTCTCGACCATTTTTTAAAAGAAGACCTGATATCTGTGCTCACATGTAAAAAACACAGACAGAAAAAAAAGAAGGGGAATGATGGCCCCACCTAAAAGGCACTGACTTAGTGAGAGAAAGGAAACGGCAAAGAGTAGGATGAGGCTCGTGCTTGATTTCCCCCCGGTTATACTCTCAAATAGAGCTTTAAAGTCACTTTTATTCTTTAGTTGTTGAAAAAATTGACAGGACATTTAACCCTAACTATAGTCTGGTTTACATAGTAATATTCACTTCAACAGTTCCTTTGGTTAGTAACCCATTGGAAA
>NW_028097429.1:0-546 GCF_014824575.4 Sturnira hondurensis | reverse complement strand
GACTGTGAGGCTCAATCTGACCACATTGGAGAAATTGCCATAGAGTTGCTCAGAGTACATAATATAGCCAAAGAAATGAGAGTGAAAATAACTTATCCATCATCATCAACAACAACAACAACAACAACAAATCTGCAAAAACACGAAGAATTAAAAAAAACAGAGGAAGAAATGCCTGAAAAAAAAGACAAGAAAATACAGTTTTCAAAAAATAAAGAAATATTGTAAAGTATAATGAAAGACTAGATGCAAAGGTACTTAAAGGATGAAAAGGTAAAAGAAAAAAAAGAATATGAAGGGAAAGAAGAAAGAGAAAAAGAGAAATATTTATAGTAAAGTAAAAAAATGTAGCACATAGAAAAAAAAAGGAAGAGGACTAACAAATAGCAGAGGAAAACATAACTAGACAAGGGCAAAATAAAGGAAAAGTAGGCAAGAGATATTTAGAAATATAAAAACAAAATAGAAAAGAAAGGAACAACAAATCAGGTAAGAAAGAGAAGATGAAGAAAGTATTCGAGAAAAAAGTTGTAGTTGTCCTCACCA
>NW_028097428.1:0-560 GCF_014824575.4 Sturnira hondurensis | reverse complement strand
CTGGACGCATCCTCTAACTCGCCTCCTTTGAGCAACCTCACGTGTGTGAGATTGTCGGAGTTGGTATGTGTGGTTTAGTCCAGTTAATATCCACTGCCTTTTTAGGGTTAGGAGATTGCTTTCCTACCCATTCCACTGTGACGGATGTCGGGTGGCTTCCAGTTCTGAGCCGTCACAGGTACACCCCGTTCCCCGCCCTCCGACATTCCAGGACTGCGAGTGTGTGAGAGCCAGTGTTCTCCCCGTCAGGACACAGTGACCGGAGCAGGGCTGCTGGGCCCCGAGGCTGCTCCATCTTCAGTGTGACCAGAGTGCTGCCGGGTGGCTCTGCGAGACACCGACTGCTCCTCCTCCTCACAGAGCTGCACGAGGTCCCATCACCCGCGCCGTGCCAGTCTGGGCATCGCCAGGCCTTTGACTTCACCACACAGGCGCTCGGCATCACTTCACTGTGGTTTTCCCAGTTCAGAGATGCTGAGGGATCTTTCCAGGAACTTAGGGGCTATTCGTTTCTTCTGTTCATCACTTCTGCCCATTTCGTGGTTGGGTCATTGACTTGG
>NW_028097427.1:0-729 GCF_014824575.4 Sturnira hondurensis | reverse complement strand
TGGGATTGACGAGGAAATCTGTACATCGAGGGGCCTGGAGAGAGAGAGAGAGGACCACATTTAGAGCCACCTGGGCCTTCACGGGCCTTGGGGTCACAGCAGGATCTGATCTACAAGATTGACCGTCCCGCCACCTTCTCCCTGGTCACTGAGGTTCTTGTGCGCACGCCTGCCACCTTCCGAGCCCAGGTCTCCCTTCGGAAGACATCACCCACACCTGCGGTCACCTCTTCCCCCCCCCAGGATGTTCTGAACCTTCCACACCCTTTTTCTCTAAAATTGTTTATTTTTTTTTTTGCATCATCCCAAACTTAGCCTAGACTCCATGGGGGCAATCTGCTGTTAATAAGAGCATGGAAGAAAATGCCTTAGGCTGAAGGAGGTATTTTAAAAAAAAACCACTTTCAGTAGTGATGAGAGTGACTGGAATAACTATGTGGTCTTATGAGTCGATCCCTTTGAAAGGCAATGATCATTTGGATAGAGAATATTTTGTATTTTTAGATGATTAAACCATAAACAGCATAACTCACTCATGAACATGACAATACACGCAAAAGTCACATACATGTACTTCATGATACACGCACTTTGCATGATCGGCCCATGTGAAGCTCTATCCAGCAGTATTTTTAATGTCAGCATGCAAGATTCTGGCCTCCTGGCTTAATTTTCCTTCTTTTCCCGGTGATATACAGCCCTTGGCTGACCCTATCAATTCTAGAAGGC
>NW_028097426.1:0-2073 GCF_014824575.4 Sturnira hondurensis | reverse complement strand
CATTACATGGAGGGATTTCAGTGAGGAGGGGAAAGGGAGGAATGGGGGGAAAGGGTACAGGGAAGAAGAAGGGTGGTTAGTAGGCATAAAATAGGCGGGGAGAGATCAAAGATGGTATAGGAAATAGAGGATCTAAAGAACTTATATGCACAACCCATGGACATGAACTAAATGGGGGGATGCTGAAGGGTTGGGGGGTGCATGGTGGAGGCAGGATAAAGTGGGAGAAATTGGGAAAACTGTAATAGCATAATCAATAAAATATACTTTAAAAAGAATGGGAAAAATGTGCCTATGTTCTTTTGACAGATTCTCATCATTCTTGGATCAATTTCTTACTTTATGGCACAACATATTTCAGGTGAATCTTTTATTTTCCCTGCCTTGCCCTGGAATTGGTGATTTTCTGAAGAGATTTGGTTCCTTGGAGCAGAGAATGGTATTTAGCAACTGATATCTGGGTAGTATATATGCTCAGTCTGTTGGGTTTTCATTGCCTCTTGGCCTTCTCAGAGCTGGAAAATATATGTATGTACATACTACTCACATGCATGCATGCACTGTGGTGGGATATGAAAATGCACCACTCAGATCCCTCTTCATGAAAGACCTTCTTGCAGAGAGCTGCCCCGCCCAGTCTCACACCTTCCCTCGGGCCTCCAGCCCACAGTTGATGACTGAGGAAAGCGTGTAAAGACTGGTTATTTTTGTCACGACGAGGAACAGCAACTCTGACAGGCCATGTATGCTCCAGAGTGGAGCTGACCAAGGCTTTCTGGGGCCTGCATTGCAGTTTGACATCTTCTGCCCAATCTGTTTCCTTCCACATGTTTTGGTCCCTCATATATATCCTACACCCCAAACTTTATCTCACTGTTTGCTTTATTGGAGAACCCAATCTGCAACACACATACACATCTATTTCTATATTTCTAAATATATAATTTCACATTGATACTTCAAATTCCAATCAGTCACCATGGGTTTATTCTAGTCTCCCCCTCTCCCATAATCACCAATACGTTTACTTTTTTCCTTCCATCCCTGTAAGCAGTCTTCTGAACAGGCAGAGCCTGTCGCCATCCCTAGCCTCGCCAGCCTGACCACACTGGCCCTGCCCACCTCACTGGCTGTGCTAGCTGAATCCTCAGCACCGAACATGGGGAAATGAAGTCCCATTCATTTTATAAGATAGGAGGTTATAAAACTTCATATAAATAATACATTTTATTTGGGTTGAAAGTACATTTCAACAGTATATTGAGGCTTTTTTTTACTGGTGACCAAGTTCTATTAAAAATGAAATTCTGTATTACAATTTCATTTTTTGTCAAAATGGAGAAAGACTTTTCAGAATCAACATTCTGGAATGTATGATAGAAAAGAAATGTCAAGAAAGAGCCCGAATTAGGAAGTTGCACTATAAAAGTAGCAGTCATTTCCAGCTGACATAGGAAAGTCTTTGCAGAGGATGTGCAGTTTGAACTGGCTTCTCTAGGTGTATTGGATTCGAACGAATGGATCAGGGAAACAGAAAGATGGGACACAATGTCAATGAATAATAGGTAGAGTGGGTAAGAACAGGAACATCAAGGGAGAATAGCAATTTGTCAGGAGAGAAAGATTCAAGAAGGAGGAATGAGGAACCTGGAAAGTTAGCTTGTGGAGGATCCTGACAATCTTCAGATTTTATTTTGTAGACAACGGAGAGCTGCTCTTTATCTTTTTAGTATAATGATAAAGACGAGTCTAGCAGAATGGTCAGGATGCGTTGGTGGAAGAGAGTGTTAGTCCATTCCTGCAGTGGTTTTAGTGTTGAGGATAAAGGTAGTGGTGAAACAGGGTTTAATCAGAGAAGCAGGCACACAGCGAGTATTATGGTATGTGGATTTATTGTAGGAATAGGCCTTAACAATTGTGATAGGGGCTATGGAAGCAAGGGTCTGGAAGGGGGAGTTGGAAGGTCAGAGGAAAGTCACTAATTAGTCTTTCGAAGCACGGGCATGGGTGGGAAAGTTGGAGATTTAGGGGAATCTGGAGGATAGGTATGTGCAGCTTCCAGCACGGGACTAC
>NW_028097425.1:0-1136 GCF_014824575.4 Sturnira hondurensis | reverse complement strand
CTGGGCAATGGTGGAATCTCGGGAACCCGTGATACAGTGGGCCATGGATCTGACAGATTGCTTAGAAAGGTAAAGCAGAATATTTCAGTCTTCTCAGTGGGGGATGCTGATTTAGGGTAAAGCTTATCTCGTCCATCTAAAGCAGTGGAGCGCAGTCACATGACCATTTGTGCCAGAAATGGTAGGCAAAAGAGGACTTCAACTCTGGGCAGAACCGGCACTGTCAAAGGAATGTGGACCATATGCAGTAATTTGCCCTTTTGGTATTTGTAACGAATGTATTGTTTCAATGGTAAATGAACAGCAAAAATATCCACGCATGCCAGATATTTTCCAAGAGGTTTTGTTCCTGACTTTGGGGTGGTATTACTGGAGAGATCTGTGACTTGATGCTCTTTGTTGAATAATAACAAAGAATGAAGAGAGATTAATTATAATTTTGGTATCAGACCTAAAAACTTCAATCAGTCCAACTTTAATATTCCTTAGCCTCAGATATTTAATTCTTCTTTAGCAGCCCTACATTGTATGGTCCCAAATAATAAAGGACAGAGAAGTGGTCATAATAAAGAACTCACACCCTGGCTGGTGTGGCTCAGTGGATTTTGTGCAGGCCTGTGAACCAAAAGGTTGCTGGTTCAATTCCCAGTCAGGGCATGTTTCTGGATTGCGGGCCAGGTCCCCTGCTGGGGGGCGCATGAAAGGCAACCAATCAAGGCAACTCTCGCACATTGATGTTTCTATTCCTCTCTTTCTCTCCCCCATTCACTTTCTCTAAAAAAAAAAAAACCTTTAAAAAAAGAACTCATATTTTACATCATTCAGGAAACTAAATGAAGTGCAAAGCATATCAGTACATAATGACCTTGAATATATTTGGCAATAAATTTTTACTTTTCTTCTGGACCCATGAGTCAGTCTTGGGCTATTTCTCAGGGATGATACCAGAAATCTGGGGTTGTTAAAAGAAAACAAGAATTGTAGAAATACAATAGGCCTGAAAGATCATCTCGCAAATCAAGCTTCGCTCATGGATAAGGAAACTGGGACACAAAGAAGCACACTTAGAGAAAGTCAAAGCCACGGCTAACTCAGGTCTCCTGACTTGTCTTTGCCTCCCTAAACTAAACTGCTTA
>NW_028097424.1:0-690 GCF_014824575.4 Sturnira hondurensis | reverse complement strand
GGAATATTTCTTTCCAGCCCCTTCTTGCCTGTAAGGTCTCTCTTTTTTTTTTAAGATTTTATTTATTTATATTTAGAGGGGAAGGGAAGGAGAGAAATATCAATGTATGGTCGCCTCTTGTGAGTCCCCTGCTGGGAACTGGCCTGCAACCCAGGCATGTGCCCTGACTGGTAATCGAACCGCGATAGTGTGGTTCGCAGGCCCGCGCTCAATCCACTGAGCTATGCCAGCCAGGGCATGTAAGGTCTCTTTTGAGAAATCCACTGACAGTCTTATGGGCACTCCTTTGTAGGTGACTGTCCCCTTATCTCTTGGTGCTTCTAGAATTCTCTCCTTCATTTTAGTCTTGGCTAATGTAATTATGATGTGCCTTGGTGTGTTCCTTCTTGGGTCCACCTTCTTTGGGACTCTCTGAGCTTCCTGGATTTCCTGGAAGTCTGTTTCCTTTGCCAGACTGGGGAAGTTCTCCTTTATTATTTGTTCAAATAAGTTTTCCACTCGTGGCTGTTCCTCTTCCCCTTCTGGTACCTCTATAATTCAGATGTTGTAGCGTTTAAAGATGTCCTGGAGGTTCCTAAGCCTCTCCTCATTTTTTTTTGAATTCTTGTTTCTTCCTTCTTTCCTGTTTGGTTGTTTCATTCTTCCTTCTGGTCCACTCCCTTGATTTGAGTCCTAGTTTCCTTTCCATCA
>NW_028097423.1:0-535 GCF_014824575.4 Sturnira hondurensis | reverse complement strand
CACACACACTTGCACACTCATACACATGCAGCCATGCCCGCATTTAAGACGGACTCGCAGCTGCTTTCGAGTACGTGGCGCGGTGCCGTGAGCTGTGGGCGCTGAGCAGCACATCAGACCCCGGAACCCGCTCACCTGGTCGCCGGAGGTGTGTGCCCTCCGACCAGCGTCTCCCCATTTTCCCCACACCCCAGGAGATGGTATTTTTTTAAAATGTTGCTCAAACAAGTCCCATTCGTCTTAGCAAAATCGATGAAGTCCTGTATATATACTGTTGCCTCTCAAACTTTTTCTTTTGACCTTCTCGTTAAATTTTCAAGTCTGTGTATTAGTATATGTGTCTGCATCAGCAGTTTTCAAGCCACAAGAATTTGTAAAACATGCAGTACCTGCCTCTTCTCCCTTATGGTTACCAAATAAAACAGACACCTGCCAACACAACACTACCCATTTGGTGTGAATGAATCAAAATGATGCCTATTTGGGGGGGGGTCAGATCAGCCAAAAATGTAACGTATTTTTTGGTGTGCCGCCG
>NW_028097422.1:0-2292 GCF_014824575.4 Sturnira hondurensis | reverse complement strand
CACAGAGCGGAGACCATGTAACACCCCATTTGTTACTCTGAGTTGCAGTGAATTTACACATCGTCTGCACACTGGTGACCATGGCAGGAAGGACCACGACCCTGACCCGCACTGTCCTTCTCTGTCTCGGTGAGCTTCAGGGGGAAGAGGAGGGATGGGGTGCCATCATCTCTCAGGTCCTGGTTACAAGAGACCCAGGAATGAGAAGATTCCCTGGGGACAGAGCATCTGGGTGGACAAGAGGTGGCTTAGCCACACATCTGACTCCAGGACTAGGGGCCAGATCAGGCCTGCAGCTTCCGTGTGGGGGTGGGAGATAATCTTGCTGGGACTCTCTTCCAGGGCTGTGTCGGGGCCCGTGGGACCAGGTCCAGGCAGGTGAGTCCTCCCCCAGACCTCCTACTTCAGCACAATGCTCCCCCTAGGCAGCTGGGGGACACACACTGGGTCTGGGCTGATGGTGACCAGGGTGGGAGGGGCCTTGGAATGACAGCTGGGGAAACTGAGGGGACAAGGCCCCCAGGACCCTGCAGGTCTGATCCCTTTCCAGCAGTTCCCCCCAAACCCTCCATCTGGGCTGAAACCAGGCCCCATCGTCAGCAGGGGGAGCCCTGTGACCATCTGGTGTCAGGGGTCTCTGCAGGCAGATGTCTACATTCTGTATAAAGAGAGGAGTTCTGAGCCTTTGGATGTCAGCATCCCACAGGCCTCCAGCAACAACACCAGGTTCCTCATTCAGTCCATGGGCTGATAGCCAGCAGGGCTGTACCAGTGTGCGTACAGCACTGGGGACAGGCTGTCTGAGAGGAGTGAGCCTCTGTTCCTGGTGCTGACAGGTAAGGGGGACCCGGGTCTCCTCCCCACCACTGTGGGCTCCTCCTCAGAGGATAAAGGGGAAAGGGTGTGGCTTTCGGGGGTTTCACCCCTCACAGCACCCACCTAGGGGAAGTAAGTTAACTGTCCCCTGGAATTCAGATTCTGCTCTCTCATAATTGTTCAGCGCACCCTACCTCTCAGCACAGCCAGGCCCCGTGTTGACCTCAGGAGGGAACGTGTCCCTCTTGTGCAGCTCACGGTCCACACTGGACACGTTCCACCTGCTGAAGGAGGGAGGGGCTGAGCCGCCCCAACACAGGAAATCGGAATGGAGATCCCATGAGAGGAGGAGGCAGGCTCTGTTCCCTGTGGGCCCCCTGAGCTCTTCCCATGGGGGGACCTACAGATGCTATGGTTCCTCCAGCTCCAACCCCAATGTGTGGTCACAGCCCAGTGACTCTCTATGCTTTGAGGTCACCCATGAGGTGGCCCACACTTGGCTTCAATTCTTTTTGGTGCCCCAAGTATCTGGTCTAAACCTTCTGGGTAGTAAAGCCCTGGGCTGTGGGGGGGTCAGTGAATCAGGTTTATGGAGACAGAACCACAGGCAGGACCCTTAGTGAAGGACAAGTGAGAGCTCTCCCTACAGCCCCAGAGGGCAGTGGATGTGTGTCCCCTGGGTGACAATGACCTTCTCCCCAGGTGTGTAAAGGGAGCCCTCCCTCTCAGCCCAGCCAGGCCCCCTGCTGCTTCCTGGAGATGACCTGACCCTCCAGTGTCAATCAGAGCCCGGCTTTGACAGATTCGCTCTGACCAAGGATGAGGGGCTCATACCCCCCCAGCGTCTCCAGGGGCAGCACAGCCCGAACTTCCCCCTGGGCCCTGTGAACCTCACCCACGGGGGCCGGTACAGGTGCTACAGTAGACACAACCTCTCCTATGTGTGGTCAGCCCCCAGCGCCCCCCTGGACATCCTGATTGCAGGTTAGGAGCCCTGCCCTGCACCCTGTCCTGACTGTCTGTTCAGGGCTCAGACCTGGGGTCACCTGGGTGGTGATGGGGTCCACATCAGGGTTCTGGAGCAGAGGCTGAGGGAGGCTGAGGTTTAGGGGAGGGAGAGAAAAAAAGTATGTTAGAAACCTGTAGAAAAAAGATGTCACTGACAGGGACTGAAAGGAGCTGAGAGGGGTCACAGAGTGAAGCTGGGGAAGGAACTACACGGTCCCTCAGCTCAGGGTCAAGGGGATGGGGGAAGCTGTGACCTCCTGCACATTACAGCCCTTCTCTCCCCAGGAATGGACAGGAAACCCTCCCTCTCAGCCCAGCCAGGACGCTCCATGCCCCGGGGAGCGAAAGTGACACTGCAGTGTCGATCAGAGGTCAGAGCTGACACCTTCCACCTGCTCAGGGAGGGGTCCCTTGATCCTCCCCAGCAGCTTCGTCTGCAGGACACAGCGGCCCCCTCTCAGGCCAACT
>NW_028097421.1:0-700 GCF_014824575.4 Sturnira hondurensis | reverse complement strand
CTCTATTCTCCACCTTGTTAGAACCAGATGATGTGGGAATACTTAAGGGGCACTGAAAAACACGATGTACATGATCCAAATCATTACTCTGTTTATCTTGTCTGAAACAGAACTATTATCCTGGAGGTAAAAACACTGTCAACATTGATTTCCCAGAAACACTTGTGTTGCATACGTGTATTCCCACCTTGATTTGGTTAAGTTGTAAAGTTTTCTCATACATGTCTCTAAGAAATATGATCTAGGTGACCAAAATTGGAGCATTCTTTTCACGCTCGCTAGTATCATCACAAAAGTGTCTGCTACAAAGCATACGTAATTCCACATCTTCGTTTTTATATGCTTTCCTCTAGGAAAGCTATACAAGTTTCCCCTATTCAACAGAGAGCAGGCTATTGGGTATGATTCCTATTTGCAGAAACCAGTGAATTGGTGAATGTTTTGGTGTACCATCTAAGAGGAAACGTGTTCTCGTTAAAGAACGCTTTCTCAGAACGGCCAGAAAAGTTGAAGTATTTCAAAGAACATTGCATTTCTGTATCTCTAAAAGGAGTGTCCTGCAGTACGGTTGGCAGGATTTCAGACAGACTTTTCCACAAACAAGCATGTAAGGAACTTGTTCATTCCAAGAGATTTCCCAAGTTCCCCACATTTCATAGTGGTTACAACACAGGGAAACTCAGTTGCTTGAAAGAACTAA
>NW_028097420.1:0-719 GCF_014824575.4 Sturnira hondurensis | reverse complement strand
TACGGGAGCATTCGAAAACATCTAAATGTCAGGACTATACAGTTACCTTGTGACTAGTCTCCAGAGTAATGCCAAGGGTGGAATAAGTGGTTCTTTTATTTTTTTTCAAATTTTATTTATTTATTTATTTATAGAGGGGAAAGGAAGGAGAGAAATATCAATGTATGGTTGCTTCTTGTGAATCCCCTGCTGGGAACTGGCCTGCAACCCAGGCATGTGCCCTGACTGGGAATCGAACCACGATTGTGTGGTTCGCAGGCTCGCACTCAATACACTGAGCTACACCAGCCAGGGCAGAATAGGTGTTTTATGGGACGTTTCTTGGAAGTGGCTTTGTAGCATAACACAGGCAGGTGTCTACAAGTGCCAAGTGTGCTTGAAAGTTGCTTGTAATTTGCTTTGTCTGTTGCAGCTTCCTACAACAAGGTGGAGGTAAAATTTATATATAATGCTGCTACAAGAGTTCTAAAAAAGCAAAGTGAAATACCAGTGCCATTGTTGTGTGCATGTACCCTTTGAGAGATATCTGCGGGCTCATTTCTTCCATTTTCCTGGACTTCATCTACTATTTTAGGTTCCTGGTACTGGTGCAAAACATGTGTACTTCCAGATTCTGTTTCTAAGCTTTGCATTCAAGGGTAAAGATTTCTTTCTCAAGTTTTGTTACAGAACATCTTTACCATCACTCAGGTCCAGTTATTTTGTAATTCCAATGGCAG
>NW_028097419.1:0-647 GCF_014824575.4 Sturnira hondurensis | reverse complement strand
CGCCCACGAAGAGATCACTTCCTGTGTCCCCTTCACAGAGGTCACTACCATCGGGTTGTGCCATCCGGGTTGTCCAGGGTCACTGCCTTGGCTTTCCTCAGAACTTTCTTCTTTGTTTTGCTGAGTTGATTGACACACAACCCCATACAGGTTGAAGGTGTGCAGTGTAATGACTTTCATATGGTGCAAAATGAGAATGGTGATGTCTCATTAACATCTGTCATTTCGTTTAGACTTTAAGAAATGTTTTCCCCCTGTGACGAGGAAGCTGTGGTAGAGCTGGGAACGGCTCACAACACCCTGGGGCCCCCGAGTAGGGTCGGGAAGGGGTGGGGTGAGGTTTTCGGGGTGGAAGAACGGAGCCGGCTGACGGGCTAGAAATGAACACCGGCATGACTGGGGCGTCACGAAACAGCAAACCAGGTTGGGGCCCCCCATTGTTGAGCCCAGGGACTGGAGGGACTCCTTGCAGATGAAAGGGGGCCCCTTAGGCTTCAAATGCTGTTCCTGAGCAGGGCGTGAGGCTCCACTTCTGGCCCCGAGAGGCCCTGCAGGCAGTCCCAGTGAGGACCGTCCCCTGCTGGGGCGATGTGAATGGCGATTGCCCTGCACTTTGTGCCGGCACCTTCCAGGGCGGCCTGCGCGTG
>NW_028097418.1:0-967 GCF_014824575.4 Sturnira hondurensis | reverse complement strand
TATGCATATTCATATTACAAATTTGTTATCACAGTAAGTTCAGTTAACACACTTCATCCAGGTGCAATTTTTTTCTACTTTTGATTAGCACATTCAGGATTTACTTCTCAGGACACCCAAATATCTTGGAGATATTGTGAATTTGGTTCTAGACACCACAATAAGGTAAATATCACAGTAAAGTGGCTGCGTGAACTTTTGGTTTCCCAGGGCACATAAAATTTGTTTCCAGTCAACTGCAGGAACAGGTGTGCAATGCCCTGTATCTAAACAACCCCCTACATCCTTAATTGCAAAGAAATTCATTCCTAAAAATGCTAACTGCCAACTGAGCTTTGAGTCAGTTACGATATTTTTGCCTGTGTAGGGCTTACGTTCAATTTGTAAAAAACGCAATATGGGAGAAGCCTGATGAAGTCAATGTACGATAAGCGAGGTTTGCTGGTTTTTAAACCCTGGTAATCATGCTGTACACAATATCCTCAGAAATTATTAATCATCTAACTAAATGCACCTTTGTTGTATTTGCCCTTTTCCCACCCCCGAGCTGCTTTTTATAGAACCCATCACCCAATTATCACACTGTTGCCAGACAGGAGCCTGGCCCTGAGAGGATCTGCCTAGGACCAGCTGTGCATTCTTGACTTTGTGTGGGAAAGGTTTCACAAAGAGTCCACGTGACTATGAGGGTACTTTTATTAAAGCTGGGGACAAAAACAAACAAACTTGAGACAGTAAAACAAGGAAAAGCTTAGCATAGTAGCAACAGAGAGCCCAGGCGGGACTGCCTTAGTGACTGAGAAGTCAGAGAAAAGGGGCCTTGGGGACAGGTGGAGGGGATGGGCCAGGTACAAGATGCTGCTCTGCCCATTGTTTCCCTGTCTTGTGGGGGAAGAAGTGACAAAGGGGAGCGGTGTAGGTTGTTCCCCAAAGACAGAGTGTGCATCCTGGGACCTATATCTTGAGG
>NW_028097417.1:0-816 GCF_014824575.4 Sturnira hondurensis | reverse complement strand
GGGAACCACCAAAGTGTCATTTGATAAAGAAGATGTGGTACATATATACAACAGAATACTTCTTGGCCACGAGAAAAGATGAAATACTGCCATTTGCGACACACAGGTGGACCTTGAGAGTATCACGCTAAGCGAAATAAGTCGGTCAGGAAAAGCTAAGAGCCATGTGACTTCACTCATATGTGGGATAGAAAATTGAAACTCAGCCACAGAAAACAGTGTGGTGGTTACCTGAGGGAAGGCGGGTGGGGAAGTGGGAAAGGGGGCCAAATGCATGCAGGCGATGTATCACAGAATTGTATAATTAACACCCGTATAGTTTTATTCATCAATGCCATGCCAACAAATTCAATTTTTGAAATAGTAACCAAAGACTCCCTCCCTCCTGCTCCTTCCTGCTCCCTCCGGCGACGGATACCCTGTGTCACCCACCCTGCCACGAGGCCAGCGACCTTCACTGATTTGAACATGTGGGTGGGTACAGCTGTAGATCTCAGAACCTCCTCAAGAAAGGTCGCAGCTCAGGCCCACAGAGGTGCTAACTTGGGGTTAAGTAGGGACTCAAAAGGGCTGGGGAGACAGAAGTAGAATGAAATCATCCCTTGGCTTCTGTGCGATAATGGAAGGTGTGCCAGAGTCCACCACGTTAGAGACCATCCCTGCGGATTCTCGCTGGGCCTGCAGATTTCTCCTCCCCGCCCCCACCCCCCCACCCCCCCCCCCCCGGCCACTCCACAGATGATGCTAATGATTGGGTAGGTTCCGCACTACAAGAACACAGACGCCCTGTCGCCAGGGGCATTTCCTTTTCGGCTT
>NW_028097416.1:0-1173 GCF_014824575.4 Sturnira hondurensis | reverse complement strand
TTCGCCCCCTGGGGCCTGTGTGGTCCGTCTCACTGTGCACGAATGTGCGACCGCAGTCAGTCTGCCCCACACCCCGACTGGTTCCGGGCTGCCTGCGCGCCTAGGTCGGGGGATCTGTCCTGCCCGACCAAGCTCCGCTGCTGGCTCCGCCTCTCTTACCGTCCGGTTGAATGGTTCGTAGTTGTCGGACTTCCATATAATTCCGTTTTCTGGTCTTTGGGTGTGTCCTAGTTCTCCAAACCTTTGTTGTGTTCAACTTGGTTGTGGGAGAAGGCACAGTGTTTCCACCTATGACTCCATCTTGGCGGAAGTCCTAGAAAATATTTTTATTAGATGATTGTGTACTGTGTCATCTGAAAGATGGTGCCCAGCCATACCTTTGATGAACCTCAGGAACCCCAGCTCTCAGGTGTCCATCTCTCTTCCTCTTCTCCCTCATCATACCCTTGGGGATTTCTTTTCACCTCTGCCCTTCCTGCCCTTGGTTCCAGTTCTAAGTCAGAAAGCCCCATCAGTTTTTTCTTCTGATGGACTTTGAGGTTGGGAGAGCTTCAGGTCCTTCAGGTTTGGCTACACAGTGAAGGGAGCAGAGGGGAACTGGGTGCTCCACCTGCTGCACAAAGGGAAGAGCATGGACTGAGACTAACAACCCCCGGTCTGTTGTGATTAGAATAACGAGGAGGGCATACGAGGGTCAATGGCGATGGATGGAGACTTCACGGGTGCTGAGCACACAGTATAGTGTATAGATGATGTGTTGTTGAATTGTGCACCTGAAACCTGTTTAACTTTGTTAACCAGTGTCACCCCAATAAATTCTATTTGAAAATTCTTCAACATAATTAAAACTCTTCCTTATTGATATTGGCCAATTATCACCAAAAAATTCTAGTGGGTCACTCATTAACAATATGTCTGCTTTTCCTTCCCATATTGCCAAGGACCCATGTTTCATTACTATAGAAACATATAAATATTGAGAATAAAACTCCACCCTGACTTCTTGTTTTCTTTATTCCTTTTAATTACGCCAGTGAAGTCATTACAACTTTGAGGCAAGTGATCGAGAGCTGGGAGATCCAGATCAGTGAAACATGGAAAAGTTTCTGGCGGTATGAAGATATGGAAGGAAACCAAATTCAACAGAAATGTGATATGGGAGACCATCACGGA
>NW_028097415.1:0-679 GCF_014824575.4 Sturnira hondurensis | reverse complement strand
GAACTTTTAAATCCCTCTTAAGGCTTTGAAAGCAAAGGTAAGGACTTGCCATCGTACTTTGCCAGCAATTCCTATATGTTTTGGTGAGTTCCTCTCTTCTTGAGGTCCCCAAAATATAGTGAGGTTCCTGCATCTGGCAGGAAGTGACCTTCCTTACTCAACCAAAAAGGTTTCTGGGAAACCTGTAATCAAGGTGCCAGGCCAGTATTGCTGAGGATTTTTTTGTGTTCTGTAAGTCAGTCTTAATTCCTTAAAGCTCTGGTCATTTCTGAGTCTGTGCATGTCTTCTCATATAAGACACTCCAGTCAAAGCCTTGTTAATATAACCAGTTTCTAATTGCATATTATTACATGGAAAGATTCTTATGGAACTTGTCCAAGTGATAATATTGCCATGAAAATAAGAATTCTCACTAGAGTTTCTGAATTCTGGAAAATTCAAGTAGTAAGAAGAAGATAAATGTTCCAATTCTGCTTACAAAGTTGTTAACACATTGTTTTAAGTCACAGGTAACTTAAGAGAAAAATTATTTTATTAAATCCATTAAAATATTAAAGGACCAATTCTTTAATAAATATTAAAGGACTTATTCTGCTTGAATTCTGTTTCCCATTCATTCTCTCAACCTTGTCTAATGATTGAGGGTGATGGAATCAGTGATAATTCCAAGAAGTTTGC
>NW_028097414.1:0-777 GCF_014824575.4 Sturnira hondurensis | reverse complement strand
TACATCGCCTTTCTCACTGCTGCTTAAGTATTCCGAAATTGTCCCGTTGTAAATAACTTGGAGAATGGAGGAAAGGCAACTCAAATCACGTTCGCTTTCTGGAAGGAGTCACCAGGGATGTACGCCCATGTAATTTTAAAGGTAGGAGAGCTTCTACTGAAAGGTTCACTGAAACGCATTCTTTCCAGGAGAAAATAACAAGGAAGAATATACATTCATGTACTCTGCAGTACCTGCTTGGAAGAAACTCCTTTGTGAATGCCAACATGTAAAGCAGATGAGCAGTTTACTTCTTTCACACAACTGAGCTTCCCTGTGTTCTAACCACTGTGAAATGTTCATAATTTGGGAAATCTCTTGGAATGAACAAGTTCCTTCCAAAGTTTGTTTCAAAAAATCTGTCGGAAATGATTCCAACCGTAGTGTAGTCCACTCCTTTTACAGGTACAGAAATGCAATGTTCCTTGAAATACTTCAACTTTTCTGGCAGTTCTGAGAAAGTGTTCTTGAGCGTGAATATGTTTCCTCTAAAATACTATACCAAAACATTCAGCAATTCACTTGATTTCACACATAAGTATCATAGGGAAAACGTGCTATCTGTGATAGGGGAAGCTTCATAGTTTTCCTGGAGGAAAGCCTATCAAAATGTAGATGTGGAAGTACGTATGCTTTGTAGCAGACTCTTTTGTGATGATAGAAGTGAGCCTGAAAAGCATGCTCCCCTTTTGGTCACCTAGTTCATAGTTCTTAGAGACAAGCATTAGGAAACTTTGG
>NW_028097413.1:0-1571 GCF_014824575.4 Sturnira hondurensis | reverse complement strand
AGGTTGCTTCCAACTCTTGGCTATTGTAAATTGTGCTGCTATGAACATCGGGATGCATAGGTTCTTTTGGATTGATGTTTCAGGGTTCTTAGGATATACTCCTAGCAGTGGAATTGCTGGGTCAAAAGGCACGTTCATTTTTAGTTTTCTTCAAAAATTCCATACTGCTTTCCATAGTGGTTGTACCAGTCTGCAATCCCACTAGCAGTGAACTAGGGCCCCCTTTTCCCCACAACCTCTCCAACACTTGTTGTTTGTTTCTTTGTTCATGGTAGCCATTCTGACTGGTGTTAAGTGGTATCTCATTGTGGTTTTGATCTGCATCTCTGATAGCTAGTGATATCGAGCATCTTTTCATGTGTCTCTGGATCTTCTGTATGTCCTCCTTGGAGAAATGTCTCTTCAAGGCCTTTGCCCATTTTGTAATTGGGTTGCTCGTCTTCTTTGAGTAGAGTTGTGTGAGTTCTTTGTATATTTTGGAGATTAAACCATTGTCTGAGGTGTCATTGGCAAATATGTTTTCCCAAACTGTTGCTTCTCTTTTTATCTTGATACTGCTTTCCTTGGCCCTGCAGAAGCTTTTAAGTTTGATGAGATCCCATTCATTTATTATTTCCATTATGTTCCTTGTTCTAGGGGACGTATCAGTAAAAATCTTGCTGCGTGGAATATCNGGCTTATATTTAAGTATTTTATCCACCTTGAATTAATTTTGGTGTATGGTGTAAGTTGGTGCTCGAGTTTCACTTTTTTGCATGTGGCTGTCCAGTTCTCCCAACACCATTTGTTGAAGAGGCTATCTTTACTCCATTTTATGTTACTGCCCCCTTTGTTGAATATTAATTGACTATAGATAGTTGGGTTTATTTCTGGGCTCTCTGTTCTATTCCATTGGTCTGTGTGCCTGTTTTTATGCCAGTACCAGGCTGTTTTGATTACAGTGGCCTTGTAATATAGTTTGATATCAGGTATTGTAATCCCTCCTACTTTGTTCTTCTTTCTCAAAATTGCAGCTGCTATTCGTGGTCTTCTGTGGTTCCATATAAATTTTTGATGTTCAATGTCTGTGAAATATGCCATTGGCACTTTAATGGGTATCGCATTGATTATGTAAATTGCTTTGGATAGTATGGACATTTTGATGATGTTAATTCTTCCAATCCATGAAAACGGTTTTTTTCCATTTGTTTGTGTCTTCCTTAATTTCTTTCTTCAGTGTTGTGTAGTTTTCTGCATACAAGTCTTTAACCTCCTTGCTTAGGTTTATTCTCAGATATTTTATTTTTCTTTTTGCTATATCAAATGGGATTTTTTTCTTGATTTCTGCTTCTACCGTTTCATTGTTAGTATACAAAAATGCCTTTGATTTCTGGATATTGACTTTGTATCCCACTGTTTTGAAAATTCATTTATTAGTTCAAACAGTTTTTTGGTTGAGTCTATAGGATTTTCCATGTACACTATCATGTCATCTACAAACAATGCCAGTTTTTTTCCTCCTTTCCAATTTGTATGCCTTGTATTTCCTTTTCTTGTCTGATTGCTGTGGCTAGAACTTCCAATACTATATT
>NW_028097412.1:0-559 GCF_014824575.4 Sturnira hondurensis | reverse complement strand
CAACTGTAATGGTATAATCAATAAACTATATTTTAAAAAAATAAAAAATAAATACTTAATGGATTCATGTGAATGTTTGGAATGATTTTGCTGAGAAACATGAAGAGCGATCTTATGTAACTCATTAGATCCTGTTCTAACTCTGTCTTTTTCCACTTATCAAGTCTTACTAAGTTCTATCTTCTTCTTCTTCCCCTTATTTAATAATACAACTTGCAAAATAAGTATCAGTTAAGTCAAAAATTGCAGAGATAAAAAGCCAAAATTTCAAATCCCTCCAATCAAATCAAAAACTTATTTTAAAACATCTCTGGGAAGGAAACATCATAATCACCTTGGTAAATCATCTTGAACATTTGTTAATCAGGTAACTTCTCCTCTGATCTAGTCTCAATCTTTTGTACTACATCTTTTTTAAAAAAATTTATCCTCGCACAAGAACATTTTTTACTGCTTTTTAGAGAAGAAGGAAGAAAGGGAGGGAGGAGGAGAGAGAGAGAAAAAAATTTTGGTTGCTTTCAGCATCCTGGGTATGTGCCCTGAGTGGGAATTGAACCCA
>NW_028097411.1:0-563 GCF_014824575.4 Sturnira hondurensis | reverse complement strand
CACTGGAGAGACTTTGTCTATATAGTCCTTTATCTACATGGAAAAAAAAAACAAAAAACATGGATCCAGAACAACTTAATATCCTAGCCATCACTGCTAGGCACGATTCATAGGAACAAAGTCATCTTGGACCCTCCTTAAACGCTCAGCATTCAGCTGAACACTAGAGAGTGACCTCAGTCCACACCAAAAGAATTATTCATTCAGGTTTTCCCTGAACTAACAAAAGGAGGACCAAAACCATTAGGAGAGAAAGTCCTCAAATTAAACCTTGTAGGTGTATAAAACTTGACATAGAAAATAAAAAGTTTTTAATTATTAATGGAATGAATCATAAAACAAATTATTTTACCTACTTGGGAGAAATAAGCTTAGATATTTTTCATCATAAAATAAGTTGCGTTGAAAAAACTTTGGAAGCCATTTAAAAAAATAAGCTGTTATAATTAATAAAACCTTTTCATAAGTAAATAGAATTTTCCAAGAGTGATGTGACAGAATAAATCAAAAAGTAAAGAATATGAAAATATAACATATTTATGTAAGACCACCCATGATTATAG
>NW_028097410.1:0-1491 GCF_014824575.4 Sturnira hondurensis | reverse complement strand
ACCAATGAATAGATCAAGAAATAAAACGAGAGGCCAATATTCTTACTGAACACACATGCAAAATATCTCAATGAACATTAGATTAGCATGAGGAATTCAAGAGTACATGAAAACTTTTGTACACCATGACCGAATGGGATTTCAAACAGGGTCCTGATAATGGTCAAAAATACTTTCACATGTGAAAATCAGTAAGCATTTTCACCACAACAATAAAGCAAAAGATATAAACATACACTTGTTTAAACAGATACAGAAAGGACATTAGACACAGTACACCATTCATTCAAAACAAACGTTTCATAACAAACACTGTCAACACATTGGGGATGGAATGACCACCCCTCAGCACAATGAAGGTCACGTGTGGAAGCCCACAGTCAACATCAGACTCCACACTGAAAAGCTGAGGGTTTCTCTTCTGAGATCAGCAACAGGACAGGGAAGCCCACGCTCCCCACTCCTGTGCAGCTCACACTGACCATCCTGGGCAGAGCCGTCAGACAAGGACCAGAAACAAAGGCTCCAAATGAGAAAGAAAGAAATAAAACTGTGTGTGGGTGACACAATCTTATATGTTAAAAATCACTGAACAGCCAGCAAAGAATGGTTAAAACTAAACAACCAATTCAGTAAAGTTGCAGATTGGAAAATGACCATTCAGGAATGAGTGGCATTTTATATACAAAATATAAAAAAATCAGGAGAGAAAATAAAGGCTTAATCCCATTTACAATAACATCAAACACAACACATGATGGCCAAGGATGTAAAAAGCCTGGATGCTGAAAACTCTAAGACTTTGGTAAAAGATATTGAAAAGACAAAAATAAATGGAAATGTATCCTGCATTTACAGTTAGGAAGAATTCACTGAAATGTACCTACTGCCCAATGTACAAATTCAGTGCAAGCCCTATCAAAATTTCAAATGCACTTTTCACAGAAATACAAAAGGCAATAATATAATTCACACAAAACCCCTCAAGACCACCAACAGCCAAAGCAATCTTGAGAAAGAGGAACAGAGATAAAGACATCACACTGCCTGATACCAAATTATGCTACAGAGCTGTTGTAATTAAAACAGCATGGTAATTGCAAAAAAATTAAAAGACATACAGACCAATGGATCAGAATCCAAACTTCAGAAATAAACGCACAACTTCCAGCTAAGATGAAGATGTAGGTACACACACAATGCCACCTCGCACAACCAAAACAAGGACAACAACAAATTTAAAAACAAAAAAACAACCAGCACTGACAGAAAATCAAACTGTATGAAGTCCAACAACCAAGGAGTGAAAGAAGAAATATTCATCCAGACCTGTAGGAGAGGTGCAGACAGGCAGCCTTCTGGAGAGGATTCACAGCAAGGCAGCGGCTTATGGACAGGATGGTCCCACATTTGTGTGCAGCTACAGCGGGAGGAAAATCTGGGGAGCGAGACAGACCAAGCTACCCAGAGTTCCAGGACCAGGAAATAAAG
>NW_028097409.1:0-1558 GCF_014824575.4 Sturnira hondurensis | reverse complement strand
CCATGACTAGGAGAAATGGATACACTGTACACGGCAATGGAAAACAACAGATTATGGATATACACAACTATTTATATGAACTTAACAGACATAATGCTTTATGAAAGATGTCAGACACAAGACTGCATGGTGTACAAATGCATGTATATTGAGTTCGAAAACAGGTAAAGCTATCCAATGGAGACAGAGCCAGAAAAATGGTTACTCAAGGAAGAAGGGACAGCTGATGGCGAGGATACTGATAAGGCAAAAGCCTGACAGGATACTGAAAATGTTCTATATCTTCATCTGGGTGGTGACTATATGGAAGTATACATACTCAAAACTTTATCAAGATTTATGCTTTATCAAAGTTATTCCTTAATTGTTTAAAAAGTGAAAGTTAAGTTTTTGTTCCACAAATATCGTATATTAAAAATAAAATCATTTCGGGGGGGTGGGCTGGGATAGGAGTAAAAGACAGACAACTGTACTTGAACAATTAAAATAAATAAACTTAAAAAAAGAAAATAAAAACATTTCTAAAAACATAAAGCTTATATACAAAAGCAAAAGGTTAAAAGCAAATTAAATATTACAACCGATGAAGACAAAAATTTTAAAGAAAAACAGTAAATTAAAATTGGACTGTGAAAATAGAGATGTTAGATGGCTCCAGTTTGACTTGAGGTGTGCCTCCTTTGAAGGTGATCTACTCCTGTGAAGCCACCTCCCAGGCCTCAATATGAGCTCTAACATGAATCAGCGGAGTAACTTACACCAAACTACTTAACCTCTCATCAGAAACAGTGATATTAAAAGTGTTGCCTACTCTAGAAGGTTACTGTGAAGAGTAAATAAGGTAACACTTGTAAAGAATGCCTAGCACATAGTAAGAACTCAATAAATGTTACCTATATTACCAAGTGACTGCAAAGTCTTAGGACACACAACTGAATATTCCATATTCACAAATTTCCCATCTGATATCAAATAAACCTCAAAGTATGTCCTCCCCCTTTAAGCAATAATAGTTATTCTTTACTATCTGAATAAATGAGCTACAACAAATTGGTTAATTAACATTTAGGTAAAAATATTTCTAATTAAAGTATAATTTTACTATAAATCAAATGGAAAAGTATCCTCTGGATTATTTTAATTTTGACATCTAAAATGATGGAAGGTAAGATCATAGTCAGCTCATGGCTCTGCAGCACACAGTTCTTTGTTTCCTCTTAACTCACTGGTCTCTCTTCTGCTCTTGGATTTCCTTTGGCCTCATGTAAGACAAGAATTATCTGGCTTCAGGAATTCTCAGATTTCACACTCACAGGTCCCAGGGACTGACTTTTTTTTAATATATATATTTTATTGATTATACTATTACAGTTGTTCTATTCCCCCCCTTCATTCACTTGCACCCTGCACACCCCCTCCCCCGCCATTCTCCCCTCCTTAGTTTATAACCACGTGTCTCAAGTTCTTTAGATTCTATATTTCCCGCACTATTCTCGCCCTCCCCCCTATCTATTTCTACCTACTGTCTATGCTATTTTCTGTACCTTCTCCCCCCTTC
>NW_028097408.1:0-2032 GCF_014824575.4 Sturnira hondurensis | reverse complement strand
CAAAAATTAGTAAGTTAAATGTTGTTTGAATCTATTGTATAAGGGTAGTTTAGTTTAATTTGTACTTTCAGTTCAGTGAAAATGTTAAGTGAAGGGAGTGAGCTACTAGTGCTCAAGGCCAACTCTGAAACAGTTTGTTCTTCATGTATTTTAACTCTCTGAATGTAGAGACAAGTTTTATTGGATCTTTACTCAATTTTTTTAACAGTAATAAGTGAGACTCAATCCAGCTAAGCAATAAATATAATTCTTTTAGATTCCACCTCCTCTAGTCTTCCCCCTTCACAATTCACCTCACTATCATGGTGTGAAACCATTCAAAGACAGAACTGCTCACTAGGCACATTTTCTAGATTGTCCTTAAAACTTGCTCCTATTATTTTCGGGATCATGGTCCTCTTTGAACTTTTTTACCTTCCTTGATTTTTAATGTCCAAACCCTGACAGTATCTCAGAAGCAATTCTAGAGGTTCTTGATCCCTCAGGGAAACCTCTTTCAATTCCAATTGAAATGAAGGCAGAAAGTTTGTTTCTTTTTTTTTAATATAATTTTTATTTAATTCTTTTTCAGGTACAGGTTTCTGTCTTATATTCCCAACCCTGCTGGCCCCCCGCCCCATGCTCCCCATCTCCTTCCCATTTCCACCCCCCACCCTTAGTTATTGTTCATGTGTCCTTTATACTTGCTCATGTGAGTCCATTCCCTTTTCCCCTATGATTCTCTCCCCTCTCCCCTCTGGACCCTGTCAGCCTGTTCCATATTTGAGTGTCACTGGTAGTATTTTGCTTGCTTGTTTGGTTTGTTTATTGAATGTTTTCCCCTAGACCATGTTGAAGATCCTGCTTGAGGCAGTGGGGAACATTCTCTAGTTTGTCTGCCAGAGATGGTCTTCCTCTCTCTCAGATGTAAAAGTAAGACTTGGAAAAGACCTTCACATTTTTTCCAGCCACTGAGTGGACTTTTATTTATAGAGAATAGAGATGACCATCACCAGCATTTTCAAGGAACTCCCACATGGTGAGATGCATCATGCATAGTTTTTCCTTTTTAGAGAAAGTCTGAAGTTGTGATGCTGCACTTAAAATGAGGGTGTTATGGTCCATACATGAGACTTAATGCAATGTGTGAGTCTATCACTTAACTGTGCACACTTGGACTAGTTATATAACCTTTCTGGCTCTCAGAATCTTTTTTTTTTGGTGGGGATTATATTACCAAGTTCAAAGGGTTTAGAGACCAATATTATATGTGGAGTGAAGAGAAGACTGCTTGACACATAATATTGCTCATGCTCAATAAAGAGGAGCTGTTAGAATGCAAAGTGGTTTTGGAGGGGTAGGAGGTCCTATTGATTCAAGTCTAAAGAAGTCAGACCTGTGTTCAGTTTTTCACCTTTAGGTTAAATCCAAATACCTTAGAAATGTAACAAGTGCATATTTCTCTCTTGGCTTTCTAACAGCATTTAATTCATTTTTTCTATTTGCATTCTCAATTAACATTCAGATGAGCATGAATATCCTGATGTAGATTTGAACATTCCCATCCTGTTTTTTTTAGATTAAAAATGGAATTTTTGGAGTCTATGTAACGAATACTGTTGTAGGAGCATGAAAATTCAATGGTGTTTACCATTTATAATTGTTGATATAAGATTGCACTACTATTCCCATACTAAATGCCCAGCAAAGGCACATAGCAGTTCATTAAGGGTAGGAAAGAGTGTCTCACTCAAGTCACAGAGCAGAATCTTCTAATTTTAAATAGGTTCACTTAATTTTTCCCAAGTGCATTTGATGTCATAAGTAGCCTCAGAAATTGAAGAGAACAATTCTTAAATACTCAAAAAGGAACAAAATTAGCTAACTAGATAGTGAATAAACCTTTATTCCCAAACTAAAGCATACACTAGATTTAAGGAATATAACTAGGAGAGTAGTTTGAATGTGGTTTTAATCTATTATTTTAATTTCTAATAACTGTATTTAGTAGAAAAATACATGCAAATGTGACTTGTATGCACATATAGGTACA
>NW_028097407.1:0-1150 GCF_014824575.4 Sturnira hondurensis | reverse complement strand
TTCCCCTTTTCTTGTTCTGTAGGTTCCCACTCACTGCTCAGATGAGTCATTTTCCCACTGGGAAATACTAGTTTGGTAAATGTTTTGAGAGATGCTGTTCCCTCAGAGACCCCTCCTCCAGGGCCTGCCCTGCTATAACTGCAACTCCTGAGTGGCAGGCCCTTCCCTGCCTTTGTCCTCTCTACTGGTTCCTCCTGGACACACCCTTCAGGCTCTCTCTTGAGTGATGACTTTCAGGGTAGCAGTCCAGACATGGGGCATTGGCCCCGAGTAGTGCATGTCTTTCTCCTTAGCTTGTGACAAGAGAAATTTTGAGATGTTCTAAATTAAAATGACAGCAGTCATTGGGTGAGGGAGACAGAACACTTGGCCTGTTAATAGCTGTGGACCAGCTCTGACAAAAGGCTGCTTATTCTGTTGAGTATCCTGTGTTGGGATTTAGGATTGATTTCTGAGGGGCTATTTCCAAAACTATCCAAAAGAGATAATAGCCAGGAGCCATCAAATCCCAGGAGCCTCTGCTATCTGGACCTCAGGAGCCTTGACTTGCTCTTTACACATGAACTTGCCAGTCCACAGCTACTCTACAGTTGCAGACACTTTCTTGCTGACTCTGTGCCTACCCCAGAGTTGGCCCTGCTTTAGCTTCTCCCACCCCCTTAATCTGTAGCTACTGTCATTTCTTTTACAGTGGCTTGCATCTCTTTTATCTTAAGACTTCAGGGTACCCTAAAATGGAGTCTTTTCTTCTACATTATAAAAACATTCAACCATCTTTTCTTATGTTACTTTGTGATTGGATTTATCTTAGGAATGATTTTTGAATTATAAAGTAATGCTTATAAGCCCATACAACACACCAAACAATACAGAAACAGAACCAAAAGTGCATAACTCCTTTACTGATCTCTCCCCCGGGAAGCTGACTAGGGCAAGTGGCTGAGTGTGTGTCTTTCTCCATTTTCCCTGGGCTCACAGATAAGTGTGCAGGTACAGGTCCTCCACCTTCCTCCTACAAAACAGGATCATATTATAAACTGAAGTTTCCTTTTCTTTTTACCTAATACTAGAAACACCCAAAATAATTTTGAGGTTTGCCCCAAAGAAATAGTTTTTGATGTGCACATATTTGCTGGTAGACCCAAAGTGT
>NW_028097406.1:0-2978 GCF_014824575.4 Sturnira hondurensis | reverse complement strand
ATTTTTATTTATTTATTTTTAGAGAGAGGGGAAGGGAAGGAGAAAGAGGGGGAGAGAAACATCAATGTGTGTTTGCCTCTCATGTGTCCCCTACTGGAGACCTGGCCTGCAACCCAGGCATGTGCACTGACTGGGAATTGAACCGGTGACCATTTGCTTCACAGGCCCATGCTCAATCCACTGAGCTACACCAGCCAGGGTGTGTGTGTATATATATATATTTTTTTTTTTCAATGAATACATATATTTATTCCAGGCATTGGAAACTCTTGGGTTTCTTATCCTGTACCATGCTAATAAATGCACCACATTTTTCAAATTGCTCTGAGATCTCCGAGAAACTGAGTTAGGATAGAAATCTAGGAGATTTCACTGAGGAAGTGATAATTGGGTCGTAGTTATTTTTAAAAATATGTAAGAGATTTCTCCTAGCAGGTATGGTTCAGTGGATTGAACACAGGCCTAGGAACCAGAGGGTCACCGGTTCAATTCCCAGTCAGGGCACATGTGTGGGTTGCAGGCCAAGTCCCTGGTGGCGGGTACTTAAGAGGCAACCACACACTGATGTTTCTCTCTTCCTCCCTTCCCCTCTGTCTAAAAATAATCAACAAATAAAATATTTTTTAAAAATGCATGAGATTCAGATAAGAGTATTATTTCAAGCAGAGCTGAAAACATCAGTCAAGGAATGTCCTGGCAAGAGTTTGTGCATGTTGTGAGCTGCCACAAAACACATGAAATGTGAAAGGATCACAGCAAATCAGTCAGATTTTGGGACCAAATCAAGAAGAACATGTTAAAAAGCAACATATTAAGGATTTGGGTTTTGGTATTTGTAAAAATGGTCACAAATCATCCACTGCTTTGGAGTGAAGGAGTAATCGCATGAAATTTGTTTTCTAGGAAAATGATTTCATTGACCTCGTAAACATGAATTAGAGTTAGAAATAAACTAAGGTCCAGTCTGTTGAAGTTGTTCAGTTGTTCAGTTGAGAGATGTCAAGGCAGAAGCAAAGGCCAAAAGGGATAGGGTTGTATAAAATGAGGACTGCATATTCTTTGTGTGTTACTAACCTTCAACTTCTTTTTGAAAAAGCTTAAATTACCCCCAAATTAAAATATATTAAGAATCTCATTAGCCTATAACAATCTAGAGATTTATTATAGATTGCTTACTAAAGATTTAAATAAAACAGCAAGTGGGAAGAGGGCATTATTCATTCTCAAACATATTTCCCATGAATTTGTAAATGTTGGTGATTGTAAAAGATTAGGTTCGTCAAATTAGCATACCTGTGGTTATTCTTTTAGTTTGCCTAAATGCCTTTGGTTGTACTAGCTCTAACTAGCAGAAGTTTCTTAGAAGCTATGATTTCAATTAAGTAACAGTAAAGCCTGGTGTATAATTAGAATTAAGGTCTATAAAAATGTATGTGATAAAAGTAGGAATTCTTTTGACCATAAACTAGTCAATAAAGGAAGAAAATGAGCAAACTTTCTCCATTATATGTTTATGGAAGACCTTATCTTTGGTTTGGATGAATTCTGTTACTGTGTTACAAATATTAGAAGCAGTTTTTTTGTTTAGTAGAGTATATACTTCTAGGCCTGCTGCTTCAGTTGATTCTTCTTTCTGAAGATTTAGAAATACAATCGATTAAGAATTGTATTTACAGAAATTATAGAAACAAATAAAACACTTAAGTATTTTATACTTAAGTCAATTAAAGTCATTTATGGATATTATATGAGAGTGTAACTTGGTAAAACTATGAACTATCTTTTTTTTTTAAGATTTTATTTATTTATTTACCTTTAGAGGGGAAGGGGAGAGGGAGAGAAACATCAATGTATGATTGCCTTTTGTGCGTCCCCTGCTGGGAGTTTGCCTGCAGGGAACGGGCCTGCAACCCAGGCATGTGCCCTGACTGGGAATCGAACCGTGATCCTCTGGTTCACAGGCCTGTGCTCAATCCACTGAGCTACACCAGCCAGGGCTGAACTATTCTTTAATTACCCACACTAGTTACATATAAAATCCCTTTGAAAAAATTAGAATTACAATGTAAACTATAGTATCTGATATAATTAATATAGACAAAGCCATCATCTCTTTTATTGGTGTCATTCATTATAATTCCCTTAGATTAAGTACTTTCATTATCTTCTTGCCACTTGAAATGTTTGGGAATATTTTAAAATATGATTAAATTTATTACAGGATGAGCATTTAATGGTGTTTTATTTTTCTTGCAGATAAGACTGTGCCTTTTGCGAAGATTTCATCTTTCTACAATGAAGAGCAGAATTTTTATGTTTAAGGAATAAGAAGCCACTTTATCATTGGGGGGGTATTTAAGTCACATATATTATGACAGCTCTTAATTTGTTATTGCCATAAATACTATATTGTTTTACTATGTTTTTGTATATATATATATATAAAAGTGCTCTTAATGGGCTTAGAGTTATTTGAAGTAAACTGTACTACAGTAGACATCTGTTTTAGAGCAGGGTGTTCTCTGGTCAGTTTTTGTTTTCCACTTACTATATTATTGGAAACTGTTTGATATACTAATGACTTTGTTTGTTTTGATTTTGCTGGTTAATTATTTTTTCCTGGAACTATAAATTCCAACAACTAAATGCTGTATAAAAAAATTTTAAAATTTCTCTATTAAGATATATTTCTCATTATGGTGAGGGGAAAAAAGCCAAATTTATTACTTTGCCTTTGGGTCTTTTAAATATTGATAAGTGTGTGAGTTGTATGGAAAACAATAAATATGCTTTAAAATTATTTTAAGTGGTGCAGAGTATGTTTATAAACTAAACCCATACTATTGAATTATTATATATTAACATGCATTTTATATGATTTCTAAAAAAATCTGTTAAAGAAGGGTCATTACATTTAGCAAATTTCTTTTTTTTAAAGATTTTATTTATTTATCTTTAGAGAGGAAGGGAAGGAGAGA
>NW_028097405.1:0-881 GCF_014824575.4 Sturnira hondurensis | reverse complement strand
GCTTTCAAGAAACTCACTAATTTTTCAAAACAGTGATTAATTTTTCTGATGATAAAAGATTCAAACACACTCAATTTTATTTTTAAAATATGTATGTACTTATTTATTAGAGAGAGGGTAAGGGTGGGAGAAAGACATAGAGAGAAACATTGATTGATTGCCTCTTGCACGTGCCCTGCCCAGAGACAGAACCTGCAACCCAGGCATGTACCCTGACTGGGAATTGAACCAGCGACCTTTACTTTTCAAGACAATGCCCAGCTAACTGAGCCACACTGGTCAGGGCCAAACATGTTCCTTTTTCAAACTTTAAATAGTGCCTGGCTGGTGTAGCTCAGTGGACTGAGCACGGGCCTGTGAACCAGACAATCGCAGTTCAATTCCCAGTCAGGGCACATGCCTGGGTTGCAGGCCAGTTCCCAGCAGGGGCCAGTTCCCAGCAGGGGATGCACGAGAAGCAACCATACATTAATGTTTCTCTTCCTCTCTCCTTTCCTCCCCCTCTAAAGATAAATAAATAAAATATTTTTAAAAAATAAAATAAAATAAAATAAAACTTTAAATAGTGATGATAGACAGAAATTTCCCCCAAATCCCATCTTCCCCCATGTCCAATAACCATGATTAATATTTTAGTGTATGTTTTTCTAGTCTTTATTTTATAAATTGATATGTATGTATGCATACATACATTTTGGGGCAAAAATGGGATGTACTTTATACAATGTATATATATTTATATAAGGTACATAAGTATATAAAATGTAAACCTTTTATATGATTATAGCTATTATTTATATATATTTGTGATAAATTTTTAAAATTTTGCCTTGTATCATGGACATTTTTCCATATAAACCCACCTTATTGTTTTATCAGTA
>NW_028097404.1:0-750 GCF_014824575.4 Sturnira hondurensis | reverse complement strand
ACATGGCGCCGGCTCCCCTGGTCCAGAAGCAGGGACTGTTCGTCATCAGGGTCTGTTTCTGCTTTCTGGAAATGGTTCCTTCGTTCGGCTCTTGCATGTATCCTTAGACACCTTTCTCTTTTTCCATGAAAAATAGTTTATATTTGCAGCTGAGTAATTTCTCAGTCTGCGTCTTGCTTACGGGAAGTTGAGGGAAGTTGAAGGAGCTCTCTTTTCATTTTGAACTGTCTTGGTTCCTTTGTCTAAGTGTGCACTATTCCTTTAAAAATGTTGTGGGTTTGCCCTGGCCAGTGTGGCTCAGACGGTTGGAGCATCACCCCATAAACCGAAAGGCTGCCAGTTCCATCCCCAGTCAGGATGCACACTGGAGGCAGCAGATGTTTCTCTCTCACATCGATGTTTCTCTCTCTCCCTCTCTCCCTCTCTGTCTCTCTCTCTCTCAGTAATGACAAAAAAATATCCTCAGGTGAGGATTTAAAAAAGTAAATGTTGGCCCTGGCTGGTATAGCTCAGTGGATTGAGCACGGGCCTGTGAACCAGAGGATCACGGTTCGATTCCCAGTCAGGGCACATGCCTGGGTTGCAGGCCAATTCCCAGCAGGGGATGCAGAAGAGGCAACCATACATTGATGTTTCTCTCCCTCTATCCTTCCCTTCCCCTCTAAAGATAAATAAATAAATAAAATATTTTAAAAAAACAGTTGTACTATAGTTATAAAAAATAAAAGTAAATGTTGTAGGTTTTTTGTA
>NW_028097403.1:0-699 GCF_014824575.4 Sturnira hondurensis | reverse complement strand
CTCTGCAGATAATACAATACCAACACCAGCAGTGCCAGTAAGGGGTACTTCTTCACAATGGGTAGAGACTTATATGGGAAACCCGCTTCCTACGAAATGTGCCTATTGCCCAGGAAGGAAGAAAGGGCAAACGCTTCACTCTGCAGATAACACAACACCTTCCCCAGCAGTGCCAGCAGAGGCTACTTCTAGACAAGGGACAGAGACTTATCGGGGGAAACCGGCCTCCTACAAAATGTCCCCATTCACCAGAAATGAATACACGGAGAACGCCTAACTCTACAGATAACACTGCACCTGCCTCAGCAGGGCCAGCAAGAATACTTCTAGACAAGGGGTAGAGACTTATCGGGGGAAACCCGCTTCCTACCAAATGTCCCCATTTACCAGAAACAAATAAACGGAATATGCCTAACTCTGCAGATAAAAGAGCATCTTCCCCAGCAGTGCCAGCAAAGGATACTTCTAGACAAGGAGTAGAGACTTATATGAGAAACCCGCTTCCTACGAACTGTCCGTATTTACCAGAAACGAATAAACGGAAAACGCTTAACGCTGCAGATAACACAGCACCTTCCCCAGCAGTGCCAGCAAAGGATACTTCTACACAGTGGATAGAGACTTATCGGGAGAAACCTGCTTCCTAAGAAATGTCCCTATTGCCCAGGAACGAAGAAATGGCAAACGCTTCACTCTGTA
>NW_028097402.1:0-548 GCF_014824575.4 Sturnira hondurensis | reverse complement strand
ATCCATTCTTCATACACAGGGTCCGGCACACATAACAGCCCTTTTTGATTATAGAGTCTCTTATTACAATATCATAAGCATATAATCTGTAACATAACAATGTCCCACTCAAACACAGCATGTGACATTTTAAGTAAATGTTTAAATTAAAACTATAAATTATGGACTTCCACCAAGATAGAGGCATAGGTGGAAACACTGTGCCTTCTCCCACAAGCAAGTTTGAGTACAATAAAGGTTTGGAGAACAAAGACACAGCCAAAGAACAGAAAATTGAATTATACAGAAGTCCGAGGACACCGAACCGGTCAACCGGGATGGCAAGAGGGGTGGAGCCAGCAGCGGAGCAGGATCTGGCAGGAAAGATCCCCCAACCTGGCAGCGGCGAGAGGCGGCAGATGGAATCGCTGTCGCTCCTCTTTGACACCGCCCCCGCAAACAATGTCACAACCCAGTGACTGAGTTGCCCTGCTCTGGTAAACACCTAGGGCTGCCATCCCGATACGTAACAGGCACGAACAGTTCAAAAGATGGCTCAAGAAGAACTC
>NW_028097401.1:273924-280516 GCF_014824575.4 Sturnira hondurensis | reverse complement strand
CTGACTGTCCCTGGGGGAAGAGTGCTGGGGACCAGGCAGGGCTGGTAGGGCTGCTAGCACTGTGCTGTTTCTACATGAACTTGCAGGGATCTCAGGGGCTTTAACCCTGAGACAGACACCAAGAGTAACGACAGCCACACTCTTGAAATGATTAGTGTTAGGAATGCCTGCTTCTCTACATCTTGTAGAGGGTGGGATTTTGGGAAACCTGTTAGGGTGACCCTGAGAGAGAACAGGCCTCCCTAGCCAGGATGTGCCACCATCTTCACTCAGGGTTTGTAGGTACAAATGAGGAAGGATTAGAACATCCATGAGCAACAATTATTGAGTCATCCTTATGTTTCAGAAAATGTGCCACACACCTTATAGTGACACCACACAATTCAGTCTGATCATAATTTTCACTTTACAGATGTGGAGCTCGAGTCTGAGTGCACTGTTATGAGTCCTCTGAGTGTTGCCTGGGGATGACAGGAAATATCTGAGAACCTTCCCAAGGCTCTATGAGGTCTGAACTGCTTTCACAATAATACTCAGGTACTTTGCCTTCTTCATCCTCACTCTCTCAGGAGTGCACACTGGTGCTTTCTGGAGGCAATATGACACTCGATGAGGTGGCAGACAGAAAACAGAAGATGTCAACCCAGCTGTTCTCTGCTCACCAACACTTAAAGGTTTTTCAGAATTGTAAAACACAGCTGCTCTTTTCAGCTGTGAAACTTCAGCTGTGTGAAACACAGCTAGGAAAGTTGTATTCGGGAGAAATTTCTGAATTTTCCCTTCACCTGGACCTCACCTATAGCACCCTACACAAGGCATCCTTCACCTGAGCATTCCTCAGGCTGTAGATGAGGGGGTTCAGCATTGGGTTAAAGAGACTGTAGGTAGAACAGGGCCAGAATTTTCTCCTCCTCTCGTTGACTGAAGTCAGGGACCATATAAACCACCATGGCAAAACCAAAGAAGAGCCCAACCACACAGAGGGGGGAGGAGCAGGTGGAGAAGGCCTTCCTGAGGCCCTCCCCAGACTGGATTCTCAGGATGGCAAAGAGGATGTGTGTGTAGGAGACCAGCACCAAGCACAGGGGCCACAGTAAGATAAACACACAGGCAGCAAAGATGACAAGCTGGTTGAGCCCAGTGCCAGCACAGGCCAGCTTGAGAACAGACAGGATCTCACAGAAGAAGTGGTTGACTTCATGAGGCCCACAGAAGGGCAGCCTCAGCATGAGAACTAAATGGACCAGAGCCAGGAGGTAGCCAAACACCTAGGACGTGACAGCCAAGACCGTGCACACTCTCCAGCTCATGATGACAGAGTAAAAAAGGGGGTGGCAGATGGCCTCGTACCAATCATAGGACATCACTACCAAGATCAGGCACTCTGCGTGAGCAAAAGTCAGATACAAAAAAGTCTGTGTAGGGCAATTTACAAAGGAGATGGCTCTATTCGGGATCACTAAGTTTGCCAGTATCTTGGGGACATTGTTGGAAGCATAGAGCATGTCCATGACTGCCAGGTTGGAGAGGAAGAAGTACATGGGGCTGTGCAGTCTACAATCTGAGCAGACAAGGCCCAGGATGACACCATTCCCCAGAAGGGTGAGGGCACAGAACAGAGAGAAGAGTCCAAAGAGCACAAACTCCAGTGCTGGCTCCACCTGGAAGCCCAGCAGGGTGACTTCTGTGATCCATGTGCAGTTGCCCCCCATTCTCCTGGGGAGGAGACAGACACTCCCACCACCAGCACAGGAGAGTCACAGTTGTAAGGCAGTCAGGACACAAACTAATTACCAAATGTTACCCTGCAGGCATTTAGAAATGTCCTACTTTGAATGGATTCTCTATAATTTGGTTGTAGATATACCGTACAAATCTAACTTGGTGTATTCATACACATTGGAAAAAACTCCCCTTGTATCAGAGGAATAATAGAATGTACATCTATCTACACATAGATAATAAAATGTAAGAAAATACATTGTTATATACTCAACCTAACAGGACACACACACCTGTAGACATATTTTATTTTGGAGAACTCAGGGATCTGCCTTCCCTTCAAGGGCATGGGTCTGGATTATTAATGTGGAAAGAAGAGCAATGGCCCTGACCAAACATCTACAGTAGGAGGCAGTCTCATTTCCTAGGCTTGCTTGCCTTCTTGGTCCAAAACAGGAAGTGATTAGGTTCCTCTTTTCTTTCTGGGTTGCTTACTTATCCACCCGCCTTCCCACATGCTTTCCTAACCACTTATTTACAATTTGAAATCCCTTCAAAACAACATCTCAATTTTGTAATGCCTTTCAAACTTTGCAACCTCCTCCTTGCAGCAGCAGCCTAATATTTCCTAGAAGCATCTTCTGGTTCCTTTTCCCCATCTCCAGTAGCTTTATTTGGAGAGTTTTAGCCACTTCTTCATCCACACTGGATGCTGGAAGGTAGACACCAGTGAAAAGGTAGTATGACTACACCAAGTGAACCCAGGCATGTCTTAAGTTCAGTTCAACCTGATGACATTTCTGCAGTCCTTTCAAGGATGAAATCAAAGGAGGAAAACAGATTAAAATGAATTGCGAATGTATTTAAAGAGGACAGCTGTATTATAATTGTCCTTTTGAGGGTGGTTTTCTTTTCCTGCTTATAACAATATAAAGACAGATGTCACAGCTTATCTCACATTCTGGCATGCCAGGATCCTCTGTCATCACCATATCTTCCTAGTGTTGGCAACTCTCATTGCCGTTGAATCCCCTGCTGACCACCCACAGCTGCTCCAATGGATTCTGAGCACCCACAGGGGGTGGGCTCAGCTGGAGTATCATCCCGTTGGTTCTTGCTAAGGAGCCCCTCCTGGCAGGTGCCTGGTTCTGTCCAGGAGCCAAGGAAGAAAGGGTCACAAAAGGGCTGGACAGCATCATCACACTGAGGAACCACACACAACCTGGTGCTGCCATCTACATTTTTTCACATGTTTTCAAGAAACAGCCTGAACTACCTTCATTTTTAAATTTCAAGCCCAACTTTTCACATCCTGAAGAATATTTAATAAGAACTCTAATGCTTTCTTTAGGAATAAATTTAGATCCTTAGATTCATATTTAAAATGCACATTATCCTATACAGACTGTTTTTAACTACCATTTTTACTTAAAATAGTGAACAATTTTTATGCATTAAAATACTATCTTACAGATGTCATTAACCAGTGGTACAATGTTCTGTTATCACAGTCATTTAAATTCTTCATGGAAATTATCTATTTCTCTAATGTTTAATAACATTAAGAATACCACTCTTTCAAATCGAAGTTTTGTGTATACTCATGATTATTTCCTTAGGATGTACTCTGAAAGCGAAACTGCAGGTGCTAAAGATGCAGATGCTCAGAGCCTTTGGTACCCACTGCCAGCCTCCCTGCAGGAGACCTGCACCACTTTCTCCCTCAGAGCACGTGGCGGCCTCACCTCCTTCCCATGCAGTTGTCAGTACTAAGTATTACCAGTTACAACCTAGGCGAATTTGATATGTGAATAATTTCATACAGTTTAAATTTACATTTCAGTAATTCCTTGAGAGTATTCCTCCAGTGCTTCATGGGTTCCAACCTCTGTTCTAAGCTCTGGAGGGACGGCCGTGGGTGAAGTCGACATATTCTGAAGGGGGAGGAACAGTGAAGGAGTAGAGAGGTGTACCTGTCACCTGTGCCTCTCGGTTTGGGGGGGAAACATCTCTGCCCCGGGATGGAAACACCTTGGTGAAGGCCTGCCCCTCTCTGTCTTCAAATTTACGTGATTTGTGAAACAGGACAAAGGAAGTGGGGACGTGCCTTTTCTGCTCCCATTTTTGGTCCCGTACGTTTCTGCTGCCACAGAGAAAAGCCTGCAGATCACCTTTAGTCCTGATGGAGGGTGGGAGCGAGCTGAAGGTTGAAATCTGGAGAGAAGTTTTGTCAAAAACGCAAATCATGTTTCCTTAATAAGCCTCGTTAAGACCTAATTTTCATTTCTACTTTATTTCCGGTGCCTATTTCTGACTTTATTTCTCCAGACTGGGAATAAGGAGAGGTCAAGGTGAAGGACCGCCCCTAAAACACCAGTAGTAAACAAATCAGGAAAACACTTGTTAAAAGTAAAAAGCAATATGAAGGAAATAAACAGGACAAAATGACAGGCAGTGACTCGGTTTAAGGTGGCCTCCTTAGGTGGGATTGTCTGGAAAGGTCCCACCAAAGAGGAGACCCATGGGCGAAATCTGAAGGACACAGGAGCCCACCTGCCTCCAGCCCAGGTGTGCTATACTCTGCCCACCCAGCAGCAGAGGCACAGCCCCCAGACAGGGAGGACTTGGGGAGTCCGGAAACAGGAAGAAATCCAGAGGGAAAAAAAAAAAAAAGCCCTGGCTGGTGTAGCTCAGTGGATTGAGCGCGGGCCTGGGAACCAGAGGATCGCGGTTCAATTCCCAGTCAGGGTATATGCCTGGGTTGCAGGCCGGTTCCCTGCAGGCCAACTCCCAGCAGGGGACGCACCAAAGGCAACCATACATTGATGTTTCTCTCCCTTTCTCCTTCCCCTCTAAAGATAAATAAATAAATAAAATCTTAAAAAAAAAAAAAGAAATCCAGAGGACCCAAACCCTAGTGACCAAGGTTTACATACTTGTTGAAATGGATGTAAAAGTTTGTAAGGTGGAGATGTATTGAAATATTTGGGTACCATGTGGCCACTGAAAAAGACAATGTTAGAACAAGCAGGATAATATAAGACTCCTTATACAATGAAATAAAAAATTCCCACAGAAAGTGAAAGCACAGGTGTACAATGTGATCTGACTTATATTTTATAACATGAACGTACTTACTCAATGTCCTGTGTGCCTATTTACACACATCTGGGTAAATTTTATAAATTAAACATGAAACTGTTGATGCTGATTATCTCTAGAAAGAAGGGTCATGCAGGGATTTCCTTTCATACAAATTATTTGCTTATTTGTTCCTTTGTAATAAACCCTGTGCATTAACAGGAAAAATAAGACATTTCCACTTGGGAAAAGGCCATGCTGGGACCTAGAATTGAAGCTACACCTCATTGCTCCTCATTGGACAGTGAACCTCACTCAGCAGGCCAGGAAATGTCAGAATGGGGGCAGGTTTTCTCAGAGCTTCCAGTGGGGGAACTAAGTCACTGCATCATGAGACACAGTTAGGCTTTGACAGGAAAGGGACATTCAAATCCCAACCCCACTGTTCACTATAGAATTTTTTCCTGAACTGTACTGATAGAGAAAAAGATCAAATTCTTCTATTGACTGAAATAGGTAAAGGAGGTTTACCCTGGCCAGTGTGGCTCCGAGGGCTGGCCATTGTTCCACAAAGAAAAAGGTCAGCAGTTTGATTCCTGGTCAGGGCACGTGCCTGGGTTGCTGGTTTGGTCCTAGTCGGGATCCGTGGTCAGGGCATGTAGGAGAGGCAGCCAAGGGATCTTTCTCTCTCACATTAATGTTTCTTTTTTTTCATGTTCCAATAAGAGTTTATTTGGTATGTTAGAAAATTTAAAACACATTTTTAGCCGGAGAGCAACGTAAAAACAAGTGGAGAGCCAGATATGGCTTATAGGTCATGGCTGCTTTATCTAAACATCTTCCCTTCTTCCATTCCTGCAAAGCCTTACATTCAAGGGTGTAGACCCTAAAAATCTAGTAATCAGATCACGTAATTTGTTTTGTGTACTTAGAATATTCTCTATCCATTAAGTTCCTCTTTTGATTTCCACCTCCATATATCCATCAGTGTCATCTGAGATTAGAAAATGCTCAAGGTATCAAATGAACAAATAGTTAAAACTGCCTTCAAATTTGAGCTTCTTTCTGGCTCTGTTTGTTCTTCATTTCAGTTTTATTCATTCTGGTGTCCCAGCTCAGACCATGCCTTAAGTGTAGCAGTCAGTATTCTTTTTTCTTTTTCTTTTTAATTTATTAAATTATTTTTCAAGTACAGTTTTCTGTCTATTACTCCTATTCCATCCCACCCCCCTTGCTTCCCCCCTCCCATTTCCACCCCTCTCAGTTGTTGTCCATGTATCCTTTATATTTGTTCCTCTAAATCCCTCCCCTATTTCCCCTGAAATTCCCTCCCCTCTTCCCTGTGCTCACTGTCAGCCTGTTCTCTTTTTTTTTTTCCATTTTTTTATTTAATTATTTTTCAAGTACAGTTTTCTGTCTATTACTCCCATCCCATCGCACCCCCCATCCTCTCCCCTCCCTCCCATTTCCACCCTTCTCACTTGTTGTCCATGTATCCTTTATATAGGTTCCTCTAAATCCCTCCCTTATTTCCCCTGAAATTCCCTCCCCTCTGCCCTCTGGTCACTGTCAGCCTGTTCTCTATTTCAGTGTCTTTGGTTATATTTTGCTTGCTTGTTTGCTTTGTTGTTTAGCTTCCTGTTAGAGGTGAGATCATATGGTATTTGTCCTTCAACACCTGGCTTATTTCACTCAGCATAATGCTTTCCAGTTCCATCCATGTTGTTGCAAAAGGTAGGAGCTCCTTCTTTCTTTCTGCAGCATAAAATTCCATTGTGTATATGTACCA
>NW_028097401.1:0-268637 GCF_014824575.4 Sturnira hondurensis | reverse complement strand
GGCACCTAGGTTGCTTCCAACTCTTGGCTATTGTAAATTGTGCTGCTATGAACATTGGGGTGCATAGGTTCTTTGGGATTGGTGTTTTAGGGTTCTTAGGATACAATCCCAGCAGTGGAATTGCTGGGTCAAAAGGCAAGTCCAATTTTAGTTTTCTGAGAAAATTCCATACTGTTTTCCATAATGGTTGTACCAGCCTGCAATCCCACCAACAGTGGACCAGAGTCCCCTTTTCCCCACATCCTCTCCAACATTTGTTGTTTATTGCTTTGTTTATGATAGCCATTCTCACCGGTGTAAAGTGGTATCTCATTGTGGTTTTAATTTGCATCTCTCTGATAGCAAGCGATACTGAGCATCTCTTCATGTGTCTCTGGATCCTCTGTCTTCCTTGGACAAGTGTCTGTTCACGTCCTTTCCCCATTTTTAATTGGATTAGTTGTATTCTTGGAGTGAAGTTGTGTGAGTTCTTTGTATATTTTGGAGATTAAACCTTTGTCTGAGGTATCATTGGCAAATATGTTTTCCCATACAGTTGGTTGTCTTTTTATTTTAATGCTGTTTTCTTTAGCCCCGCAGAAGCTTTTTATTTTGATGAGATCCCATTTGTTTATTCTTTCCTTTATAGTCCTTGCTCTAGGGGACATATCAGTAAAAATGTTGCTACGTGAAATATCTGAGATTTTTCTGCCAATGCTCTCCTCTAGGACTTTAATGGTGTCACGGCTTATATTTAAGTCTTTTATCCACCTTGAATTTATCTTGGTGTATGGTGTAAGTTGGTGCTCGAGTTTCACTTTTTTGCATGTAGCTGTCCAGTTCTCCTAACACCATTTGTTGAAGAGGCTATCTTTACCCCATTTTATCACATTGATGTTTCTCTTCCTCTCTTTCTCCCTCCCTTCCCCTCTCTCTAAAAATAAATAAATAAATTCTTTTAAAAGTATATAAAATGATCTAAAGTCAGGTGGAAAATTACCATCACACCCACCTAGATGCAAAAGAGAGCCCAGGCAAAGCAAACCTCTGATGTTGCACAGATCAAAGACAGTGAGCTGTAGCATTCAGAGAAGCACATTTCACTACACTTTTAGTTTTCTCATTGGGAATGTAGTTTCTTGGGATTTCAGTCAAAAAACAAAAGCAAGACAAAATAATGAAAACCAGTGCCTGTCAATGCAGAATCAGAAGTGACAGGACACTGAGTGCTCATCTAGTCCAGGAATCTTATCATCAGCTTATGAGAAAATGCTTACCAGTGCATGCTGTGTATCCCAAGCTCATGAGCGCTGCCTCTTGCCCTTGATATTGCTTGAGTGACACATCCCAGACTCTGCCTCTGTGAATCCCTGTACTTACATCCCTGTGGCTGACCCATGTACTTGCCAGTAGACACGTGTGATCAGAGTGCCTTGCAATTGCAATTTTGAGAGACATGCGCTCCCTTTCTTGTGAACTTCTGTGTCTATGTCTGCATGCATTTGGTGTTTCTCCTCAAAGGAAGTGGCCCTTTTAGGCTAACTTCTGCTGACACTTCACTGGAGCTTCCAGGAAATAGTGAAAAATTATGGCCAGTAAAATATATTACAAGGCCATTTAAATATTACTGAACTGATTCTATTGGATCTGACAGATATTCTTTTGACTTCTTATAAATTTATTTATTTTTAAATCCATGCTAGCAGAGCACAGTTAAAGGATATATATTGAAATTCCAATCAGCAGACATGTAAGATGGGAAACGAACTAACTTGCTGGACGACATAATATTAATGACTGGAAGGAACATGGCCCTTTGTGGACCCACCAAGCATTGTATTAAGGGGTTCCCTGGATGCAGCTGAATTGGGGGCTCAGAGAATTCTTACTCCCCGAGACTTTCAGGAGCATGGACATGTTGTGTATTTTTAAGTCTCTTCTGGAATAAGCATGTCATCATGGAAAGTAAGGAACAAAGGGAATGGTAAAAAAATTAGATGATACCTTCAGAAAAGGTCCTGTCTGCATGTCTTTAGAGCTAATGAGGACCTGGGAACCTGGAAAGACTAGATCTCTTTCCAAGGATGGTGCCTGAATGAGCCATGGAAGACGTCGAGGGGGTGAAGCGAGGGTAAGAGCTTGAAGAGGACAGGCAGGTGAGCTGAGCGCAGGGCGTGGGATAGCCCCCTGAAGTGCAACAAAGGCCAAGCTTGTGGGCTCCTCTGTGTTCCCACTGCACCAGGGCTACTGACCTAGGATAAATGGTGGGTGCTTCTGCTATCTCATATGCAAGTCATTACCTTCCTCTTCCCAAATGACTAGAATTGACTAATCAAAGTACATGACTAAAACAATGTGGACTCATAGAGTTCTGCGTACATTTTAGTGAGATATTTTTGAAAGACACAACCAATTACTCAGGAATAAACTATTTGTTAATGGCAGGAACAAGTAAGGAGACAAATAGAATTCTTAATGAAACACTTGTTTCATCTGAGGTGAGCCACAGAAAAACCACATATTCTACAGGGGCCAAGTGCACTGTGTTACAGCTTTGTAGGAAGGTCAGGAGGGAACACCACTGTCATGACAACTACTGACACACACAAGTTGTTGATCAGCTCATCTGTGAGTGCAAGGAAAGTAGAAAAAGACAGAATCATGTGAAAGCACTTTGTTTTTTTTAAACACTTGCATTACTTTTAGATGATGTTGCATCTAAGATTTCCCAGGTCAAGAAACCAGGTGGGTTTTGTTTGCTTGTTTTATTGTTTTCATTTTTTGGTTTGCTTTTTTTGTTTGTTTTTATCTAAGAAAAAGCCTGGAGCAGATACAATAAACAGACAGGTACCTGAAATGAAGATATAAGCGACTACTGTAGTTAAACATTGAAGAAAGATCGATGGTGCACAGAATAAGGGGGGAAGTTTCATGAATCTACGTTTCTGTTCTTCCATAGAGTGAAGATTAGTGGGGATTGCAAAGAGAAAGGTCCTTGAGGAAGGGTGAGAGCAGCCTGGTTAAAGGTTAACTAAGTGTACATCAGTCCAGCATTCAGATCTTGAATCTGCAAGGTGGACACGAAGAGTAGGAGTCACTTAGTCTAAGCCTTTGTTTTCACCCATGAAATAGTGACAATGGGCATCTAAAGGGCTGGTGTGAGGAGGAATACTGGTAATGAAAGCTACACAGACTGGGAGTTAAAGGGAGGATGTGAAGAATGAAGACCATTCACCTGGTAGATATTAGCTGTTAAATATGAGTTGTTATTAATAGTATCAAAGAGACCACAAAATCAAGGGGGAATCCAAGTCACTGGGATTAGAGAGCCAATGAAATCATGGTAAATTCTTTCAGATTTATCTTGCTTTCCTTGTTGGTTAATTTGTACTTTAAAAAGCACACCATTATAATTTCATTTCTATTAAGGATTTTATATACTAATTTTTTATATTAAGTTTGCAAAGGAATTTAAAGATATGTAGGAATCTTTTAAAGAAACATCACTTCTGGACTGGAGAAGAAAATACAGGATTTAAAACTCAAAAGGCAGTTCTGCCGCACAAACTATCCCAATGGGAGAGGGAAGGATGGAGAGAAGAGAGGGAGCGCAACTACTGCATGAAAAGGGAGGGGGCAGATCTGGGACACATAACACTGACACAAACAACAAGAGTGTCACGCAGAGTGAGCGCCCTCAGCTGTCGTGTTGGGTGCTGCAGATTGGTCCTATTTTCATGCTGAGAAATTATTTACCATCTCCAATAGTTACTTTGGCCCTAACAAGCACCGTAGTTTCTAAAACAAACATGGAATCTGAGCACCTCAGCCTGGACTCAAATCCCACCTCTGCTCCATACTGCTCTCCCACCCTCTCTGCTCCTCCACTTCGCCACCTGCAAAAATGGGGAGAGCAACAGACCACACCTCATAAGAGAGCTGACAGAATTAAATGAATTAACTGACATAAGACACTTAATAAATGCCTAGAGATATATTAGGGATTTTAACAACCAACATTGGAGAGAAACTTCTGGATCCAATAACCATAAGGAAACAGGTTACATGCTTAATATTCCTGCACTAAAATAAAGGCCAGACAGAGAATCTTAAAGGCGACAGAGGCTGGGTTTGACCTGTAAAAGTAAGTCACTTGGCTTCTGGACAAGTGAGATGTGGGGCCTGTCTGGTGAGACAGTGTTCCTGTGAATCTGCAGGGACAAGCAGGAAACAAGATGGGAAGGGAAGGTCAGAGTCAGGGCAAAGGAACGACCTATCTGTGACTTCGGGGGAGGGGGGGGCTTTCATTGCAGAAAGTGGCACCTGAGTCACGTGGCCCTGAAGGTCATGGTAGCTCTGTAGCCAGATCACATTCTACGTCGGTGGCTGGCTGATTCCACCTCTCTGACACTGTCATAGCCAAGTCAGGAGCTGCCAGCCACATGAGAATGACCAGGAGGGTTCTAGAGGGTCAGAGGCATCAGGGCCACACCATGGGCAGAGGGATCAGCCCCTAGTGATGTCCTCAGGTCCCTAATTATGGATATAGGCTTAGAACCACATATGCAAGGCATTTTTTCACCAACACTTAAAGCCAGTCATTTCATTCATCCCCTTCCCCATCTCCTACCTGCAAACCACTCCTCAGGGCTAATGAGCATTCATTACTTACAGTGGTATAATCTATGTTCTGTTCTCCAAACATGGCCTAGGACTTACAGGAAACCTCACGGAGGGGGAAAGAAAAGGGATTGAGTCTCCTCTCTGAAGGGGACTCCTTGGGAGTGAAGCCCAGACACAGCTCTCTTCAGAGAACTTGATGATTGACTTGCTGTTACCAGTGAAGGCCTTTTTTCTATCTTCACTGGAACCCACCTCCCTCCCCACAGATGCTGACGATGATTCAGGGACAGACCCTGGGGATTTACATCCACTCACACTCTCACCAGAGAGATTGAAAGACTTTGCTACCCTCACTGGCGGTGAACCAGTGAGTGCATGTCCACGTCCATGCATTTTGCTCTCTCAGTACCCCAGGGGAATTGGTATGTGTTCATATGGGAGGTGTGAGTGTGAATGTGCGTGCTTGGGATTGGGTGGGGCCAGGATGTCTCTAAAGTATGCAAGCCCTGGCATTGAAAATAAAAATTCAGCTATTAATTACTTTTTCTCAATATTTATTTTATCAGTCTTAACATTGCTCTACTGATTCATCTGGTTTAATTGTGGAGGTGAATCTATGATTTCTAGATCTCTCATGGTAGGGGCCCCAAGGATCCTGTTAAGATGCTATCTTGGAGAAATTGTTACCTCCCAAAAGAGAACACACGACTGCCAAATAATCACTGTGCATTGCTCACACACAGTTTTGACCTGGAGGTTTAGGTATACCTCTCCCTCAATTTTCTATAGTTTGCCTTCCATTTCAAACATCTCCAGATTTCTGAGCCACATTTTTCTTCCTTCATCCTGGGTTAAAGCCCACAGCTAACATGAAAAACAAATCTCTTTCTCTCTCACTGATAACGTTTGATGATTGCAAAGTCCTTCCCATTCCAATTCCCTAAGTGTATCTTAGTTGAGTTCTCTAGAGAATCTTAGTTCTGAAACTGTGTTGGAAGGAGGCCTACACAATAACAGCAGTATGTTTAATCTCCTGGTGAGCAGAAAACATATTGCAGTATGTAAGAGGAGACAAATTGGTTTTTTCTCCCTTAAAATAATCTGTGTCCAACTGAGTCTCTGCCACTCACCTCCCTATTCTCCAGCACACACTGTCTGTGCCAGTCAAAACCTCCTCCCCAATACTGCCACTCTTGAAATTCTCATTCCTTGTCACAAGTCCGTCTCACATTCTTTCATCACCCACCTGACTTCAGACACACTCCCTGCCCATCACAGAGCTCCCAGAGACCTCTTCAGTTGGCTCAGCTGGAGCTGGACTCCCTGTGCTGCCAGATTGAATGCCCTTGTTGTAATGCTCTTCACGGTTGTGCTGAAGTCACTTGTTTTTACTTTTAATATTCTCACATTGTTCATCTTTCCTCTATTTCACAAGCAAAACAAGATTATTATAGAAAAATAAATTTCACCCATCAATACCCAGAGAGCTAAGGATAATGATTTGGTGCATGTTCATTCAGATATGCATCATTACCATTTTTAATTCCTTTAAAAAAAATTTTCAAATCCTCACCTCCAGACACGTTCATTGATTTTTGAGAGAGAAGGAGGAGAGAGAGAAATATCCATCGGCTGCTTCACAAACACACAGTGACTGGGACTGAGCACACAGCCTTTTGGTGTTGGGGATGATGCTCCAACCAACTGAGCCACCCAGTCAGAGCACCACATCGATTTCTTTTTATGAGGAAAATACGATGGCATTTAACACAGCTCACAGTGGGTATGAAGAGGTGTCGTGGTTTATCATCTTTTTGAGATTTTTTGGCTGCTAATTTTTGAAACACTACTGGAAAAACATTTACTTTCAAAACCTTGTATTCCTTGAGTGTTGTTAATGTTTATATTGATTAATATTTCACATTTCAGTAAGAATAAATATTACAAAGCATACATGGCACCATCATTAGTGATGGACCTTTATTAAATGAAGGTCAATTTAGGAATAGAAATGTTTGCAAATCACAATTAAATGAAAACCCATAGCTACACCTAATATCATTTCAATATTATTTCTGCCAAGACAGAAATTCCTCCTTCACAGGCCTTCAGTCCTGTCTTAGTTTTTTCAAGACCACTTGGCACAGAGAATTTCAATGAGCTAGCTGAAAAAAATAAAATGATATAAGCAATGATGAGAAATTAGAAGTGTTCATGACTGTTCCCACCATAACTTGCCATGGTACACCTTTTTACCTCTACAATGCTATTGTAGGATGTACTTCCCCCAAACAAGAGAGGAAACCAAAAAAGAGGAAGACACGACATTAATGAACTGAGGACTCTAACACTGGATCTTCAGGATGGCAAAGAGCCTGCGTGTGCAGGAGACCAGCACCAAGCACTGGGGTCCCACTAAGACAAACAGAAGCAACAAAGGTGACAAGCTAGGTGAACCCAGTGGCAGCAGAGGACAGTGTGAGGTCAGACAGGATCTCACAGAAGAAGAGGTCAACTTCATGAGGCCCGCAGAAGGGCAGCCTCAGGACAACAAACACAAGGACAAGGGCCAGGGGGGAGCTGAATGCCCAGGATGCTTAGTAGCAAATCTCATTTTATTTATCTCATTAAGTCATAGTCCTTGCTCTTTTAAAATGATAAAAGTGTGCAGAGTATAATATTAATAATTACAATTTTGAGCTCTAATTATAATTCATAGATTCTGCTAAGCATTTTGCACATAGTATTTCCTCTCAATAAACCTTAGTTAGTAAATTTCTTTTACACACAAAAAATCTAAACTTCCAAAAATCTAAGCATGCTTTGTAAGAAAGGAATCTATACATTTTCTTCTTTAAAAACTCTTCACACACACATAAAACATAATTTTAAAAGTAAGTATTTCCCTTTGATGCAGTTTAAGTATTCAGGTTTAATTTAGCATATAATTTAAGGAAAGTTTTGAAAAAGTCTCTATATATCCTTTCTGACTACTTCTTAACTGCCCTCTATCACTTCATAATTGTATTGGAGTTTCATCCTAAATGGTTATTTAACTCACCTCATATCTCTTACTTTAAAGAGCAAATTATTACTGATAATCTATAGCCTCGTATCACTGGTCAAACAGTCATCACAGCAACTGCCCAGTCTGCTCTTATTTGTGAGAATGTTCTAAGTTTTGTTCATTTCCCATAGGAGACAAGTGACCAAACCAGTGAGAGAAAACATTGGACTCCCAGCTACGTCCATTCTTCCTTCTTCCTCTCATCCCCACAATCTCAGATCTCCACCTACACTGCAAAGGGAGAGAAACACAGTGGCAGAGAAAGCTTCAATGTTTCTGTGTGTTTCAGCCTGACATCCTTCAGGGTTCTCTTCTTGGTGTTAGTTCCATCAGAGTTACACCCTTAATCCTCTTTCCCTTGAAGTCCTGGCTCATGCTCTTCTTAATTTAAGTTCTTGATGCCTCAAAAACATCACTGGCATAGACATATGAAAGAAAACAACCAAATATTTTAAATTTAGACCAACTTTGGAAGATGACCACTGCCAAAAATAAAATATTTCAATAATTACTATATAATCAGTCTCCACTCCTACATTTTAAATATTCTGCCAATACTTTGTTTACTCAATAAAATTATGTCTACACATCGTGATTATGGAATATATGAATGTATTTCATCTTATTCAGAACATTCCTCATGACCATATTACAAGTGCATGCACCAAGCAGAGAGCTGGAAGAGGGGCTCATTTCCTTGTGCAGCATCCTTGTGGAGAGAGAGCAAAATGGGCTTCCTCAGGAGAGAGTCACAGAAGTTCAAGAACAGGCAAAGATTGCCCTAGGCTTAGAGCATGCCTCTGTATTCCTGTGCACATATTGGGTAAGGAGACACATTGGGTCTCTTTACACTCCGTTATTTTTTATCAGCGAGCTCTCACAAAGGTCTTTCCTTTTCAGCCTCCTTCTCAGAGCAGCATGGACTTCTCTGTTCCTCAAACTGTAGATCAGGGGATTCAGCATGGGATTGAAAAGGCTGTGAAACAGGAGGAGGTATTTCTTCTGCTCCTGGGGGTCCCCATGTTGGGGTCCAATATACAGGATCATGGCTATGCCATAATAGAGTCCCACCACACAGAGGTGGGAGGAGCAGGTGGAGAAAGCTTTCCAGCGCCCCTCTGCTGACTGGATCTTCAAGACAGCACGTAGAATGTGACTGTAGGAGACCACAATTGCAGACATTGGTCCCACCAGCACTGACACTGACCCAGCTGAAACCATAAACTTATTCAGGTGGGTATCTGCACAGGCGAGTTTGAGAACAGCTAGAAGCTCACAGAAGAAATGATTCACTTTCTGGGGACCACAGAAAGGCAACGGTAATAGCAACACCAAATGGACTAGGGCTGGGAGGACTCCTACAGTCCAGGAAGTCACTGTCAGGGTGACACAGACTCTCCAGCTCATGATGGTAGAATACCGAAGGGGCAGACAGATGGCCACGTACCTGTCGAAGGACATTATCACCAGGAGAAGACATTCGGTGGCAGCAAAAATCAAGAAGAGAAAGGTCTGGATTATGCAGCCAGCAAAGGAGATGGGCTGGGCTGGGCTCAGGAGGTTGACCAGCATCTGGGGCACCGTGTTGCAGGCATAGGCTATGTCGACAGTGGCCAGGTTGGAGAGGAAGAAGTACATGGGGGTGTGCAGTCGAGAGTCGAGTGAGATGAGCCCCAGGATGACCCCGTTGCCCAGGAGGGTGAAGGCATAGAACAGGGAGAAGACCCCAAACAGGAGCACCCTCATCCCTTGACTGAGTGGGAATCCCACTAGGAGGAACTCTGTGACAGAAGTCTGGTTGCCCCCCATTTTCCTGGAAAAGAGACATGGGAGAGAGCTCATCAAGTCTGAGTGCCCAGGGAAATGTTTAACATGGTAGACCTGTGTGAGTCATGTATGTTATTTTCTTCCCTCAGAAAACATCTTTAGTGACACTTCTGTCCTTTTCATCAGTTACTAAGTAAATCCTATGGACTGCAAATGACACAGAAGGAATTTTTGTCACCTTGATAAATTAAATGCCAGTGTTCCATTACACTGTCGGTAAATCTTACCTTTATTTCCAAAGTTCCACCACAGTTCCTAACATGTTAACACGCCTGCTCTGGACACTTTCAGTGTGGCCACTTTCAGTGGACACTTTCCTCAGTCAGCACAACTGCTTCAGAGTCCTGGCTGAGAATATTCCTGACCCCCAATGCACACACAGCCACCGTGTGGAGGCGGCCATGGGCCTGCATCTGCACCCACACATGAGGGTGGGAAGGAGGCCAAGGAGCCTGTGGGAGATCCTCCTATTGGGGGATCTTACAGAATTGTGCCTTCATTAGATGACTTATTGGTTAGCCTTGTAAATTTTACTCGGGGCATCATCTTGAATTAAGTTATGGGAATGGCAGGCAGACTGCCACCATTCTAGCTGCATTTGAGGGAGAGAACTTTGTCTTTTCAATTTTGTACCCACAGAGGTTCCACTCTGATCATGCTGTTTCATGGTGAGATACTACTCATCACACATTCATTCCTATATGAATATTCATACTCTATGCCTGTATGTGCAGATAAAGTATACAGTATATATATAGTTATATACACCGTTACGTGCACACACATATACTTATACTATTATTATGTACATGTAGCACTGTACTTGTTGTTTTCTATATTATTTTCTACTTTATTTCACTAGGAAAATGCTGGTTGAATAACTTCTTGATGGGTAATGGTCTGGGATTTAAAACTACTGATCAATAACCAAGGCTAGAGCCTAAGCTCTAAATATACACGCACATCCTTAGAACCTTTAACATATTTTACAGCTTAACTACAACATGAAAATACTACTCATCACGGATCTTTACTGTCTGCGGTTTACAATCTTTAGGAAAGAACTCGTCCCAGGGTGGGAATTCCTAGGTTTGACTTGTAACAATTAAACCACTGCTTCTGTTTCCTTGTCTGTCTGACTCCATATCCTTCTTCAGTCTAGAATCCATCTGAATTTCATTAAAATCAGAATCTCACAAAAACTCATAATTTTGGTCCCATATTGATTCTGAATTCAAATATTCCCATAAGTTAATATTTGCAAGGTCTGATAAGCAATAGTGTAAAAGTTTCACCCTGCTTCAAAGGAAGAATCAGAATTCACAGCAGAAACACTGACAGATAATCTTATCTTAGTCCAAGAATTAACATCATAACAGTTGGAATCACCTTCGTGAAGAAAGCTGGTTGTTTTAGTAGGACCAAGCTGTAAGTCAGTGAGTGCTTTAACTCAGAGATTTGGATTCCCATGTTATGGGAGAAGGCGAGCAAGAAAAATGCTCAGGTCTCTTCCAACTATAGGATTCATTGGCCCTAAGTGTATACAAAAGTGTTAGCTGTTTTCATTTCAGCTTTGTTGCCTCATTTGGGGTGAATGAAGACAGCAATGGTATTTCTAAAATGTCCTGTGATGAAGCACACAATAAACTAAAGCAGAAGGACCAGTGACTGTCATCTCATCTTCCTCCTCTCTGCTGAAGTAGCTAAAGTACAAAACAAAACCCCACAGACATTTACCAAACACATTCCATGTGCATCCTCACATCTTGACTGAGGACAGATTAGACAACTCCTAAGTGCTACTGTACAGAACTTGCTTGTAGTCACAGGTCTGTGAAAAGGACTCAAAAAATGATAATTCTCATATTCAAATAACTCACCAAGTGGCAGTTGACTTCCAAAAATAAAACTTTCAAGACACTCTTCTGTAACATACTCCTTTTGTGGTCAATTATGTCATGAAAACATGACTGAGTTTCATGGGGCAATGGAAACACTTGAAAGCAACTCTCAAATAGCTAATATATCTTATCATTTAAACAAGAAATTTTATACTAAATGTATCAAAGTAAAGGATCCATATTAGGTGTCTCTAAACAAGACGGTGACTTAATGATCCTATTAGCTGTGTCTATAATTAGCAAACACCTGGCACTGAGAGACAATAATTATTCTGTTCTGCACTGTGATTCTTCATCACAACCTCTCTGAAATTGAATAGTGGACAAAGACTGGACAACATATGAAACTTAACACAGAGTTACAGCTAAAATCGAGAAGACTAGCTGAATGTGACTTGGGTTGAGCAAAAACACATTACTATTGAGAAAAGTATCTGTGAGTGTTGTATAGTGTTGAAGTTGCCATCTCATAAGGATCTCTTAGGAGAAAAGGTGCCTGAACCAGAACAGATGATTTATTCTCTGCTGCACTCCACCACCTCTCAATATACTTCTGAGTGTTTGGTGTAGGGATAGATAAGGACCCACCAGGCACACTGCCATCAGCTCCCTTCCAGGGGAAAGGGGCTCTCCAGGGACTAATTTCTGGTGTTCTCCACAGGGGCTCCTATGACAAGATACTGGGTATGATGATTCCTTTACTCACTGTGGAGTGCATGTTCACTCATTTAAAAACTCTGGAATGATTTCTGGGACTCCTTCACACATTACAATGACCACACCTTGCATTCACTATGGCTCAAGAACTCAATTTCCCCACCTACTAACCCTCCAAATAGAGTAGGTGCTACACAGGGCAGCTGGGGACCATAGGTTTTTCCCAACCTCTAGTCTTGGCTGAGTTTTATCTCACACCTGACCTCAACATGTATCCTCTGTAGTTTTTCTCTTTGAAAAAGATGGGAACCCAACAGGGAACAAAAACTGTGCTGGTGTTGGATGATAGCAGAGAGACTTTCATAGAACAGAATAGTTACAAGGATACTGGGGAACTACAACAGTAAACACAGAGCTCTCAGATGAACAAGGAGAAGTGTGTGAAGATGGTATTCTTATGGTCCAACAGCACAGAACAGAGGCTGGGTGATTAGATTCCAGAAGGTCAGAGGATTCCGTGTTCAGACTTGACCCTATGAGGAGAAGGAGTGCCCCAGTGGCACTGTGGCCCCAGCATGGAATGATGAGGCTGGCTCTGAGAAGCTGAGTAACTAAGGCTGGGCAGGGGGGCCTCTGCTGCCACACCAAGAGCTATTGGGCAAGGCTAACAAAATGCAGGCAGAGAGGAAGGAGCAAGGTCCTTTTCCCTGCTCCATGCTCCCAATCTGTTTAGAGACCCCTACCTACACAATGTAAGCAATTGGAAGCCACTGAAATCAATAATCTGCCCTGGCTGGTGTGGTTCACTAGGTTATAGCATCATCCTATAAACAGAAAATCCCTGGGTTTGGTTCCTGCTCAGAGCACATACTGTATTTAGGTTGGGGGTTTGGTCCCAGTCAACACACACACATGCTTTGTGTGTGTGTGTGTATATATATCATTATATATGTGTGTATATATATATGTATATATATATTGGTATACAAATCATTATATATATATAATGATTTGTATATAAGAGGGCACTGTGCATGGTATTTTTCTCAGAGTGGGTTTGAATGCACAGGAAGAGGAGAACTTGGAGCTGAAGCACCTACTGTCTGAGGTAGGTTCCAGGGTGGTGAGTCACAGAGGCCCTTTCTGTCTAGACCACAAAGACAGGACACAGGGGAGCTCAGGAGACTTCTTGACCAGAGGACTTTACACTCTGACCACCTAAAGCCCACCCATTCCCCAGACACATACCTGTGGAGTCCAGAGGAACAAATTACAAAGCGTCTTCCCAATATTCCATGTCTTTCCTACTGAGCAGAACAAACCTGCTCTTTTGTTCTCAACTCCAGCCTTGCTATCTTTGAGTGTGAGTGCATGTGTGTGTGGGAGTGACTGTGTCTCTGGTACTAGTAGAGAAGTGAGAACTCAGGAGAAATGTCAGGGTGGTCTTACTCAGCAGGATCTTGACATGAGAATGTAACAGGCAGACAAGTCAAATGTTACAGCATATGTCACAGCACAATCTCCAAATTCCTAAGTATCTGGATTCTGAGCAGCTGATCTGGTGTAGAACCCACCTCCATACCTGCGAGGAGAATGGATTAAGCTCCATGATGTGGTGTTTGTGGCCCCCATGGAGCTTGTTAAGGTGAGCACCTCGAAGGACTGGTTCATCCCAAGGGAGAGAATTATCTTTCTCCACTGAAAAGTCCCATTTTCACTGGGAAACTTATGGAGACTGAAGCCTATTTCCTTATATTTAGGGCCCTGTCAGTGACTTCAAGGACACTGAATTGGCTATCCTGAGGCTGGATTCAGTGGGCACTGCTGTTCACATTGACATGTAATAGTAAACAAGGATCTCCAACACTGCAGTTTGGGAAGAGGCCTGGAAGGAGAGATTAAGTTATGTTCTAGGAGCATATAAAATATATTAAGTCACTGAGAGTGATGAGGTCCCATAGAAAGTGCTTGTTCAGAGGAGATGCACAAAACCTCCACAATTTTTAGAGGAGTATAACATAATAGACAACAGTGGAATTTCAGATATAACACAGGCAATCAAAGGAACAAATAAAGAATTCAACATAAACAAAATGAAAGATAAAAATCACGTGATCATACCAACAGATGCTGAAAAAGCATTGGATAATATACAGTACCCATTTATGATAAAAACACCCAGCAGAGAGGGAATAGAGGGAGCATACCTCAACATAATAAAGGCCATATATGAGAAATCTATAGCCTACACCATACTCAATGGGCAAAATCTAAAAGCTATCTTCCTAAGATCAACAACAAGACAAAGGTATCCACTTTCACCACTCTTGTTCAACATAGTATCACAAGTCCAAGATGCAGCGATCACACAACAAAAAGAGATAACAGGCATCCAAATTGGAAAGGAGGAACTAAAAATGTCATTGTTTGCAGATGACATGGTAGTGTACATAGAAAATCCTATAGGATCCACCAAAAACTACTTGACCTAATAAGTTTATTTAAAAAATAGCAGGATGCAAAGTTGATATTCACATTAGAAGCATTTTTGCCAACCAATGATGAAATATTAGAAAAAGAAACTAGGAGAAAAATCTCTTTTACTGCAGCCACCAGAAAAACAAAGTACGTAGGAATAAACTGAACCAATGAGGTAAAGGACATGTACTCAGAAAACCACACAACACTGAAGAGAGAAATTAAAGAAGATAGAAATAAATGGAAGCACATGTGGTGTTCATGGATTGGAAGAATTAACATCATTAAAATGTCCGTACTACCTAAAGCAAGCCATAGACTCAGTGCAATCTCTATTAACATACCAATGACATGTTTCACAGATTTAGAACAAATGTTTCAAAAATATATATGGAATCAAAAACAACCCCAAAGAGTCTCAGCAATCTTGAGAAAGAGGAACAAAGTAGGAGGGACCACAATACCTCATATCAAACTATATGACAAGGGCACTGTAATCAAAAGGTGTGTATTGGCATAAGAACAGATACATAAAGCAATGAAACAGAAGAGAGAGCCCACAAATAAACCCAGTCTCTCTGGTCAACAATATTTGACAAAGACAGCAAGAGCATAAAATGGAGTGAAAATAGCTTCTTCAACAAATAGTATTGGGAGAACTGGAATGTTACATGCCAAAAAAATGAAATTAGACCACTAACATAAACCATTGACCAGAATTAACTCAAAATGGACTAAACACTGAAAATATAAGCTGTAACCTCATTAAAGTCCTAGAGGGAAAGCAAAGGCAAATAAATTTTACATATCAGTGTAGCAATATTTTTGATGATATATTCTTCTAGCCAAGGGAAATAAAGGAAAGAATAAACAAATGGGACTCCATCAACATAAAAAGCTTCTACGTGGCTAAAGAAAGCATCATCAAAATGAAAAGGAAACCAACTATATGGGAACACATATTTGTCACTGACACCTGAGACAAGGGTTTGATCTCCAGAATATATAAAGAACTCACAGGACCCACCACCAGGAAGGCAAACAATCCTATTAAAAAATGGGCAAAGGACCTGAACAAACCCTTCTCCGAGGAGAACAAACAGAGGGCCTATAGACATATCAAAGGATATTAAACATCACTAGCAGAGAGATGCAAATTATAACCACTAGGAGATACCTCCTCACACCATTCGGAATGGCCATCACTAACAAATCAACAAATAGAAAGGCTGGTGACGATGTGGTGAAAAGGGAACCCTAGTGCACTATTGGTGCACTGGAATGCAGACTTGTGCACCTCCTATGGAAAACATATAAAATTTCTTCAAAAATTAAAAATGGAACTGTCTTTTGATCCAATGATTCCACTACTGGAATCACACCCTAAGAGGCATGAAACACAAATACAAAAGAACATATGCACCCCTATGTTCGTAGTAGTGTTATTTGCAATACCCAAGTACTGGAAACCACCTACTGCCCATAAGTAAATGAGTGGATCAAAAAACTGTGCATCATTTACACAACAGAATACCATGAAACAGAAAGAAAGAACAAACTCCTACATTTTATGACAACATGGATGGAACCAGCGAGTATTATACTAAGTGAAATAAGCCAGGCAGTGAAAGGCAGACACCGTGTGATCTCAGCTCCAAAGGGAACCTAATGAACAAAACAAATGAACAAGCAAATCGAACAGGAGGCATGGAAACAAGGAATAGACTGGCAGTGACCACAGGGGAAGAAGCAGGGCAAAAAGGAGGATAGGAAGGAAAAGGTCAAGAAACAAGTATAAATGACTTATGGATATGCACAACAGGGTGGGGATTGACTGTGGGAGCAAGGGGGGTAAACTAAGACAAGTCAAATAGAACACCATTAAAAAAAGACTTCAAATAACTGTAATTTACATTAAAAGGGGAAACAATGTTATAGAGAATGAAAGATAAAATATTTCAATGAAGTATTACAATCTATAAGAAAACAATTATTCATTTTGAAATGGCAATACAGAATGACTTCAATTAAAAAACATCAAATACAGCCCTGGCTGGTGTAGCTCAGTGGATTCAGCATGGGCCTGTGAACCACACAATCGCGGTTCGATTCCCAGTCAGGGCACATGCCTGGGTTGCAGGCCAGTTCCCTGAAGGGGACTCACGAAAGGCAACCATACATTGATATTTCTCTCCCTCTTTCCTTCCCTTTCCCTCTAAAGATAAATAAATAAAATCTTAAAAAAAAAATCAAATACAACACGTGGCTACACCCAACACAGAGCAGGACCAGTGAACTCAGATGAAAATTAGTAGAAAAGTATCAAATGAAGGCATAAAATGAAAAACTAGAGTTGAGTCAGAAAGATGTCTTTGAAAGTGCTAAAAAGTTTTCTAACATATACTCAAGAGGAAAGGAAAATTAAATGGGGAAAAACCAACTTTTGAGGATGTTATTTCTGAGAATTTCCCAGCTGTGGTAAAGAATATGCTCCCATGAGCACAGAAACCTCAGCACATCACAAGTAGGACACATTTACACACAATGCCACGATCCTGCAATATTATAGTGACATTGCTGAAAACCAACAATAAAGTAAATATTCTCAAAACTCAGAGAAATATTTTTTTATTTTTTTATTTAATTATTGTTGAAGTACAGTTTTCTGTCTTTTACTCCCACTCCAGCCCTCTCTCCCAGTGCTCTCCACCTCCCTCCCATTTCCACCCCCCTTAGTTGCTGTCCATGTGTCCTTTAAACTAGTTCCTGTAAATCCTTCCTTGTTTTCCCCTGAAATTCCCTCCCCTCTTTTCTCTGGTCATTATCCCCCTGTTCTCTATTTCAGTGTCTTTGTTTTAATTTTGTTTGCTTGTTTGTTCTGTTGTTTAGCTTCCTGTTAAAGGTGAGATTGTATGGTATTTGTCTTTCAATGCCTGGGTTATTTCACTCAGCATAATGCTTTCCAGTTCCATCCATGATGTTGCAAAGGGTAGGAGCTTCTTCTTTCTTTCTGCTGCATAGAATTCCATTGTGTAAATGTGCCATAGTTTTTTGATCCATTCATTTACTGACTGGCACCTCGGTTGCTCCTAGCTCTTGGCTATTGTAAATTGTGCTGCTATGAACATTGGGGTGCATAGGTTCTTTGGGATTGGTGTTTTAGGGTTCTTGGGATATAATCCCAGCAGTGGAGTTGCTGGGTCAAAAGGCAGGTGTATTTTTAGTTTTCTGAGAAAATTCCATATTGTTTTCCATGGTGGTTGTACCAGTCTGCAATCTCACCAACAATGGATTAGGGTTCCCTTTTCTCCACAACCTCTCCAACACTTGTTGTTTGTTGCTTTATTTATGATAGCCATTCTCACTGGTGTAAAGTGGTATCTCATTGTAGTTTTAATTTGCATCTCTCTGATAGCTAGTGATATTGAGCATCTTTTCATGTGTCTCTGGATCTTCTGTGTGTCCTCCTTGGAGGAATGTCGGTTCAAGTCCTTTGCCCACTTTTTAATTGTGTTGCTTGTCTTCTTAGAGTGGAGTTGTGTAAATTCTTTGTATATTTTGGAGATTAAACCCTTGTTTGAGGTATCATTGGCAAATATGTTTTCCCATACAGTTGGTTCTCTTTTTATTTTAATATGGTTTTATTTAACCATGCAAAAGCTTTTAATTTTGATGAGGTCCCATTTGTTTATTCTTTCATTTTGTCTCTTGCTCTAGAGGACATATCAGTAAAAATGTTGCTGCATGAAATATCTGAGATTTTCTTGCCAATGTTCTCCTCTAGGACTTTAATGGTGTCATGGCTTATATTTAAGCCTTTTATCCACCTTGAATTTATCTTGGTGTATGGTGTAAGTTGGTGCTCGAGTTTCACTTTTTTGCATGTAGCTGTCCAGTTCTCCTAACACCATTTGTTGAAGAGCCTATTATTAGTCCATTTTACGTTGCTGCCCCCTTTGTCAAATATTAACTGGCTATAGAGATTTGGGTTTATTTCTGGGCTCTCTGTTCTATTTCATTGATCTATGTGCCTGTTTTTATGCCAGTACCAGGCTGTTTTGATCACAGTGGCCTTTTAATACACTTTGGTATCAGGTGTTGTGATCCCTCTGACTTTGTTCTTCTTTCTCAGAATTGCAGCTGCTATTCGGGGTCATTTATGGTTCCATATAAATTTTTGAAGTGTTTGTTCTATGTCTGTGAAATATGTCATTGGTACTTTAATAGGTATTGCATTGAATCTGTAAATTGCTTTGCGTAGTATGGACATTTTGATGATGTTAATTCTTCCAATCCATGAACATGGTGTATGTTTCCACTTGTTTGTAACTTCCTTGATTTCTTTCTTCAGTGTTGTGTAGTTTTCTGCATACAGATCTTTTGCGTCCTTGGTTAGGTTTATTCTTAGGTATTTTATTTATTTTTTTGCTATATCGAATGGGATTTTTTTCTTGATTTCTGCTTCTGCTTTTTTATCATTGGTATATAAAAATGCCTTTGATTTCTAGATATTTAACTGCCAAATTCATTTCTTAAGTTTAGCAGTTTTGGGGGTAGAGTCTATAGAATTTTCCATGTACACTATCATGTCATTTGCAAACGGTGATAGTTTTATTTCTTCCTTTCTGATTTGGATGCCTTTTTTTTCCTTTTACTGTCTGATCACTGTGGGTAAAATTTCCAATGCTATATTAAACAGAAGTGGTGAAAGTGGACAACCTTGTCTTGTTTCTGATCATAGTGGAAAGGATTTTAGTTTTTACCGTTGAGCATGATGTTGGCTTTAGGTGTCTCATATATAGCCTTTATTAAATTGAGGTATATTATATATATATGTTACATATCTCTGTTAACAAGAAAGGAAAGAAAATATGCCTTTGGTTTTTGGTTTCTATGCCCATGGTTTATACATCCTAATATATAATTCAAAACACACATATTTCCATTGGCAAAACAAAGAAGCTCAAGGAATAACTTTCCTAAAACCTCCAAGGAAGTGATAAGAAAAGTTTAGAAGCCATGCATAGTGGTTTCAAAACTAACAGAAGCACTTAACTAGATTAAATAAATTAACTGACTATCTAATACTGGAGATTTTAATAAATATTACAGAGATGAGTTTCGATTTCTATATAGTATCTCTCCATACACAAATACTTTATATACATAGTTATTTATACATAGATATTTGAGTCATTTATTTATTATTCACTCATTCTATTTACACTTATTGAGTATCTGCTATATATGGACATTATCCTATACACTGGAGGAGCAAACATTAATGTGACACTACATTAATAATGTCCTTGAACTTCAAGGACACTACGTCATTACGGTCTTCCTATAGAGTGAGCCATGAAAAAAAACAATTTGGGGGCTGTTTCAGAAGTGTGCACAGTATACCATGGAACAAAGGGAAGGTGTGCTAGATTAACTCTGAAGGGGATTTAGACTGGCCTCACAGTGAATGGGATGCTTAGGCACCATGGGGGAAGACATTGGATGGATGGGACATGACAGGCATACCTTAGGGTATGTGGAGGGCACAGTAAAAGAATAAGAATGACATTGGACAGGAGGTTCACATACAAGCTTTGGCCCCATGCCACAGATATTGGACTTCATGTGAAATCAAGGGTAGAATGATATGGCTAACTGTGTGATTACAAAGATTACTTGTTGTTTAGTGTAGGGGAATGTTTAAAAGAATAAGGGTGGAGGCTGTGGGGCCAAACTATTTGAAGAGTCGAGGTGTGCAAGTGACAGATGACTACCTGAGTAAACACAGGGACAGGTAGGAGAGAGTGTGCTTGAAACATGTAAAGGAAACTCAGTTATCAACATTTCATGATTTTTTCCCGTAGGGTAAGGAAAAAAGCAGAGGTCAGCTATTTCCCTAGTTTCTGGCCTATGTGGCTATATAGAATGGTTTTATTCACTTATATAGACAACACTTGGGGAACAGTATTTGGGGCAAGGGATTGAAAGGAGTATAGTTTTTTACGTGATGGACTTGATGGGCCTCGGGATATATAGCTGGGTGTGTCCATTAACCAATTAACTAAACTGTTTCAGAGTTCATTAGAGATATCTAGGACAAAGATAAGGACTTGGGAATCATACCTATTAGGTGATAAAGCCAAGGTTAATTAAAAAGGTTATTTAAGGACAGCAGGTTCAGTGAGAAGAAGACAAGAACAGTATCTTATGAATGACTGATATTTAACAGATGGACAGAGGAAGACACACCTCCAAAAGAGAGCAAGAAGAAAGGCCAGAGAAATAGGCAGCAAATCAGAAAATATGAATGAAGGAAATTGAAGAGCCATGTTTACTACCTACATGTTATGCCAGGACACAAACTAAGATATTCTCTATAATCCTCTAAATGATTCTGAGTCTGCTTTTTAGATACAAGAAAATTCTGCACAGAGCCACACTGCAGTTAACATTACAGATTTAAAAATGTACAATAAAGCCTAAGTCACTGAGAGAGCGCCATTATTGGCCTCAAAGAGAAGGATTACACTTTGAGCTTCATTTCCCATTTGTATTGACCTGTCCAGGTGTGAGCATCATGTAGCATTCATGGAACATTTTAATCTACAAAGAACCAGTTATTCAAAGGTTAGTCATAAATAGCATACAAACATGCAGCAACATCACTGTGAAAGTGAAAAGCAGGTCTTAGCCTGTGTGAAACAAGGACTGAGTGGGTAGACTATGATGCCAAGGGTGGGGAGGCAGATGACCAAAGATGGCCAATATGTGATTATTCAATAGTGCTCCCTGCCAGAAATCCATCACATTCAAAGGGAGCTTCTGCTGGTCCCCTGGAAACATCTATATGCCAGCAACGTTTCACATTATTCTTCATTGCTCAACATATTCAGAAAGGTCTGCCGATTGGGAAAGTAATGGATTTCACAGCTTCTCATTTTTTTCCAATTAAGGGACAAAATTCATCATGATCTCTCTTATCTCCAATACTGCAGTATAAACTCAAGGGGACAGACAAGGAGCAACATCATCTTTAAACACAAAAAGTCAGTATTGGATATTTGGTATATTAATAAATGTGATTCTGGCCCAGTGGATTGAGTGCTGACTTGCGGCCCAAAGAGTCACCAATTTGATTTCCAGTCTGGGCACAGGCCTGGGATGCAGGGCCAGGTCCCCAGCAGGGGGGTACTCGAGAGGCAACCACACATTGATATTTCTCTCCCTCTCTTTCTCTCCCCTTTCCTTCTCCGAATAAATAAACAATATCTTAAAAAAATAAATGTGATTCTGAAGGACAAATTGTATGTCTGTTAGTTTGTTGTTGTTTTTTTAAGAAAACCATTATATTCTCCTTCTATCTCCCCACTGCTAAGCATTTGGTAGAGTCTTTAGGTGACAGAGAAGTGTTTCTCAAAGCCTGGTCCCAGGACTGCAAGCATGAAAAGAGAACTTCCCTCTTTATAAGGAAACAAAAAGCACTTTGTAAATTCTAAAGCTCGAAGTCAATGTAAAGTGGTGTTTTTAAAAAAAGCTTTCATACATGCAAGGAACATTAGAGACCACTGTAACCAAAGGTATTGTTTTAAAGATACAAATAATGATGCTAGAAAACGTATGACTTCTTCAAGACTAAAGGCGTATATATTTAAGGCAAGAACCCAGGCATCTCAAATTTAGTGTATTCAAAATGGAATTCTTAATTTTCCCTGCCTTACTTTTCATAGTAGGTTTAACTGCTATGCCTCCAAGTTACTCAAATGAGAAACTGAGTCATTCTTGGCTCTTCTTCCTTTCCAAAATTTACTTATGTTCTCTTCACTTCTCTGCATCATCAATGTTACTGCCGTAGACCACAGTGTATAGGGAATGCTTGGGTTAGAAGAGAAGGAAAGAGGTTTGAGACCCATAGTTAAAAAGGACTCAGAAAACATACATTTAGCATTCTTTCCTAATTTAATAATATGAACAGATACGGATTCCCTACATCAATTGAAACTTTGTGGTTTTTATTGATGAGCAACAACCTTATACTCCTCAGTAACGGCTTAACGGTGTACAACTAAAGACGCAGCATTGCAGAAAGGCAGGCAGCAGCACCAAACAGAGCAGACTGAGGCAATAGTCAGTCTTCATTATTTTGCCCATTTTTTCACTGTGTGCGCGCAGAAGCATAAATACCATTTGATATCCTTTAATGTCAATAATGTTACCATCATGCTTCTATGTGACCAACACCTTAACTCCAAATATTTGATCTGTAATGTGCATATATGCAATTTGTCATCACATAATTATTAAAATGTATTTTCCCATTAGAAACCAGCAAGTAGCATTTTTGTGTTTATTTATTTCTTTTGAATAACTATGCACCACACGGAGCTGTTCTGTTGTGTGGAGGAAGCTCAGCTAAAGAGTGAGGAGTCACAAGGAACTGACTGAAGCCCTGGCTGGTGTGGCTCAGTGGATTGGGTGCCAGATGAGGAACCAAAGGGTTGCTGCTTCCATTCCCAGTCAGGGCATATGCCTGTGTTGCCTGCAAGGTCCCCTCTAGGGGGCGCCTGAGAGGTAACCACACATTGATGTCTCTCTCCCTCTCTTTCTCCTTTCCTTCCCCTCTCTCTAAAATTAAATAAATAAAATCTTTAATAATAATAAAAAGAACTGATTGAATTCATCAAGGCTAAAATCTCCACAAATATGCGATAGAGCCCAGGGCCATGATGGCTAGTTTCTTTCTTTTTTATCTATTTTTAATTTTTATTTATTGATTTGATTGAGAGAGAGACAGAGATCAAGTTGTTGTTCCACCTATCCATCCATTCATTGGTTGATTCCTGTATGTTCCCTGACTGGGGCTCGAACCCTAACCTTGGCATATGGGGATGATGTTCCAACAACTGAACTATCTGGCCAGGACATGGCAGCCAAAGTTGTTTCATGTCTTCACATCCTGAACACACTGTAGCAGTGAAAGCAGCAATATAATTATCCTTTTCCCTCATCTCAGTGGCAACTTGTATCATATATAAAAATGTGAAATACTCCTATATTAATCAAAGATTAGTTANTTTATTTATTTCTTTTGAATAACTATGCACCACACGGAGCTGTTCTGTTGTGTGGAGGAAGCTCAGCTAAAGAGTGAGGAGTCACAAGGAACTGACTGAAGCCCTGGCTGGTGTGGCTCAGTGGATTGGGTGCCAGATGAGGAACCAAAGGGTTGCTGCTTCCATTCCCAGTCAGGGCATATGCCTGTGTTGCCTGCAAGGTCCCCTCTAGGGGGCGCCTGAGAGGTAACCACACATTGATGTCTCTCTCCCTCTCTTTCTCCTTTCCTTCCCCTCTCTCTAAAATTAAATAAATAAAATCTTTAATAATAATAATAATAAAAACTGATTGAATTAATCAGTTCCACAAATATGTGATAGAGCCCAGGGCCATGATGGCTAGTTTCTTTCTTTTTTATTTATTTATTTTTAATTTTTATTTATTGATTTGATTGAGAGAGAGACAGAGATCAAGTTGTTGTTCCACCTATCCATCCATTCATTGGTTGATTCCTGTATGTGCCCTGACTGGGGCTCGAACCCTAACCTTGGCATATGGGGATGATGCTCCAACAACTGAACTATCTGGCCAGGTCATGGCAGCCAAAGTTGTTTCATGTCTTCACATCCTGAACACATTGTAGCAGTGAAAGCAGCAATATAATTATCCTTTTCCCTCATCTCAGTGGCAACTTGTATCATATATAAAAAATGTGAAATACTCCTATATTAATCAAAGATTAGTTATTTATCACTGATCAAGAGACTAAGAGGGGTTTTTCATGGTTTTGTAACTAGAATGGGGGCAAGCCAAAAGGAAGTTTAGGAGGGCCAAGATCATGAAGTTCAAAGCAAGTTTTCAGTTTCTTAGGTCGAGTTCCATGTGAAATTCCCATGATTTAATGATTACTGATGTGGAATGGTGCCACATACAGAATCTTAAATAGTCCCAAAGCCATCTCATCTTCATGACTTGGGGCAGAGGGTTTTCAGAGACTTGATATTTGCTGCCTCCTGCATCCACCGTCAGCCACACAAAACCTACAGTGACTGGGAATTAACCCTGAGGGTAAGCTCCTTACCTTCCATTGACCCTTCAACAAACTAGTCAGAAATACATTTAAGAAATGTCTAGTTTAAGTTTGTGTGCTCTGCTTGGTCATATTCTCTATCTGGACTGATGGGTTTTTAAAAATATTTTATTTATTATTTTTAGAGAGAGGGGGAAGGGAAAGAAAAAGAGAGGGAGAGAAACATCGAAGTGAGAGAGAAACATCCATCAGCTGCCTCTTGTACATGCTCCCACTGGGAATTGAACCTGCAACCTAGGCATATGTCCTGACCTGGAATCTGATTGGGAATTGAATCACCCATCCCTCACTTTAGGGAATGACAGCCACCACCTGAACCACACTGGTGAGGGCTGGACCTACATTTTGTTGCTAACTTTATCTAAAAACCTCCCATGGCATTCACATCTATCTCTAGAAATATAATCCTACCTCTACTAAGAGCTCAACCGGGAACAGTAATTGACAATCTTGGTACACATCAGGAACTGTTCCAGAATGGTTCTGGAACTGCTCTCTCTCATGAAGCCGTGGTTAAAAATACGCTGAAAATGGAATGAGTTCGTGTGAATAAGAAGAGTAAGCCTCCAAGAAGTTAAGTAATCTTGAACCCGGGTCCGTCTGACTGCAAGTCCAGGCTCCTCACCCCTGCTCTCTTCCTTGTCTGCCTTGCTGCATCTAGGTAGCCGGGAGGCACAGGAGTGAATACGTGCACCATGTGGCAAGATGGTCACGCTGTGTGACCGCGTTCCATTTGCCTTAGTGCTTGTTACTCAGGACAGTTGTTTTCATGCCTTCATCCTTCCTTGACTTCAAATTAATGTATCCACTCAGAGCAGAGAAAAGTAAAATTCACCAAGGCCACCACTCAGGCAAATTTGATTAACAGTTGCTACATTTTTTCAGATATATATTTTTAAAACATAATTAAGCTCATAAAATTTCCTCTGCTGTCACACTCACCATAATAATCTAGGCAATCTATCAATAAACTTAATTTTAATAGTTGTATAGTATCTCATTGTATGAGCATATAATAATTTTTAATCACTTTGGGATATTGAGTTCTTTCCATGTATTAAAACACATTATTTTAAAAATTAGACTAATATTATACATACTACAAACTATACATATTTTTCTATAAGTTTCAAATTATTTCAAGATTATTTATAACACTCAAATAATATTTCAACAAAGGAAAATAATTTCATCCTTATAACAAAATCATCCTTGCCAACCCTCTAAACTCATTTCAGAGTTCAGCTGACATCATGCAAGGATTTTGGAACTTACATACACACATATATCTATAATCACTTCTAGATTTAGGTATATATATTTTTAAATGATTCCAATAAAAATGATAACTTGTACTTTAACAAAATTAAAAACTTCTGTTTTTTGAAAGGCCCCCTTAAGAAAATAAAAAGGCAAGCCACAGAATTAAATAAAATATTCCCCCCAACATGTATCTCTGACAAAGGACATCTATCCTGAATACATCAAGATCTCTTAAATTTAATAAGGAAACAAATGAAATGACCCAAATAATAAATGGGCAAATGGTTCAAACAGATACTTCACACAAAAAATAATATACACAAAGGGTCAATAAATACATTAGAAGATGCTCAGCATCATTAGTCATCAGAGAAACACACACTAAAACAAGGAGATGCCACAATACACCCACTATAGAGGCTCAAAATTTAAAAAAAAAATACATGAATCCTCTGTGTGTTTTCTTTGATTCAGATGAGAATCCAACAGGGAACAGAAACTGTACTGATGTGGTACAATAGGAGAGAGACTTTCATACAACACAACGGTTACAAGGATACCAGGGAACTACAACAGTAAACACAGAGCTCTCAGATGAACAAGCTGAAGTGTGTGAAGCTGCCATCCCTAGGGTTCAAGGGCACACAGCAGAGGCTTGGTGGTTAGAATACAGAAGGTCAGAGGAGTCGGGGTTCAGACTTAACCCTATGAGGTGAAGGGGTGCCCCAGCAGCACTCTGGCTTCAGCAGGGAATGACGAGGATGGCTCTGGGAAGCTGAATAACTAAGGCTGGGTAGGGGGCCTTCACTGCCACTGCCAAGAGCTGTTGGGCAAGGCTGACAAGAGCAGCGGGCAGACAGGAAGGAGCAAGGTCCTTTTCCCTGCTCTAGGCTCCCAGTCTGCTTTAGAGCTCCCTACCTATACAACATAAGCAATTAGAAGCCACTAAAATCAATAATCTGCCCTGGCTGGTGTGGCTTAGTAGGTTAGAGTGTCCATCTATAAATTGAAAGTTTGGGGATTTGGTTCCTGGTCAGGGCCCATATAGACCTGGGTTGTGGGTTTGGTCCCAGTTGGCACACATACAGGAGGCAACCAATGGATGTTTCTCACATTTATGTTTCTCTGCCTCCACTTCCCTCTCTCTAAACAAACAATAAGCATGTCCTTGGGTGAAGATTAAAAAATTAAAATCAATAGTCTGAGTGTCCCAGTTTGGTTAAGAAAAGTTGTCAGCTGGATACCAGATGCAGGGGTCTCAAGTTTATCAGTAAAGAACAACCTCCACATCACTCATCCTGAGAGCTCATTAAGGAACAGACGCAGGAATTACTTAAAAACACCATCAGGAAGGGGAGGTTTAGATGTGATGCACAAAGACATTTGCTGAATCCTTACCTTGAAGTGAATGTGCTAGCTACNTGTGGGTTTGGTCCCAGTTGGCACACATACAGGAGGCAACCAATGGATGTTTCTCACATTTATGTTTCTCTGCCTCCACTTCCCTCTCTCTAAACAAACAATAAGCATGTCCTTGGGTGAAGATTAAAAAATTAAAATCAATAGTCTGAATGTCCCAGTTTGGTTAAGAAAAGTTGTCAGCTGGATACCAGATGCAGGGGTCTCAAGTTTATCAGTAAAGAACAACCTCCACATCACTCATCCTGAGAGCTCATTAAGGAACAGACACAGGAATTACTTAAAAACACCATCAGGAAGGTGAGGTTTAGATGTGATGCACAAAGACATTTGCTGAATCCTTACCTTGAAGCGAACGTGCTAGCTACTCACACGCAGCACTGTGAGCCACAGGCCTTCCCTCTGAGGTCCAGTCTATGCCACACTGACAGCGCAGATGGAGAGAAGGTGTGCTGCTCACTAAGGGTGGGATGACCAGAGGGAAGGAGGGCTCTGCAGTGACAGTGATTTAGTAAAAGTCAGACATTTGCTACTTTCTGTTAAGTGCACTCATAAAACAGACTGATAATGGGATGTTCTTCCTGGACTGGTTAGGATGGCTGGGTGAGATGTTCTGTATTGAGTGCAATCGATGTGCAGTGCACAGCACTGGGTGAGGGATTGACTAATACAGTAGCTGTTCTCCTAAGAGCCCATCTGATCTTCATATTCAGTGAGCCCTGTGCCCACAGGAGCTAAGTAAGAGTTGGGTGGCTTTTCAAAATGATCTTTTATGCTGTACTTTTAAAATAAGGACAGACATGAATTATGAGAATTTTTCTTACATCTTACAAACTAGAAGGTGAATTTATTTCTGTTTTTATTTTTGCCTATACTTTAATTTCAGCATAGGTGGTATACAGGCTAGTACTGGTTAGATTATTTCAGGTGTAAACATAGTGATCTGACATCTCCAAACCTTCTTACAGCATGAAATACAATTTGTAAAAGTTATAAACAGTCATCATCCTACCACCCTACAATGTACACTATACTATTGTATGTCGTACATTTTGCTATTTACTGCGTATGCATACCATAATTGCAATTATATAACATTTGTAATTATTGGTTCACATTTTCCCTTCAATTCTTATAATAACTATTTCCTGAGTTAACTCAATAACTATTGAGTTAAGGTGGAATAATTGATCACTTTATCGTTTTGTTAAATATGAGTTTATGACTTTCATATTAAAGATAATTTTAGTGGGGAAAAAGACAGTTGCACTGAGTAATCATTACTCCCCAAGTGAAGGGCACACACTTACCCTTCTGATTAAGTCTCCTGTTCACTCTCAGTGTCAGATAGAGATAGACTCTGGAAGCAAGTGGCCAACCTCACCCCAAAGCAGGTTAGAAAGTACACTTTATGGCAACACCCTCAGAAGCCACCTAGGTGTGTGGGACACATCCCCAACCACTGGATTGAGAAGTAGAAGGAATCAGTAAAAGTCGATCCGCCACCAAGGTAGAAGAGCCAGCTATACACTACTAGTCACCTACAGAGTCTGGTAAAATGTCCTGTGTAAGAATAAGCATTCTCATGATGGAAATGACACAGACCTGGACTAACCATGGTGCAAGTGCTGGTGAAAGACACTGGAGAACATGTAAACAGTCTGTACATCTACATAAAATTCACAGCTCAATGCTCAAAAGTTCCTGGGGACCATACACAGCCCAAATTGTTTCTCTGAGACCCAATGCCCAGTTGTGCCCTTTGTGAGCTAGTGGCTCAGCAGTTTGCCCCCAAGGTTGGAAGCAGTGAGAATGACTCCTACACCAGGGAGGTAAAATAAAAGAAGGCAACCTATTTCACACCTGCATTTGGACCCAATGACCTCCAAAGGGAAAGCACCTGAAGGTCAGGCAGGGTCCTGCCTTCTGGGAGCTCCTGAGTGTGGCCACTACAGACCCTCTTCTTTGTTTCTGACTGAAAATAGAGCAGAATTCTCAGAAAAGGGGGGTTTTAGTCTCTAATGGCCTCAACCTAGTCAGCAGCCCTGGGTCTCATTGGAGGGTGGGCCATGACATGAAGTGTGTGCCCCCTGCCATCAGGAAGGAGACAGCAACTTTTTCTCCTGCTTCTTCTCTTGCCCCTGGAGGACACACAGCCACAGAGCATTTCTCCGAGATGACATCACTCATTGCAGAACCCGGATACTCTGCTGTTTTGGTGTTGTGCATCCCAGTACTGCCCTGGTCCCCAAACCTGGTCCAAGTGACCCCGAAAGGAAGCAGGATCAGTGTGACAATGAGTAAGCTCCTGGCATTAACCTCAATATTTAGGCTTCTCTTCTCTTTAATCTGGGTCTCATGAGTTGCAGCAGAGGTGGCACGAAAGCACCCAAAAACCCATGAGTCCAAGTGACAACTCATGATGTGGAGATGATGTACATAGCTGGTTTTGGAGTCAGCAGGGGGTGGCCTGGGAACCCCAAAGTATGGTCAAGGTGTCCCCATGGGGCTTATTAGAACCTAGGTGAGGGAGGGTTTACCAGGGGACAAAGCATTGGAGGCACCCTCTAATCTCTACCCTGAAGTGGGGAGATTTGGAGTCCAGCCCTTCCAGGGAGGGGAGGAAAGGACCCTCTCCTAGGTGGCTTCCCTCAAAGCTTCATGCCTCTTCTGGGACAGGGACAGGATCTGCTATCAAAGACTGTGTCATGTTTATTTGTACTCTGCTCTACTCTCATACTCAATGTAATGGAGTCAAAATGTTATTTTGGAAATCTCATATCAATAAAGGATGTAGTTTACAACTAATTCATTCATTACAGTGTGTTTCCTTTCTTTCTGGGATCATGAACTAAACTCTGGAAAACTAGCAGTTAACCAACTTTTGGGAACATGCCCACCTCTGCTCTAACTCTACATTTCCACACTGATAAGAAACACATTCAGAAACACTAAAAATGGCCCCTGATCATATGAGAAGCCTGCTGCATACTAGGCAATCCATAAATATTGCCACCTGTCACCTTCCCTGTCTGTTTGATGTTACAGGTGATCTTCAGAAAACTGAAAACTGACACACAGGTGACAAAACTAGTAGCCAACTGACCCTGTGAAAACAGTAGTTTAGGACACAGTTTTCCAAGTTTGTCATCATCTGAGCATCAATTTTAAAAATAGAAAATTTGAATCCCTGGCTGGCGTGGCTCAGTGGATTGAGCACGGGCCTGCGAACCAGATGATCGCGGTTCGATTCCCAGTCAGGGCACATGCCTGGGTTGCAGGCTGGTTCCTTGCAGGCTAACTACCAGCAGGGGACACACAAAAGGCAACCATACATTGATATTTCTCTCCCTCTCTCCTTCCCCTCTAAAGATAAATAAATAAATAAATAAAATCTTTTAAAAAACTAGAAAATTTGAATACAATAATAAATAAAATTTACTGTTTATGACACCAAACAAACTTTAACGTAGAGACATGAATCATCTCAAAATGACATGTTTATATTTCATTATCAAGGTTGATATTCCTGTAACTTCTAAAAGTGATCAGAGCAAAAAACACACATACACAAAATACAAATACACACAAAGGACATTGACACACACAACACAGCCAGCTCTTAACGGCAATAAACATGTGCTCAGGTATGTATGCTATCCATCGGTGTTGGGCACTTCCTGGCATCACAGCTCTAATTTCAACCTGCATTTATAGCTCCTATGGGTGTGGTGAGGTCCTGTAGAATTCTGATTATACTTTCAATCTGAAAGCATAATGAGGAAAAGTCAACACACTGATGATTTAAATGACTCCTAAACTAAATTACCTGAAAATTGGTTTTCAAGTCATTGTTTTTTCACCAATTTGGTAAATATCCAACTGAAGAACAAATGGATGTTCAGAAAGTCATGGTTGGTGTATGATTGGTGGAAATAACTCTAAATTGTTACCAACTGTATTTATGGAGTACTGTGTGTTAAAAGGTCAACAATTTGATGTTTTCCTTTGCATCTTGAAAAAACAGAGAATAAAGAATTGACTATGGCTTATTGAGTTACAGCCCAAGATAGAGACACTTCAGTTTGTAGCTGCCTGGGTCAGAATAATTGGTTCCGGAACTGCTCTCTCTCATGAAGCCGTGGTTAAAAATATGTTGAAAACAGAACGAGTTTGTGTGAATAAGAACAGTAAGCCTCCAAGAAGTTAAGTAAATTCCAATTAAGTAAATTGGAATTTACTTAAATTCCAGTAAATTCCAGTTGCTGGAGCATCATCCCCATATGCCAAGAGATGCAGGAGACTGTGAGAGCTGTGACCAAGTGAGGAGAAAGTATTACTACAGTTTTGAGAAATGTCCTTCAAAATCATTCAATTCCATTTTCTCTGATGCTGGCTTCCTTGAATCATATTGTTATTTTTGCACATTTCTCATATATTTATATCCTCACCTGAAGACATGCTTACTGATTTTAGAGAGAAGGGAAAGGAAAGGGGAGAGAGAGGAAAAGAAAGACGTCCACAAAAGAAAGAAACATTGATAGGTTGCCTCTCACACGCACCCTGACTTGGAAATGAACCTGCAACCTTGTATGTGTCTTGAATGGGAACTCAATCCATGACCTTTTGGTTCATGGGATGATGCTCCAGCCAACTGAGCCACCTGGACAGGGCTTCTCAGATATCTGAAAAGAAAAGTGGGGCATTTAATTGGAAGACCAGAAACCATACAAATCCTAGAAGAAAACAGGCAGTAAAATCTTGGATATTTATTCTAGAAGTATTTTTGCTGGTATATCTCTTCAGGCAAGGGAAACAAAAGAAAGACTAAACAAATGGAACTCAAATTGAAAAGTGTTTGCACAGCAAGAGAAACCATCAAGAAAACGAAAAGACCACCCACTGAATGGGAGACAATTATTCACCAAAGATATATCTGATAAGGTGTTAACAATGTCCAAAATCTATAAAGAACTCAGACAGCTCAACACCAATAAACAAGCACTCCAATTAAAAAATGGACAAAGGACCTGAATACACACTTCTCCAAAGAGGACCGACAGATGGCCAGTAGACATAAGAAAAGATGCTCAGTGTCACTAACTATTAGAGAAATGCAAATGAAAACCACAGGGTAAATCACCTCACACCTGTCAGAATGGCTACCATCAATAAATTAATAACAACGAGTGATGGCGAGGGTATGGAGAAAAGGGAAACCTGTTGCACTGTTGGCAGGAATGCAGACCGCAAATGCAGGCAGTGTGGAAAACAGTATGGAGTTTCCTCAAATGACTAAACGTGGAACTGCCTGATGACCTAGCCAATTCACTGTTGGGAATACATCCAAGCAAGCCTACAACATTAATTTGAAAGAATATAGGGTCAGGCACAAATAGTATTATAAATGTTTTATTACAAAACCTCTTATCACAAAAGCATAAGCATGCAATTCTGTAAGATAACAATGACACTCAAGCACATGACATGACATTTTAGGTAAAATGCTCAAATTAAAACTAGAGATTATTACCCCCATATCATTACTCTACCAACCACACTCCAGCAGGTGTTACTTCTGCAACCCCATGTTCATGACACTGTTGTTTACAATAGCCAAAAACTAAAAAAAGCCCAAGTGTCCATCAGTAGATGAGGGGATTAAAAAGCTGTGGAACATTTACACTACAGAATACTACACTACCACACACACACAAAAGAAAAATTTTACCCTTCGTGACAGCATGAATGGACCTGGAGAGCATTATGCTAAGTGAAATAAGTCAGTCAGAGAAAGACAAGTACCACAGGATCTCATTTACATGTGGAATCTAATGAACACCAAAAACCAGCAAACAAAATAGAAACAGACTCGTGCATACAGAGAACAGACTGACAGCTATCAGAAGGAGGGGGTGGTGGCCTGGGGGAGAAAGGTAAAGGGTCAACTTCCCCAGCATCCTTTCCCACCACATCCCTTTCCCCCCTTGCCCACTCATCTCTGTCACAATTGTCTTGTGCTGCTTGCTGCTACTGCAGTCATCTTCAGCTGAGTGGTTCAGACACTACAAGAATATTGGCAGGAATAATTTCAAGAACTTCAAGAGGGGATTTAATCTTACTCTGTTAGAAATTATCATAACCCACGAATAAATGCAAGGTTTGAGTAATGTTCAAAGTGTTTACCTCTAGAACCATTTAAACATTTACTAATACATGTCCTTTATTTGACCTTTAAGATATTTTAGGACTTTTTACATAGTTTCTTGTTGCACCACACCTTTCCCTGAATTTTCCCCTTTGCTACTAAGTCATTTCACCAAGAAATTTAGAGTTTCTTTAACCTTTCATTGTATTCACCACACAACTGGTGAGGCACATTCATATAACTCTGCAGTATTTTCTGTATTAAAATTTCAGTCCACTTGGGAAGGTTTCTCATGGGGCATTACTTTTACTGTGCTGTTTTTCAAGTACCACACGGTGATAAGAAGTCAAATGTCTAAGTACATAAACCAAAGAAGAGTGTTGATACAATTCTCACAGTTGACTTGTTCTCCATGTAATATTCCTGGTTTGAGAAAATGAGAATTCATTATTTTTTTAAAGAAAGACTAAAAATTCTAATAATTTAGTTGTCCCATTTGAACTTTAAAAGCTATGCTCTTCCATGGAAGTTTCTCCTATTTTCGGAGCTAGAATTTGAACAATTACTGTTTGTATATGAAACTTCTAATTGGGAGAACTTTCTGAGTTTTCCCTTCACCTAGACCTCACCTGTAGCACCTTACACAAGGCGTCCTTCACCTGAGCATTCCTCAGGCTGTAGATGAGGGGGTTCAGCATTGGGTTAAAGAGACTATGAAACAGGGACAATATTTTCTCCTTCTCCTCTCGTCGACTGGAATCAGGGACCATATAAACCACCATGGCACAGCCAAAGAAGAGCCCGACCAGCGGCCCTCCCCAGACTGGATCCTCAGGATGGACCAGAGGATGTGCATGTAGGAGACCAGCACCAAGCAGAGGGGCCCAACTAAGATCAAAAAACAATCAGCGAAGATGACCATTTTGTTGAGTCCAGTGTCAGCACAGGCCAGCTTGAGAACAGAGAGGATCTCACAGAAGAGTTGGTTTACTTCCTGGGGCCCACAGAACGGCAGCCTTACAAGGAGAACGGCATGTATCAGAGACAGTACAAATCCGCACGACCAAGATGTGGCAGCCAGGACTGTGCACACAGTCCAGCTCATGATGACAGTGTACTGGAGGGGGTGGCAGATGGCCACATACCTATCGTAGGACATTGCCACCAAAATCAGACACTCTGTGTGACCAAATCCTATATACAAAAATGTCTGCATGATGCATGGGACAAAGGAGATGGCTCTGTTCTGGGTCACTAAGTTTGCCAGCATCTTCGGAACATAGTTGGAAGCATAGCACATGTCAATGATGGCCAGGTGGGAGAGGAAGAAGTACATGGGGGTGTGTAATCTCTGGTCCAGACAGATGAGTGCAAAGATCATGCTATTTGCCAACAGACTGAAGGTGTAGAACAGGGAGAAGACCCAGAAGAGGAGGACTTCTGTCTCTGCACTGAGCTGGAATCCCAGCAGCACGAACTCCGTGACCCGTGACCGGTTCCCTCCCATTCCTTACAGAGAGCTGGTCAAGAATTGAATTGTGGTAAAGTTCAGGGCTGGAGAATCAGTACAAAGTGGAGTTAATCTCAACGTGAGCTCAAAAAAAGGTTGTATCCTTGTCACTCCTTGAAAGCTTCCCCTTTTCCCCTAAACTGGTTACCTGTTTTTAACTTTCCTATGAAATAAATTTAAACTTATAAAAAACAGTCAAGAATTATGCAAAGAACTCCAATATAACCGTATGCCCCGATGTAACAAATTTTCTTATTAATTCTATATTTGCAGTATAATTCTTTGTCTATATTATTATATATGAGTATTACCTTTTTGTGAAGCACTTGAGATGAAAACATAAATAGACATGATACCCACTTACCCTTAAATTCTTCTTTTTTTCCACCAAGAACAAAGGCATTCAGTAATCTAACTACAATCATCAAAATCAGGCAATTTGATATTGACATGATTCTTTACTCTATCATATTCTCTCTCTCTACTCCCCTCACCCAGAACCCAATCCAAAATGACATGTGAGATTTAATGTCATTCATCTTTAGTCTCCTTTCATCTGAAATAGTTACCCTGTCTGTCTTTGCCGTTCATGACCACTGAATTTTGGAAGAGTGTAGGAAGTTCTTCACTACAATGTTCTCCAAATGGAACTGCATGCAGCTCCTCACTGTTTTATTCAGATTATTCACTTTCTGCAGGGAAATTAAGTATCTTCCATTGTGTTTCATGGGCAGGTGCATGAGGTTCACTGTTCCATCATCGGTGACGCGCACTCAGATCGCCTGGTGAACATGGTGCCTCCCAAGTATCTTCATTATACAATTATTATCTTTTTTCCTCATGTAATTTCTGGAGCATCCATTAATGTTACTATATAATATTCTGTTTCCCATAGAGTTTCACAGCCACTAATTTCAGTGCCTGTTATCTTGCCTGACTTGATTACTAGTAGTGATTATTGTGAAATGTGACGTTCTTACTCCATCACTGCTGTTACATTTATTGGTTGTCAATTTCCTCCTAAGGACAGGCTCTATCATCTACCTACCTATCTATCAATCATCTATATATCTTTATACATCTGCATCTATTATCTTTCCAGCAGCATGAATTTTGTAATCAAGGGATTATAATTCTTTCTTTTTATTTACTCATTCTTAATAATTCTAGATCTAAACCCACCAAGCTTGCCCTGTTGTTTTCTAACATGTCTCCATAGTTTTTGAGCACTTCCTTACTTCTGATGGCTGTTTCACACTTTTCTCATACATTCCCCACATCAGCCACGGGCACAGACACTTCTCCAAAAGGGTCTGATTACTTTATGGAAGAGTCATACTCATAAACCAGTATCTTAATGTCAATAACTTATACTTTTATCATGATTTCTGCCACATTTCTGATGTCCTCTTTTAAAACAGCAAGCTTAAAATTTGGCAAGGAATACAAATTGTTCCTGGGATAACACATTCTCATGTTTGTGAACATTGAAAACAGCTTAACTGACTTCCCTTTTCTGGAGTCAAAACTATTTCACTGAATTAACATTAGCATTGAAGAAAACAGTCTTGGCATTATTTAGTACCTTATTTTTAGGCAAAATATATATTTGCAACTCATACCTCATTAATTACCATGTTTATATTATTTTTTTATTCTTACTTAGAAAATCACAGAATCAGACATTTTAAAGATTGAAGTTGAAGAATATGGGTCATTGTGTGTCTACAGTGGTTCTTACCTTGTATGAGAGCATCTGGCATCAAGTTTCAAAACTTTCTTAGAAAAACATGTTTCTTAGAAACTATTTAAGACTAAAGAGGTAATACTCTGGAAAAAAACACAAAATACACATTATTTTTTAATGTAAGGATTTCTTTTTTATTTTTAGTTTTTAATATTCTATTTATTTATTTTTAGACAGGGGAAAGAAGGAAGAAAGAGAGGGAGAGAAACATCAACGTGTGGTTGCCTCTCACATACCCCTTACTAGGGACCTGGCATGCGCCTCTCACAACCCAGGCATGTGCCATAGACTGGGAAACCAACTGGTGACCCTTTGGTTCCCAGGCCGATTATCAATCTACTAAGCCACAGTAGCTAGGACAAATAAACATTATTAATAGTGTGTATATGCAGTAATACCATTTTGCTGTACATTTTCATAGGTATCATAAATTTAAATATATATATCACATTGTTGCTAGCTTATTTGCCAGTATTTCTTTCATTTAGGAACACATCAGAAACTATTTTTCATGTCAAAATAGTTTTATGCAACATGCTGTGAACAGCTGTACATTATTTCCTTGAGTATAACTATTTTATTTATTATTTCATTAGGTTTGTGCAGTATAATGCTTCAGTGAGTAAATTTTAAACTCCTGAATCCTTCCAGTAAATTCTGATTTGACAGTGCTCAGTGAAATCAGTCACACAATTTATGTATCTGTGTTAGGTATTGCTCTGTCTCTAGTCATCTGAAGATCAAACTACAAAATCCCAGCAGCAGGGAGACTCAGCTCTGTCAGAAAACGGCCAGTGGGAAGGGTGTCTAAGTCCGCAATCCTGACTCCCTTACTCCTGAATGCACCTCTGCTGCATGGTTGTCCCACTTGGGTGGCTGCCCTTACTACGCTGCCTGCCAGGGGGCGCTGGTTCTCTCCTCACACTCAGGTGAAAACCTCCTGGTCTTCACCTTCCTGCAGTTCACTCTTCTCTCAGATGGATGGTAAATGCTCCACAGAGCTTAGAACAGCCTGACTTACAATGTGTGCAGCTATTTGGTCACCAGGCTGAAAACCCCTCTTACTCTTATTCGACCTGTCACCTGAGCTATTTACCCTTATTTGAAGGAACCGACACATTCTATGTGACATTATTTCATGTCCTACCTCCTCCACCCCAGGTTCCACATGGTCCACATGAAAGAAAGGACCCCAACACCAGCATTTGGATTTCCTCTCAGACCTCTTTACATCTACATTATGAACAACAAGAGACACGGATTTCTTATTAGTGTCTCCTCTCGTATTTTCTCCTCAATTCCACTTTCTGGCTTAAGCAGAACCACTGTTTTCTGGGTGAATGGCACCTGTAATTACATGACCCTTCACTGTGTATGAACATGAGAAGAAGGCTCCTATCTATGCAACAATTACAAGTTAAACAGTTACTTTAACACAGTGAACATCACTTAACCCCTCTGCACCACACAGTTCTTACAGTAAGGCTTCAGGGAAGGAGACAGTGCATTCCCAAGTAATTACAAGTTTCATCTCTTAAGACCATGGATATAATTTTAATTCAAATATTTTGTAAGGCTTATGAGTGTGCATGAATTCGGTAATTTTAAAACTGCTGAGAATTACTATCTTTCCCTGGAGCAGGGGGGCTGGGCAGTCAGTCTTCAGTAACTGAGCATTCTGGGGCTGGTGTGCACTCAGGTGGGTACACAAATGGGTCAAACAAACACATGTGCCGCCACATTGGGTGGACCACTGCCCTCACTGTTTTACCCCAATGGGTGTTGCAGGGCACCACACCCTTCTCATCTGAACCATGACATCATAGGGTGCAGCCAGTTACAACACAGAGAGGTAGCCGTCTGCTTGATCATCTCTGGGCCCTAATGAAAGGCTGGCTGTCAGGCAGCCTGAAAAGGGGTCTTTCTACCCTTGGGAGTTAGGCTAGGTTCTTGTGGGGGGCTCTTCAGAAACCAAATAAGAATACGGGCTTGGCCAATAACAACAGTTACAACAGTTACATTCTCTATAAGGGTATGGGTAAATTTCAGGACATACCAAAGATAAAAGGAGATTCAGATCAAATGTCACTTATTTAAGCTGAGATTCCCTCTCACAAAATAATGAACTTTTTATCCTTATATGTCTTACACATCTTTGTGTCTCATAACAATTAGTATAGTTCTAGATGAAACAGGCACTCAGGAAATGTTTGTTAAATAGATGATTGTCATTTTTAGTTAAAAAAATGTATATGTTAAGCATTTTCTGTTTGCCAGAGTCTATTGACCAAGGCATGGTTTCTATGTTATTACAAAAGCACAGTGAGAATTTGATCCCTGGAAGAAACAGACAAAATCCTAGATTTTCACTTTCATAAATATAAATACATTTGGGAAGGTTCTATGTAAATGTGTGTTAAGTTTGTGGCAATTTTTACGACAATTAAAGAATCCTGCTATGTTATGGAAAGTGAGAGAGAGCCACATCAGTATTGCCAAATTCTACTCAAACACAGTTGGACATAGTAAGTAATGTTTGAGACATATTTCATCTCTGAACATGAAGAATAATAATTTTGTTGAATGTAACTCAATGTATTTCTAGTCAGTAGGAACATTTGTTTACCAACTTTTTAGTGTTGTGTCTACATGAATGGATTATTTTATTATAGATGTACTTATTTTACTTTTATTTTCACTACCACAGTTATCATTTTGCTATTAAAAATAAGCAACATGAAAATGAAATAGGAGACAGACTCAATCTCTTAAGCAGACACACCCTGGAACAGAGAAGAAAACATCACAGTGAAAATAAAATACTAGTGCTGCACATATGAAGGTCCAAGAGGTCAGCACAAGCAGCTCTTCACCTGGGTGGTCCTGGGACTCCGAGTTTCCTCATCTCTGGAGCTTTATCCCACTTCCCCAGCTCTGGCCAGGAGTCTCACACTCATTCTGCACTATTGGATGATAGGAGAGATACTTACATCACATTCTGTGATTTCCAATCTGACAATCATCACCATGAGCTGATCACCTGGGATGGTCGAGAAAGGAGTAACTATTTGGTAAACTTACATTTTTACCTGGTTTCAGCAAAGAAATGATTCACTGTCACGCTTCCTGGAAGATTCTCTTCCATGGAGAGAACTTGCTGTGGACGTCACTCTCGTCATTCAGACTAGGTAACACAGACTACATCTAATCTGGCTCCTCAGAGCCTTACTCAGACCCAATGCCTGGCTATAAAGCCATGACTGAGACAGTGTGTTGGCTCTGACCACCATTGTGCAAGCACATCGGGAGGAGAGTGTGACAATTGCTGAGGGTGATCAGGGCCTTGTCCACAGCACAGGAGACAGACAGTCCCTGGGGTGGGGAAGGAAGAAATCTAGGTGCCAATTCCACTGACGTGAAGTGCCCCGTGGGAGTCAGGAGGAAAGAGCACCCAGCAATACCAGTCTTGTGCACACAGACAGAGCGATGTTGGCTGCTCTTCCATCGAGCCTCAACTACTCACACTGAACATGACCTCCCAGCACAAATCAGTCTCTTCTGTGGGGGATTTTCTCACGAGCACCTACTCTGACCTGGAATAAACCCCACGGAGGGGAGATGTGCACCTGTGAACAGGGGCAGCAGCCTGCCCCTCTGCAGGTTCTGCAGGTGGAGACCCAGACACTGGAGGGGCCGCAGGTGTTGCTGTGAGTCCTTCAGAGAAGCCCAGGGGCGTAGCTTCCATTTGAGAATCAAATAAACTAAAAACCTTCTGAGTTTCTACTGAGAGTTCAGATTCCCACAAGGGTCATAAGATATTCTGCCTGGTTATCTTCTCCCTACAGGAAAAGAAAATCTCTCTGAATTCCCTCTGAGGAGGAAAGCAAAGATTGAGTGTGACTGTCCCCAGAGGAAGAGCGCTGGGGACCAGGAAGGGCAGCTGTTAGCACTGTGCTGCTTCTGCATGAACTTGCAGGGATCTCAGGGGCTTTACCCCTGAGACAGACATCTCGAATGATGGCAGCCATGCTCGTGAAATGATTAGCATTATAAATGCCTGCTTCTCTACATCTGTAAAGGGTGGGATTCCCTGGAACCTATTAGGGCGAACCTGAGAGAGAACAGGCCCTCCAAGCCAGGACGTGTCGCCATCTTCACTCAGGGTTCATAGATACAAATGAGGACAGATTATAACATCCATGAGCAGCAACTACTGAGTCCTCCTTGTGTTTAAGAAAATGTGCCACACACCTTATAGTGACACCACACAGTTCAGTCTGATCATAATTTTCACTTTACAGATGTGGAGCTCGAAGTCTGAGTGCACTGTTATGAGTCCTCTGAGTGTTGCCTGGGGATGACAGGGAATCTCTGAGAACCTTCCCAAGGCTCTATGAGGTCTGAACTGCTTTCACAATAATACTCAGACACTTTGCCTTCTTCATCCTCACTCTCTCAGGAGTGCACAGTGGGGGTTCCTGGAGGCAACATGACATTTGATGAGGTGGCAGAGAGAATGCAGAAGATGTCAACCCAGCTGTTCTCTGCTCAACCAACACTTAAAGGTTTTGCAGAACTGTAAAACACGGCTACTCTTTTCAGCTGTGAAACTTCAGCTGTGTGGAACATAGCTAGGAAACTTTTATTTGGGAGAACTTTCTGAGTTTTCCTTTCACCTGGACCTCACCTGTAGGGCCCTACACAAGGCATCCTTCACCTGAGCATTCCTCAGGCTGTAGATGAGGGAGTTCAGCATTGGGTTAAAGAGATTGTAGAACAGGGCCAGAATTTTCTCCTTCTCCTCTCGTTGACTGAAGTCAGGAACCATATAAACAACCATGGCAAAGCCAAAGAAGAGCCCAACCACACAGAGGGGGGAGGAGCAGGTGGAGAAGGCCTTCCTGTGGCCCTCCCCAGACTGGATCCTAAGGATGGCAAAGAGGATGTGTGTGTAGGAGACCAGCACCAAGCAGAGGGGCCCCACTAAGGTAAACACACAGGCAGCAAAGATGGCAAGGTGGTTGAGCCCAGTGTCAGTACAGGCCAGCTTGAGGACAGACAGGATCTCACAGAAGAAGTGGTTGACTTCATAAGGCCCACAGAAGGGCAGCCTCAGCATGAGAACTAAATGGACCAGAGCCAGGAGGAAGCTAAACACCCAGGACGTGACAGCCAAGACCGTGCACACTCTCCAGCTCATGATGACAGAGTAAAAAAGGGGGTGGCAGATGGCCATGTACCAATCATAGGACATCACCGCCAAGATCAGGCACTCTGCATGAGCAAAGGTCAGATACAGAAAGTCTGTGTAAGGCAATTTACAAAGGAGATGGCTCTATTCAGGCTCACTAAGTTTGCCAGCATCTTGGGGACACTGTTGGAAGCATAGGGCATGTCCATGACGGCCAGGTTGGAGAGGAAGAAGTACATGGGGCTGTGCAGTCTACAATCTGAGCAGACAAGGCCCAGGATGACGCCATTCCCCAGAAGGGTGAGGGTGTAGATCAGAGAGAAGAGTCCAAAGAGCGCAAACTCCAGTGCTGGCTCCACCTGGAAGCCCAGCAGGGTGACTTCTGTGATCCATGTGCAGTTGCCCCCCAGTCTCCTGGGGAGGAGACAGACACTCCCACCGCCAGGGCAGGAGGATCACAGCTGTAAGGCAGGCAGGACACAAACTACTTACCAAATGTTACCGTGCAGGCATTTAGAAATGTCCTACTTTGAATGGATTCTCTATAATTTGGTTGTAGATATACTGTACAAAGCTAACTTGGTGTATTCATACACATTGGGAAAAACTCCCCTTGCATCAGAGGAATAATAGAATGTACATCTATCTACACGTAGGTAAGAAAATGTAGGGAAATACATCATTATATACTCTACCGAATAGGACACACACACCTGTAGATGTATTTTACTTTGGAGAACTCAGGGATCTGACTTCCCTTCAAGAGCATGGGTCTGGATTATTTACGTGGAATGAAGAGCAATGACCCTGACCAAACATCTGCAGTAGGAAGTAGTGTCATTTCCTAGGCTTGCTTGCCTTCTTGGTCCAAAACAGGAAGTGATTAGGTTCCTCTTTTCTTTCTGGGTTGCTTACTTATCCACCCGCCTTCCCACATGCTCTTCTACCCACTTATTTATGATTTGAAATCCCTTCAAAACAACATCTCAATTCTGTAATATCTTTCAAACTTTGCAAGCCCCTTCTTTCAGCAGCTGCCCAATATTTCCTAGAAGCATCTCTGGTTCCTTTTCCCCATCTCCAGTAGCTTTGTGTTGAGAGTTTTAGCTACTTCATCCACACTGGATGCTGGAAGGTAGACACCAGTGAAAAGGTAGTATGGCTACACAAAGTGAACCCAGGCATGTGTCTTAAGTTCAGTTCAACCTGATGACATTTCTGCAGTCCTTTCAAGGATGAAGACAAAAAGGGAAAATAGATTAACATGACCAGCAAATATATTTAAAGAGGACGGCTGTATTATAATTTTACTTTTGGGGGTGGTTTCTCTTTTCCTGTTTATTACTTAATATAAAGACAGATGTCACAGCTTATCTCACATTCTGGCATGCCAGGATCCTCTGTCATCACCATATCTTCTCAGTGTTGGCAACTCTCATTGCCATCGAATCCCCTGCTGATCACCCACAGCTGCTCCAATGGATTCTGAGCACCTACAGGGGGTGGGCTCAGCTGGAGCATCATCCCGTTGGTTCTTGTTAAGGAGCCCCTCCTGGCAGGTGCCTGGGTCTGTCGAGGAGCCAAGAAAGAAAGGGTCACAAAAGGGCTGGACAGCATCATCACACTGAGGAACCACGCACAACCTGGTGCTTCCCTGTACACTTTTTTCACATGTTTTCAAGAAACAGATTCAACTACCTTCATTTTTAAATTTCAAGCCCAAAGTTTCATGTCCAGAAGAATATTTAAAAAGAACTCCAATGCTTTCTTTAAGAAAAAATTTAGATCCTTAGATTCATATTTAAAATGCACATTATCCTATACAGACTGTTTTTAACTACCATTTTCACTTAAAATAGTGAACAATTTTTATGCATTGGAATACTATCTTACAGATGTCATTAACCATTAGTACAATGTTCTATTATCACAGTTATTTAATTTCTTCATAGAAATTTTTTATTTCTCTAATGTTTAATAATAATGAGAATACCATTCTTTCAAATCGAAGTTTTGTCTAGACTCATGATTATTTCCTTAGGATGTACTCTGAAAGCAAAACTGCAGGTGCTAAAGATGCAGATGCTCAGAGCCTTTGGTACCCACTGCCAGCCTCCCTGCAGGAGACCTGCACCACTTTCTCCCTCTGAGCACGTGGCGGCCCCGCCTCCTTCCCACGCAGTTGTCAGTACTAAGTATTACCAGTTACAACCTAGGCGAATTTGATGTGTGAATAATTTCATACAGTTTAAATTTACATTTCAGTAATTCCTCAACATTTTAATGTTCCTCAAAGTTTTAATCCCTTTAAATTTACATTTCAGGCACCTCCAGTGCCTCATGGGTTCCAACCTCTGTTCTAAGCTCTGGAGGGACGGCAGTGGGTGAAGTCGACATATTCTGAAGGGATGAGGGACAGTGAAGGAGTAGAGAGGTGTACCTGTCACCTGTGCCTCTCGGTTTGGGGGGGAAACATCTCTGCCCCGGGATGGAAACACCTTGGTGAACACCTGCCCCTGTCTGTCCTCACATTTACGTGATTTGTGAAACAGGATGAAGGAAGTGGGGACGTGCCTTTTCTCCTCCCGTTTTTGGTCCCGTATATTTCTGCTGCCTCAGAGTAAAGCCTGCAGAACACCTTTTGTCCTGATGGAGGGTGGGAGCGAGCTGAAGGTTGAAATCTGGAGAGAAGTTTTGTCAAAAACGCAAACCATGTTTCCCCAATAAGCCTGGTTAAGGCCTTATTTTCATTTCTACTTGATTTTCGGTGCCTCTTTCTGACTTTATTTCTCCAGACTGGGAATAAGGAGAGGTCACAGTGAAGGACCACCCCTAAAACATCAGGAGTAAACAAATCAGGAAAACACATGCTGAGAGTAAAAGGCACTATGAAGGAAATAAACAGGCCAAAATGACAGGAAGTGACTTGGTTTAAGGGGGCCTCCTTAGGTGGGATTGTCAGGAAAGGTCCCACCAAAGAGGAGACGCGTGGGCGGAATCTGAAGGACACAGGGAAGCCCACCTGCCTCCATCCCAGGTGGGCTGTGCTCTGCCCACCCAGCAGCAGAGGCACAGCCCCCAGGCAGAGGGGACTTGGGGAGTCCGGAAACAGGAAGAAATCCAGGGGACTGGAACCCTAGTGACCGGGGTTTACATACTTGTTGAAATGGATGTAAAAGTTTGTAACTTGGGCATGTATTGAAATATTTGGCTACCATGTGGCCACTGAAAAGGACAATATTGCACCAAGCAAGATAATATAAGACTCTTTATACAGTGAAATAAAAAAATTACAAAGAAAGTGTACAATGTGATCTGACTTAGGTGTACAATGTGATCTGACTTAGTTTATAACATGAACGTATTTACTCAATGTCCTGTGTGCCTTTTTACACACATCTGGGAAAATTTTCTATTGGAGCTGACAGATATACTTTTGATTTCTTACAAATTGATTTATTTTTAAATTCATGCAAGCAGAGCACAGTTAAAGGATATATATTGAAATTACCATCAGCAAACATGTAAGATGGGAAATGGACCAACTTTCTGGATGACATAATATTAATGACTGGAAGGAAAATGGCCCTTTGTGGACCCAGCAAGCATTGTGCTCACAGGTCCCCCTGGATGCAGCTGAATCAGGGGATCAGAGAATTCTTACTCCCTGAGACTTCCAGGAGCATGGCCATGTTGTGTATTTTTAAGTCTCTTCTGGAATAAGCATGTCATCATGGAAAGTAAGGAACAAAGGGAATGGTAAAGGAATTAGATAATGTCTTCAGAAAAGGCCCTGTCTGCATGTCTCTAGAGCTAATGAGAACCTGGGAACCTGGAAAGACTAGCTCTCTTTCCAGGGATAGTGCTTGAATGAGCCATGGGAGACCTCCAAGGGGTGAAGCGAGGGTAAGAGCTTGAAGGGGAGAGGCAGGCCAGCTCAGAGAAGGGCCTGGGATGGCCCTCTGAAGTGCAAAAAAGGCCAAGCTCCTGGGCTCCTCTGCCTTCCCACTGCACCCAGGCCTAGGATAAAACGTGGGTGCTTCAGCTATCTCATATGCAAGTCATTAGCTTCCTCTTCCCAAATGATTAGAATGGACTAATCAAAGTACATAATTAAAACAATGTAGACTCATAGAGTTTTGCATACATTTTAGTAAAATATTTTTGAAAGACACAACCAATTATTTAGGAAAAAACTATTTGTAAATGGCAGGAACAAATGAGGAGGCAAATAGAATTCTTAGCGAAACAAGGTCAGGAGGGAACACCTTTGTCATGATGGCTACTGACACACACAAGTTGTTGATCAGCTCATCTGTGACCACAAGGAAAGTAGAAAAAGACACAATAACGTGAAAGTACTTCCTTTTTCTTTTAAACACTGGTGATGACTTTAGATGATTTTGCATCTAAAATTTCCCAGGTCAAGAAACCAGGTGGGTTTTGTTTGCTTGTTTTATTGTTTTCACTTTTTGGTTTTGGGTTTTTTTTTATCTGAAGAAAAGCATGGAGCAGATACAATAAACAGACACGTACCTGAAATGAAGATATAAGTGACTACTGTAGCTACACATTGAAGAAAGATATACAGTGCACAGAGTAAGGGGGAAAGTTTCATGAATCTATGTTTCTGTTCTTCCATGCAGTGAAGATTAGTGGGGATTGCAAAGAGCAAGGTCCTTGAATATTGGTGAGAGCAGCCTGGTTAACAGCGTCCGTCCATCTGCCCAGCATTCAGATCTCAAATCTCAAGGTGGACGCCCAGAGTAGGAGACTCTTAGTCTAAGCCTCGTTGTTTTCACCCTTGAAATAGTGACAACGGGCATGTAAAGGGCAGGTGTGAGGAACACCGGTAATGAAAGCTACACAAACTGCGTGTTAAAGGGCGGATGTGAAGAATGAAGACCATTCTCCTGGTAGATATTAGCTGTTAAATATGAGTTGTTATTAACAGTATCAAAGAAACCACCAAACTCAAGGCGGAATCCAAGTCACTGGGAATAGAGAGCCAATGAAATCATGGTAAGTTCTTTCAGATTTATCTTGCTTTCCTTTTTGGTTAATTTGTACTTTTAGCAAAAAGCACACCATTATAATTTCATCTCTATTAATGATTTTATATACTATATTTTTAAAATTAAGTTTTCAAAGGAATTTAAAGATATGTAGGAATCTTTTAAAGAAACGCCACTTCTGGACTGGAGTAGAAAATACAATTTAAAGCTCAAAAGGGAGTTCTGCTGTACAAACTATCCCAGTGGGAGAGAGACAGATGGAGAGAGAGGGACTGCAACTACTATATGAAAAGGGAGGGGGCAGATCTGAAATGAGAAACATGGACACAAGCAACAAGTGTGTCACGCAGAGCGACGGCCTTGGGCTGTCCTGTTGGGCACTGCAGATTCCTCAGATTTTCATACTGAGAAATTATTTACCATCTCCAATAGTTATTTGGACCTTGACAGGTACTGTAGTTTCTAAAACAAACGTGGAATCTGCGCGCTGCACCTGGACTCAAATCCCAACTCTGCTCCGGACTACTCTCCGGGCCTCTCTGCTCCTCCGCTTCAACACCTGCAAAAACGAGGGGAAAGCAGACCACACCTCATAAGAGAGCTGACAGAATTAAATGAATTAACTGACATAAGGCACTTAGTAAGTGTCTAGAGATATATTAGGGATTTTAGCAACCGACATTGGAGAGAAACTTCTGGATCCAATAACCATAAAGAAACACGTTACATGCTTAATATTCCTACACTAAAATAAAGACTAGCCAGAGAATCTTAATGGCAAAAGACACTGTGTTTGACATGTAAGAGAACGCCACCTGGCTTCTGGACAAGTGAGGCGTGGGGCCTTTCTGTCGAGACAGTGTTCCCCTGAATCTGCAGGGACAAGCAGGAAACAGGGTGGGGAGGGAAGATCAGAGTCAGGGCAAGGGAACCACCTATCTGTGACTGTGGCGGGGTTTTCCTTGCAAGAAGTGGCACCTGGGTCCTGTGACCCCGAAGGTGTTGGTAGCTCTGTAGCCAGATCACATTCTGCATGGGTGGCTGGCTGATTCCATCTCTCTGACACTGTCATAGTCAAGTCAGGAGCTGCCAGCCACATGAGGATGACCAGGATGGTTCTAGAGGGTCAGAGGCATCAGGGCCACACCATGGGCAGAGGGAGCAGCCCCTAGTGATGTCCTCAGGTCCCTGGTTGTGGAGACAGGCTTAGGACCACACATGCCAGGCATTTTTGCACCAACACTTAAAGCCAGTCATTTCATTCATTCCCTTCCTACCTGCAAGCCCCTCCTCAGGGCTAATGATCATTTATTACTTATAGTGGTATAATCTATTTTCTGATCTCCAAACATGGCCTTAGAGTTAGAGGAAACCTCACAGAGGGGGAAAGAAAAGGGATTGAGTCTCCTCTCTGAAGGGGACTCCTTGGGAGTGAAGCCCAGACACAGCTCTCATCAGAGAACTTGATAATAGACTTGCTTTGCCACCAAAGGCCTTTTCTATCTTCACCAGAACCCACCTCCCTCCCCATAGATGCAGACAATGATTCAGGGAGAGACCCTGGGGATTTACATCCACTCACACTCTCACCAGAGAGATTGAAAGCCTTTGCTACCCTCCTGTGGCGGTGAACCAGTGAGTGCATGTCTCACGTCCATGCATTTTGCTGTCCCAGTACCCCAGGGGAATTGGTGTGTGTTCATTTGGGGGTTGTGACTGTGTATGTGTGCATGATTGGGATTGGGTGGGGCCAGGATGTCTCTAAAGTATGCACGTCCTGGCATTGAAAATAAAAATTCAGCCATTAATTACTTTTTTCTCAATATTTATTTTATCAGTCTTAAAATTGCTCTACTGATTCCTCCTGTTTAATTGTGGAGGTGAGTGTGATTTCTTGATCTCTCGTGGTAGGGGTCCCAAGGATCCTGTTAAGATGCTATCTTGGAGAAATTGTCACCTCCCAAAAGAGAACATGTGGCTGCCAAATAATCACTGTGCATTGCTCACACACAGTTTTGACCTGGTGGTTTAGGTATACTTCTCCCTCAATTTTCTATAGTTTGCCCTCCATTTCAAACATCTCCAGATTTCTGAGCCACATTTTTCTTCCTTCATCCTGGGTTAAAGCCCACAGCTAACATGAAAAACAAATCTCTTTCTCTCTCACTGATAACGTCTGATGATTGCAAAGCCTTTCCCATTCCAACTCCCTAAGTGTATCTTAGTTGAGTTCTCTAGACAATCTTAATTCTGAAACTGCATTGGAAGGAGCCCTACACAATAACATCACTATGTTTAATCTCCTGGTGAGCAGAAAACATATTGAAGTATGTAACAGGAGACAAATTGGTTTTTTCTCCCTTAAAATAATCTGTGTCCAAATGAGTCTCTGCCACTTGCCTCCCTATTCCCCTGCACACACTGTCTGCGCCAGTCAAAACCTCCTCCCCAAAACTGTCACTCTTGAAATTCTCATTTCTCATCACGAGTCCATCTCATCCTTTCTTCACTCACTTGAGTTCAGACACACTCCCTGTCCATCACAGCACTCTTGGAGCCCTCTTCAGCTGGCTCAGCTGGAGCTGGACTCCCTGCACTGGCAGACTGAATGCTCTTGTTGCAATGCCCTTCACTGTTGTGCTGAACTCACTTTTTTTTTACTCTTAATATTCTCACATTGTTCATCTTTCCTCTGTTTCACAAGCAAAACAAGATTATTATAGAAAAATAAATTTCACCCATCAATACCCAGAGAGAGCTAAGGATAATGATTTGGTGCATGTTCATTCAGATATGCATAATTATCATTTTAATTTAAAAAAAATTTTTAAATCCTCACCTGAGGATATGTTCATTGATTTTTGAGAGAGAGGAAGGAGCAGAGAGAAACAACCATCAGCTGCTTCACAAACACACACTGAGTAGGGACTGAACACCAAACTTTTGGTGTAGGGGATGATGCTCCAACCAACTGAGCCACCCAGTCAGGGTACCACATTGATTTCTTTTTATGAGGACAATACGATGGCATTTAACACAGCTCATAGTGGGTACCAAGAGGTGTCATGGTTTATCATCTTTTTGAAATTTTTTGGCTGCTAATTTTTGAAACACTAGAGCAAAATATTTACTCTCAAAAACCTTACATTTCTTGTGTGTTGTTAATATTTACATTGATTAATATTTTTTATTTCAGTAAGAATAAATATTACAACACATACATGGCACCATCATTAGTGATGGACCTTTATTAAATGAAGGTCAATTTAGGAATAGAAATGTTTGCAAATCACAATTAAATGAAAACCCATAGCTGCACCTAATATCATTTTAACATTATTTCTGCCGAGACAGAAATTCCTCCTTCACAGGGCTTCAGTTCCTAGTTTTTTCAAGACCACTAGGCACAGAGAATTTCAATGAGCTACTTGAACAAAAATAAAATGATATAAGCAATGATGAGAAATTAGAAGTGTTCATGACTGTTCCCACCATAACTTGCCATGGTACACCTTTTTACCTCTACAATGCTATTGTAGGATGTACTTCCCCAAAACAAGAGAGGAAACCAAAAAAGAGGAAGACATGACATTAATGAACTGAGGACTCTAACACTGGATCTTCAGGATGGCAAAGAGCATGCGTGTGCAGGAGACCAGCACCAAGCTTAGGGGTCCCACTAAGACAAACACAGAAGCAACTAAGGTGACAAGCTAGGTGAACCCAGTGGCAGCACAGGCCAGTGTGAGGACAGACAGGATCTCACAGAAGAAGTGCTCAACTTCTTGAGGCCTCCAAGTGGGCAGCCTCAGGACAACAAACACAAGGACAAGGGCCAGGGGAAGCCAAATGCCCAGGACATTTAGTAGCAAATCTCATTTTATTTGTCTCATTAAGTCATAGTCCTTGCTCTTTTAAAATGATAAAAGTATGCAGAGTATAATATTAATATTACAATTTTGAGCTCTAATTATAATTCATAGATTCTGCTAAGCATTTTGCACATAGTATTTCCTCTCAATAAACCTTAGTTAGTAAATTTATTTTACACAGAAAACATCTAAACTTAAAAGAATCAAAGCATGATTTGTAAGAAAAAAAATAATACGTGTTCTTCTTTAAAAATTCTTCACATACATATAAAATGTAGTTTTAAAAGTAAATATTTTCCCTTTGATGCATTTTAAGTATTCAGGTTTCATCGAGTGTATAATATGAGGACAGTTTTGAAAAAGTCTCTATACACTCTTTCCCAAACTTCTTAACTGAGCTCTATCACTTCATAATTGTCTTGGAGTTTCATGCTAAATGGTTATTTAAATCCCCTCACATTTCTAACTTTAAAGAGCAAATATTACTGATAATTTATAGTCTCATATCATTGGTCACACAGTCATCACAGGAATTACACAGTCTGCTGTTATTTATGAGAATGTTCTAACTTTTGGTCATTTCCCATAGGAGACAAGTGACCAAACTAATGAGAGAAAATGGTAATTCTGCCGAGAACTCTCAGCTACGTCCATTCTGACTTCTTTCTCATCCCCACCATCCCAGATCTCCACCTACACTGCAAAGGCTGAGAAACACAGCGGCAGAGAAAGTTCCAATGTGCCTGTGTGTTTCAGTATGACATCCTTCAGGGTTCTCTTCTTACTGTTAGTTCCATCAGAGTTACACCTTTAATCCTCTTTCCCTTGAAGTCCTGGCTCATGCTCTTCCTAATTTAAGTTCTTCATGCCTCAGAAAACATCACTGTCATAGACATATACAGGAAAACAACCAAATATCTTAAATGTAGACCCATTTTTTAAAAAATGACCATTGCCAAATTTAAAATATTTCAATAGTTGCTACGTAATCAGTCTCAATTCCTCTATTTTACATATTCTGCCAATACTTTGGTTTACTCAATAAAATTTTTTCTACAAATCCTGATTATGGAATATATGAATTTATTTCACCTTATTCAGAACATCCCTCATGACCATATTACAAGCGCATGTACCAAGCAGAGAGCTGGAAGAGGGGCTCATTTCCTTGTGCAGCATCCTTGTAGAGAGAGAGAAAAATGGGCTTCTTCAGGAGAGAGTCACAGAAGTTCAAGAACAGGCAAAGATTGCCCTAGGCTTAGAGCATGTCTCTGTATTCCTGTGCACATATCGGGTAGAGAGACACTTTGGGTCTCTTTACACTCAGCTATTTTTTATCAGTGAAGCGCTCACGAAGGTCTCTGCTTTTCCAGCCTCCTTCTCAGAGCAGCATTGACTTCTCTGTTCCTCAGACTGTAGATCAGGGGATTCAGCATGGGATTGAAAAGGCTGTGAAACAGGAGGAGGTATTTCTTCTGCTCCTGGGTGTCCCCATGTTGGGGTCCAGCATACATGATAATGGCTGTGCCATAAAAGATCCCCACCACGCAGAGGTGGGAGGAGCAGGTGGAAAAAGCTTTCCAGCGTCCCTCTCCTGACTGGATCTTCAAGATGGCATGTAGAATGTGACCATAGGAGACCACAATTGTGGACACTGGCCCCAGCAGCACCAACACTACCGCAGCCATAATCACAATCTTGTTAAGGTGGGTATCTGCACAGGCGAGTTTGAGAACAGCTAGAAGCTCACAGAAGAAGTGATTCACTTTCTGGGGTCCACAGAAGGGCAATGGTAAGAGTAACAACAAATGTACTAGGGACAGGAGGACTCCTACAGCCCAGCAAGTCACTGCCAGGGTGAGGCAGACTTTCCAGTTCATGATGATAGAATACCGAAGGGGCAGGCAGATGGCCACGTACCTGTCATAGGACATCACCACCAGAAGAAAAGATTCAGTGAGAGCAAAAATCAAGAAGAGAAAGGTCTGTGTCAGGCAGCCAGTAAAGGAGATGGGCTGGGTTGGACTCAGGAGGTTGACCAGCATCTGAGGTACTGTGTTGCAGGCATAGGCTATGTCGACAGTGGCCAGGTTGGAGAGGAAGAAGTACATGGGGGTGTGCAGTCGGGAGTCGAGTGAGATGAGCCCCAGGATGACCCCATTACCCAGCAGGGTGAAGGCATAGAACAAGGAGAAGAGCCCAAACAGGAGCACCCGCATCCTAGGGCTGAGCTGGAATCCCACTAGGAGGAACTCTGTAACAGAAGTCTGGTTGCCCTCCATTGTCCTGGGAAAGAACAAAAGAGAGAGCTCAGCACGTCTGAGCCCCCAAAGGGCATGTTTAATATAGTAGATCTGTGTGTGTCATCATTTCTTCCCTCAGAAAACATATTCAGGGACACTTCTGTCCTGTTCATCAGTTACTGAGCACTAGCTACACATGGCAAATGACACAGAAGGACATTTTTCACCTTGATAAATTAAATGCCAGTGTTCTATTACACTGTTCACTGAATCTTACCTTTATTTCCAAACTTCCACAATAGTTCCTAACACGTTAACATGCCTACTGCCTCCCTAACATTGGACACTTTACTCAGTCAGCAGGAGTGCTTTGGAGGCCTGCCTGGGAGGAGGCCCTACCTGCAGTGCACACACAGCCATTGTAAGGAGGGGGCTGTGGGCCTGCATCTGCACCCTCACACAGAAGGGTGGGAAGGAGGACCAGGAGCCTGTGGGAGATCCTCCTATCAGGGAATCTCACAGATTTGAGCCTTCATTACATGACTTATAAGCAGACTGCCACAACTTTAGCTGGATTTACGGAGAGAAATTTGTCTTTTGACTTTTGGGGCCACAGATGTGATACTTTCATCATGCTGTTTCATGGTGANGAACTCACTTTTTTTTTTACTCTTAATATTCTCACATTGTTCATCTTTCCTCTGTTTCACAAGCAAAACAAGATTATTATAGAAAAATAAATTTCACCCATCAATACCCAGAGAGAGCTAAGGATAATGATTTGGTGCATGTTCATTCAGATATGCATAATTATAATTTTAATTTAAAAAAAATGTTAAATCCTCACCTGAGGATATGTTCATTGATTTTTGAGAGAGAGGAAGGAGCAGAGAGAAACAACCATCAGCTGCCTCACAAACACACACTGACTGGGGACTGAACACCAACCTTTTGGTGTAGGGGATGATGCTCCAACCAACTGAACCACCCAGTCAGGGTACCACATTGATTTCTTTTTATGAGGACAATACGATGGCACTTACCACAGCTCACAGTGGGTACCAAGAGGTGTCATGGTTTATCATGTTTTTGAAATTTTTTGGCTGCTAATTTTTGAAACACTAGAGCAAAATATTTACTCTCAAAAACCTTACATTTCTTGTGTGTTATTAATATTTACATTGATTAATTTTTTTATTTCAGTAAGAATAAATATTACAACACATACATGGCACCATCATTAGTGATGGACCTTTATTAAATGAAGGTCAATTTAGGAATAGAAATGTTTGCAAATCACAATTAAATGAAAACCCATAGCTGCACCTAATATCATTTTAACATTATTTCTGCCGAGACAGAAATTCCTCCTTCACAGGGCTTCAGTTCCTAGTTTTTTCAAGACCACTAGGCACAGAGAATTTCAATGAGCTACTTGAACAAAAATAAAATGATATAAGCAATGATGAGAAATTAGAAGTGTTCATGACTATTCCCACCATAACTTGCCATGCTACACCTTTTTACCTCTACAGTGCTATTGTAGGATGTACTTCCCCCAAACAAGAGAGGAAACCAAAAAACAGGAAGACATGACATTAATGAACTGAGGACTCTAACACTGGATCTTCAGGATGGCAAAGAGCATGCATGTGCAGGAGACCAGCACCAAGCTTAGGGGTCCCATTAAGACAAACACAGAAGCAACTAAGCTGACAAGCCAGGTGAACCCAGTGGCAGCACAGGCCAGTGTGAGGACAGACAGGATCTCACAGAAGAAGTGCTCAACTTCTTGAGGCCTCCAAGTGGGCAGCCTCAGGACAACAAACACAAGGATAAGGGCCAGGGGAAGCCAAATGCCCAGGACATTTAGTAGCAAATTTCATTTTATTTGTCTCATTAAGTCATAGTTCTTGCTCTTTTAAAATGATAAAAGTATGCAGAGTATAATATTAATATTACAATTTTGAGCTCTAATTATAATTCATAGATTCTGCTAAGCATTTTGCACATAGAATTTCCTCTCAATAAACCTTAGTTAGTAAATTTATTTTACACATAAAACATCTAAACTTAAAAGAATCGAAGCATGCTTTGTAAGAAAAAAGTAATACACGTTCTTCTTTAAAAATTCTTCACACACATAGAAAATGTAGTTTTAAAAGTAAATATTTTCCCTGTGATGCATTTTAAGTATTCAGGTTTCATCGAGTGTATAATATGAGAACAGTTTTGAAAAAGTCTCTATATACTCTTTCCCAAACTTCTTAACTGAGATCTATCACTTCATAATTGTCTTGGAGTTTCATGCTAAATGGTTATTTAACTCCCCTCACATTTCTAACTTAAAGAGCAAATATTACTGATAATTTATAGTCTCATATCATTGGTCAAACAGTCATCACAGGAATTACACAGTCTGCTGTTATTTATGAGAATGTTCTAACTTTTGGTCATTTCCCATAGGAGACAAGTGACCAAACTAATGAGAGATAATGGTAATTCTGCGGAGAACTCTCAGCTACGTCCATTCTGACTTCTTTCTCATCCCCACCATCCCAGATCTCCACCTACACTGCAAAGGCTGAGAAACACAGCGGCAGAGAAAGTTCCAATGTGTCTGTGTGTTTCAGCCTGACTTCCTTCAGAGTTCTTTTCTTACTGTTAGTTCCATCAGAGTTACACCCTTAATCCTCTTTCCCTTGAAGTCCTGGCTCATGCTCTTCCTAATTTAAGTTCTTCATGCCTCAGAAAACATCACTGTCATAGACATATACAGAAAAACAACCAAATATCTTAAATGTAGACCCATTTTTAAAAATGACCATTGCCAAATTTAAAATATTTCAATAGTTGCTACGTAATCAGTCTCAATTCCTATATTTTACAAATTCTGCCAATACTTCGGTTTACTCAATAAAATTATGTCTACAAATCCTGATTATGGAATATATGAATTTATTTCACCTTATTCAGAACATCCCTCATGACCATATTACAAGTGCATGTACCAAGCACAGAGCTGGAAGAGGGGCTCATTTCCTTGTGCAGCATCCTTGTAAAGAGAGAGCAAAATGGGCTTCTTCAGGAGAGAGTCACAGAAGTTCAAGAACAGGCAAAGATTGCCCTAGGCGTAGAGCAGGTCTCTGTATTCCTGTGCACATATCAGGTAGAGAGACACATTGGGTCTCTTTACACTCAGTTATTTTTTATCAGTGAGGCGCTCACGAAGGTCTCTCCTTTTCCAGCCTCCTTCTCAGAGCAGCATGGACTTCTCTGTTCCTCAGACTGTAGATCAGGGGATTCAGCATGGGATTGAAAAGGCTGTGAAACAGGAGGAGGTATTTCTTCTGCTCCTGGGTGTCCCCATGTTGGGGTCCAGCATACATGATAATGGCTGTGCCATAAAAGATCCCCACCACGCAGAGGTGGGAGGAGCAGGTGGAGAAAGCTTTCCAGCGTCCCTCTCCTGACTGGATCTTCAAGATGGCATGTAGAATGTGACCATAGGAGACCACAATTGTGGACACTGGCCCCAGCAACACTAACACTACCGCAGCCATAATCACAATCTTGTTAAGGTGGGTATCTGCACAGGCGAGTTTGAGAACAGCTAGAAGCTCACAGAAGAAGTGATTCACATTCTGGGGTCCACAGAAGGGCAATGGTAAGAGTAACAACAAATGTACTAGGGACAGGAGGACTCCTACAGCCCAGCAAGTCACTGCCAGGGTGAGGCAGACTTTCCAGTTCATGATGATAGAATACCGAAGGGGCAGGCAGATGGCCACGTACCTGTCGTAGGACATCACCACCAGAAGAAAAGATTCAGTGAGAGCAAAAATCAAGAAGAGAAAGGTCTGTGTCAGGCAGCCAGTAAAGGAGATGGGCTGGGTTGGACTCAGGAGGTTGACCAGCATCTGAGGTACCGTGTTGCAGGCATAGGCTATGTCGACAGTGGCCAGGTTGGAGAGGAAGAAGTACATGGGGGTGTGCAGTCGGGAGTCGAGTGAGATGAGACCCAGGATGACCCCATTGCCCAGCAGGGTGAAGGCATAGAACAAGGAGAAGAGCCCAAACAGGAGCACCCGCATCCTAGGGCTGAGCTGGAATCCCACTAGGAGGAACTCTGTGACAGAAGTCTGGTTGCCTCCCATTGTCCTGGGAAAGAACAAAAGAGAGAGCTCAGCATGTCTGAGCCCCCAAAGGGCGTGTTTAATTTGGTAGATCTGTGTGTGTCATCGTTTCTTCCCTCAGAAAACATATTCTGGGACACTTCTGTCCTGTTCATCAGTTACTGAGCACTAGCTACACATGGCAAATGACACAGAAGGACATTTTTTCACCTTGGTAAATTAAATGCCAGTGTTCTATTACACTGTTCACTGAATCTTACCTTTATTTCCAAACTTCCACAATAGTTCCTAACACGTTAACATGCCTACTGCCTCCCTAACAGTGGACACTTTACTCAGTCAGCAGGAGTGCTTTGGAGGCCTGCCTGGGAGGAGGCCCTACCTGCAGTGCACACACAGCCATTGTAAGGAGGGGGCTGTGGGCCTGCATCTGTACCCACACACACGAGGGTGGGAAGGAGGACCAGGATACTGTGGGAGGTCCTTCTATCAGGGAATCTCACAGATTTGTGCTTTCATTAGATGACTTATAAGCAGACTGCCACAACTTTAGCTGGATTTAGGGAGGGAAATTTGCCTTTTGACTTTTGGACCCACAGGCGTGCTACTCTCATCATGCTGTTTCATGGTGAGATATGACCCATCACACAATCGTCCCTATATGAATATTCATGCTCTATGCCTGTATGTGAGAATAAAGTATATGTTATGTGTATAGTTACAAACCAATAAAAACACACAAATGCAGTTGAATCCTTAGGTATAAGGTATATCATATGAATATCATGTGCATATAGGTACATCTTATGTGAGTATAATCCTTATGATATTCTAAACTCTACAATGAACATTTATATTCTATGCCTGCATGTGTGGGGATAACATATATGTTAGGTATATAGTTACATACACATATATGCACACACATGCACTTGAATCCTTATTATGTGGAAGACTAGTTGCTATTTTCTATATATAATTTTCTATTCTACTTCACTAGTAAAACGCTGGTGGAATAATTTCTTGATGGGTCTTTTCCTGGGATTTAAAACTACGGATCAATAACCAAGGCAAGAGCTAAAGCTCTAACTATATGCTCATATCCTTAGAACCTTTAACATATTTTACAGCTTAACTGTAACATGAGAATACTACTCATCATAAATCTTTACTTTCTGTGGTTTATCAATCTTTAGGAAAGAACTTGTTCCAGGGTGAGAATTCCGAGGTTTGACTTGTAACATTAAACCACTGCATCTGTTTCCTTGTCTGTCTGACTCCATATCCTTCTTCAGTCCAGCATCCATCTGAATTTCACTAAAATAAGGATTTCAATAAAACTCATAATTCTGGTCCCATATCAATTCTCAATTCAAATATCCTCACAAATTAATACTTGCAAGGTCTGATAAGCAAAAGTGTGAGGGTTTCACTCTGCTTCAAAAGAAGAATCACAACTCACAGCAGAAACACTGGCAGATGATTTTATCTTAGTTCAAGAAACAGACTTCCGGCCAAGATGGTGGCGTAGGTGGAAACACCGTGCCCCCTCCCACAACTAAATTTAGAGACAGCGAAGTTTTAGGAATAAAAATGCAGCCAAAACAGTGAAAATTGAACTGTACAGAAGTCCAACAACAACAAACCACTCAGCCAGACCTGTAAGAGGGGTGGAGTCAGCAGCAGAGTGGGGTCAGGCTGGAAAGACTGTTCGGTCATACTGACCCAGGAGCAGAGGCGGAGGTGGTTGGTAGATTCCAGGTGTGGGGTGGAAATGGGCGGACCCAGTGAGGGTGCACAGTGGCTGGCTGACTGCAGTCACACATTCACGCACAGATAAACTAAGCAAAGGAGCAAACAGTGAGACAGACCGCTCAGGCTAGGACCTCAGTGATGGGAACTAGAGCCTGAAAGCACCAACTGGAAACACTTTATCTGGATCGAGGGGACAGGAGAGGCTCCCAGGCTCAGAGAGAGTTCGTTGGAGAGACCCACAGGGTCCTGGAGAGTACACGGGTCCACACACCCTGGAACCAGCACCAGAAGGGCCCAATTCACTTGTGAGAAGCCCCAGAGGGGACAGAAATCTGAGAGAGAGTGGAGAAAGCAAAGTGCCATTTTTTCCCCTCTCTGACCCCGCCCCCACATACAATGTCACAACCCAGCGACCTCGGTTGCCCAGCCCTGGCAAACACCTAAGGCTCTGCCCCTCATACATAACAGGAGCGAACAGACAAAACATTATGACCCAAGAACAGCTCAAAGCCCCAGAACCTATAATTCGAAGTGACCAAGAAATAGCCAACCTTTCAGATGCACAGTTCAAAACACTGGTGATCAGGACGTTCACAGAATTGGTTGATTTTAGCCACAAATTACAGGAACATATGAAGGCTAAACTGATTGAAATGAAGGAAATGCAGAGGAAACCAATAGTGATGGAAAGGAAACTGGGACTCAAATCAATGGAGTGGACCAGAAGGAAGAAAGAAACAACCAAACAGAAAAGAAGGAAGAAACAAGAATTCAGAAAAATGAGGAGAGGCTTAGGAACCTCCAGGACATCTTTAAACATTACAACATCTGAATTATAGGGGTACCATGAGGGGAAGAGGAAAAGCCACGAGAGGAAAACATATTTGAACAAATAATAAAGGAGAACTTCCCCAGTCTGGCAAAGGAAATAGACCTCCAGGAAATCCAGGAAACTCAGAGAGTCCCAAAGAAGTTGGACCCAAGAAGGAACACACCAAGGCACATCATAATTACATTAGCCAAGATGAAAATGAAGGAGAGAATTCTAGAAGAAGCAAGAGATAAAAAGACAGTCACCTACAAAGGAGTCTCCATCAGACTGTCAGTGGATTTCTCAAAAGAGACCTAGCAGGCAAGAAGGGGCTGGAAAGAAGTATTCCAAATCATGAAATCCAAAGACCTACAGCCAAGATTGCTTTATCCAGCAAAGCTTTCATTTAGAATGGAAGGACAGATAAAGTGCTTCTCAGATAAGGTCAAATTCAAGGAGTTCATCATCACCAAGCCCTTATTATATGAAATATTAAAGGGACTTATCTAAGAAAAAGAAGATAAAAATATGAACAGTGAAAGGACAGCAAACTCACAGGTATCAACAATCACACCTAAAACAAAAGCAAACTAAGTGGACACCTTAAACAGGAGCGAAGCCACAAAAATGGAGATCACATGGAAGGTTAGCAACAGAGAAGTGGGAGGAGGAAAAGGGGGGAGAAAGGACAGAGAATAAATAGCATAGACAGTAGGTAGAAAATAGACAGGGGGTAGGGCAGGAACACAATGAGAAATACAGAATCTAAAGAACTTGTGACACATGGACATGAATGAAAGGGGGGAATGGTGGGGGAGGGGTGTGCAGGGAGGAGAGGAGTGAGGGGGGGGAATGGGACAACTGTAATGGCATAATCAATAAAATATATTTTAAAAAAGAAATAAAGCCACAACAGTTGGAATCACCTTTGTGAAGAAAGCTGGTTGTTTTAGGAGGACCGAGCTGTATGTCAGCGAGGGCTTTAAATCAGAGATTTGGATTCCCATGTTATGGGAAAAGGCGAGCAAGAAAAATACACAGGTCTCTGCCAACTATAGGACTCATTGGCTCTAAATGTATAGAAAAGTGTTAGCCATTTTCGTTTCAGCTTTGTTGCCACATTTGGAGAGAAAGAAGACAGCAGTGCTATTTCTAAAACGTCCAATGATGAAGGATACAATAAACTAAAGCAGAAGGACCAGGGAGTATCACCTCTTTGTGCTCCTACCTGCTGCAAGTAGCTAAAATACAAAAATAAAATCCACCGATATTTAATAAACATATTCAATGTTCTTCCATATGTCTTGGCTGAAGACATACAAGACAATTCCTATCTGCTGCTGTGTGGAACCTGCCTGGAGTGACAGGTCTGTTAAAATGACTCAAATAATGATGATTCTTATATTCAAATAATTCACCAAGTGGATTTGCACTTTCAAAAATAAAACCTTCATGACACTCTTCCATCACAAACTCCTTTAGCGGTCAATTTGGTCCATTATTTCATGGAAACATGACTGACTTTCATGGGACAGTCGGAACACTTTCAAGCAACTCTCTCAAACACCTAATATATCTTTTTATTTAAACAAAAAATATTACACTAAACGATCAACCTTAGGTGTCTCTAAATGAGATGGTGTCTCTAATTATCCCATTAGCTTTGTCTATAAACTTAAGCACCTGGCACTGACGGACAATAACAATTCTGTTCTTCACTGTGATTCCTCATCACATCCTGTCTGAAATTGAATAGTGAAAAAAGACTGGACAATATATGAAACTTACCACAGACTTCCAGCTAAAATCAAGAAGTGAATGTAACTTGGGTTGATCAAAAACACACTAATATAGAGAAAAGTATCTGTGAGGTAGTATTGAAATTGCCATTTCATAAGGATCTCTTAGGAGAAAAAGTGCCCGAACCAGAACAGATGATTTATTCTCTGCTCCACTCCACCACCTCTCAATATACTTCTGAGTGTTTGGTGTAGGGAGGGATGAAGATGCACCAGGCACACTGCCATCAGCTCCCTTCCAGGGGAAAGGGGCTGTCCAGGGACTAATTTCTGGTGTTCTCCACAGGGACACTTGTGACAAGACACTGGCTATGATGATTCCTTCACTCACTGTGGAGTGCATGTTCATTCATTTAAAAACTCTAGAATGATTTCTGGGACTCCTTCACACATTACAATGACCACACCTTGCATTCACTATGGCTCAAGAACTCAATTTCCCAACCTACTAACCCTCCAAATAGAGTAGGTGCTACACAGGGCAGCTGGGGACCATAGGTTTTTCCCAGCCTCTAGTCTTGACTGAGTTTTATCTCACACCTGACCATAACATGAATCCTCTGTAATTTTTCTCTTTGAAAAAGATGGAAACAAAAGAGGGAACAAAAACTGTGCTGGTGTTGGATGATAGTAGAGAGACTTTCGTACAACATAATGGTTACAAGGATACTGGGGAACTACAACAGTAAACACAGAGCTCTGGGATGAACAAGAGAACTGTGTGAAGCTGCCATCCCTAGGGTTCAAGGGCATAGACCAGAGGCTGGGTGATTACAAATGAGAAAGTCAAAGGAGTCAGGGTTCAGACTTAACCTTTTGAGGAGAAGGGGTGACCCAACACTACTGTGATGAAAAACACTGGAGAACATGTAAAGAGCCTGTATATCTACATAATTCACAGCTCAACACTCAAAGTTTCTGGGCACCATACATGGCCCAAATTCTTTTCCTGAGACCCAATGCCCAGCTCTGCTCTTGCCTAGCTACTGGCTCAGCAGTTTGCCCCCAAGGTTGTAAACAGTGAGTTCGGCTCCCACACTGTCTGCAGGTTTCTCCTTCTCCCCGTTCTCCTACACAACCTGTATTGATTTTGTCCCTTCACTCAGCCTGCTCATTCACTCTGCAATAGGACTCCGTATTTTTCATAAGAAATATCTCTCCATCACGCAACACAACAAACTTTAGCTCAATGAGATGGAGTTTAAGTGGAAAGTACAATCTGGGAGAATGGACAAGCAGCCCTTCAGGTTTGCAGGACCATGTCCTTCTGCTGCAGTTTTTTCTTCCTTCCCAAATCCTATGACATATGCAGTTACTGAGTTTACACAGTTAGGATACACATGGAGAAAGACTGTATTCAACCTTTGAAACCCAGACTAGGAATTAATACAATTTTTTAAGTTCACAGATATTCAATTCAGTGAGCTATATATATATATATGATTATATATATATGATGATCATATATATATGATTGAAATGAATCAGTGAGTATAAACTATAGAAAGCTTCCTTCAGAGGAAGAGGGAAAGCCTAATGCCACATCATGAAGGGCCAGGAGGTGCAATAAATTTATTTATTTCACATTCTGTTGCAATAAATAAGTTCTCACACTCACTAGGAATTGTGACTATATTGATAATAAGTAAATGCATAATTTACACAATTATAAACATGTTAATTCTCCTGAAATGGAACCTCACTCCATAATATACCCCACTATAATTTCTTTTGGCTAGAGAAATTACTCCAGAGGAGTAATTTCATATGATTCATAAAAATGAAATTTCTTCTTTTTCCAATTTTTTCCAACTTCTTCTTTTCCAAGTAAATCTTTTCACATGGGTAATTCTTCAATTATTCAATAAATTGAATCATTTTATTAATCAATAAAAATTAACCAAATCTTTAATACCTTTAAATAATTGGTGTAACAAATGTACACCTAGTTTTTCCCTGAAACTGTTCATATGAATTGTAAATGATGAGCATATATGTTTAACATTAATGGGAAGTATTATTTTTCAATACTTAAATGGAAAGAGGCAGTAATAGAGGGACAGTCAACAAAGAACAAGGTGCTACAACCCATGGAATGGATGGTAAAATAAAAGAGGGCCACCTAGTTAGAATAGTAAATTCTTTTCTAGGAGGTGGTAGAAGCAGATGGTTCTTGCATAGGAAGACATGAAGGAGAAATTGTGTAACAGCTCCAGCTTCACCTTCCACTTTAAAAGGAGGAAACAGCAGTAGATGGCTTTTATGCCCCTCTCAGGTTGCTACCATGAGACAGGGGCATGTAGTGGAACCAGGCCCCCCCCCATAAATGTGACCAGGGAAGGGTTTTAACCAAGAGGAGTGAGAAACCTAGGCTTTGACAACATGGATGGCAGATGTTACTCTGAGCACCCCCCGCGCCCCCCCCCACACACACACACACACAGCATAGTGCAAGGAAAGGATCTTCACAAAGATGTCTTTCTCTTCATTCTAACCCTGAGGATTTTGGCCAACCTTTTGTCCTGGTCTAATGTTAGTCATTAACCAGTTTATCTATAATGATATATATGTAGGAGGGTACTAATTGCAGTATTTTCCTCAAATTGGATAGGAATGCACAGGAAGAGGAGATGTTGGAGCTGAAGCACCTACTGCCTGAGGTAGGTTCCAGGGTGGTGAGTCACGGATACCCCTTCTGTCCAGACCACAAGAACAAGACACAGGGGAGCTCAGGAGACTTCTTGACCAGAGGGCTTTACACTCTGACCACCTGAAGCCCACCCATTCCCCAGACACATACCTGTGGAGTCCAGAGGAACAAATTACAAAGCATCTTCCCAATATTCCATGTCTTCCCTACTGAACAGAGCAAACCTGACCTTCTGCTCTAGCCTCCAGCTTTGTTATCTGAAGGTGTGAGTGCATGTGAGTACGTGAGTGACTGTGTCTGTGATACTAGTAGAGAAGTGAGAACTCAGGAGAAATGTCAGGGTGGTCCTACTCAGCAGGATCTTGACATGAGAATGTAACAGGCAGACAAGTCAGATGTTACAGGATGTGTCACAGCACAGTCTCCACATTCCCTAAGTATCTGGATTCTAAGCAGCTGATCTGGTGTAGAACCCACCTCCATACCTGCAAGGAGAATGGATTAAGCTCCATGATGTGGTGTGTGTGGCCCCTATGGAGCTTGTTAAGGTGAGCACCTCAAAGGACTGGTTCCTCCCAAAGGAGTGAATTATCTTTATCTGTTGAGAAGTGCTATTTTTACTAGAAAACCCATGGAGATTGGAGCCTATTTTCTTACATTTAGGGCCCTTGCAGTGACTTCAAGGACACTGAATTTGCTATCATGAGATTGGATTCAGTGGCACTGCTGTTCACATTGACATGTAATAGTAAACAAGGATCTCCAACACTGCAGTTTGGGAAGAGGCCTGGAAGGACAGATTAAGTTATGTTCTAGGAGCATATAAAATATATTAAGTCACTGAGAGTGATGAGGTCCCATAGAAAGTGCTTGTTCAGAGGAGATGCACAAAACCTCCACAATTTTTAGAGGAGTATAGCATAATAGAGAACAGTGGAATTTTCAGATATAACACAGGCAATCAAAGGAACAAATAAAGAATTCAACATAAACAAAATGAAAGATAAAAATCATGTGATCATACCAACAGATGCTGAAAAAGCATTTGATAATGTACAGTACCCATTTATGGTAAAAACACCCAGCGGAGAGAAAATAGAGGGAGCATACCTCAACATAATAAAGGCCATATACAAGAAATCTATACCCAATCTACACCATACTCAATGGGCAAAATCTAAAAGCTTTCTTCCTAAGATCAACAACAAGACAAAGATGTCCACTTTCACCACTATTATTCAACATAGTATCACAAGTTCAAGGCGCAGTGATCAGACCACAAAAAGAAATAACAGACATCCAAATTGGAAAGGAGGAACTAAAAATGTCATTGTTTGCAGATAACATGATAGTGTACATAGAAAATCCTATAGGATCCACCAAAAACTACTTGACCTAATAAGTTAATTTGCAAATTAGCAGGATGCAAAGTTGATATTCAGTTTAGAAGCATTTTTGCTAGCCAACAATGAAATATCAGAAACAGAAACTAGGAAAAAAATCCCTTTTACTATGGCCACAAGAAAAACAAAGTACGTAGGAATAAACTGAACCAATGAGGTAAAGGACATGTACTCAGAAGACTACACAACACTGAAGAAAGAAATTAAAGAAGATACAAATAAATGGAAGCATATATGGTATTCATGGAGTGGGAGAATTTACATTATTAAAATGTACACACTACCTAAAGCAAGCCATAGATTCAATGCAATCTCTATTAACATACCGATGACATATTTTACAGATTTAGAACAAATGTTTCAAAAATATATATGGAACCAAAACAACCCCAAAGAGTCTCAGCAATCTTGAGAAAGAGGAACAAAGTAGGAGGGATCACAATACCTCATATCAAACTATATTACAAGGCCACTGTAATCAGAAGAGTCTGGTATTGGCAGAAAAACAGATACATAAATCATTGAAACAGAAGAGAGAGCCCACAAGTTAACCCATGTCTTTTTGGTCAACAATATTCGACAAAGGGGGCAGGAGCATAAAAGGGATTAAAAATAGCCTCTTCAAAAAATAGTGTTGAGAGAACTGGAACATTACATGTAATAAAAATGAAATTAGACCACCAATGTAAACCATTGACCAGAATTAACTCAAAATGGACCTAAGACTTAAACCTAAGCTGTGACATCATAAAAGTCCTAGAGGGAAATGTAGGCAGTAAAATTTCACATAGTCAATGCAGCAATATTTTTGCCAATATATCCTTCCAGTCTAGGGAATGGAGGAGGGAAATAAAGGAAATAAACAAATGGGACTACATCAAATTAAAAAGCTTCTGCATGGCTAAAGAAAACATCATCAAAGAGAAAAGGAAACCAATCATATGGGAAAACATAATTGCTAATACCTGAGACAAGGGTTTGATCTCCAAAATATATAAAGAACTCACAGGACTCACCACCAGGAAGGCAAACAATCCAATTAAAACGTGGGCAAAGGACCTGAACAGACACTTCTCCAAGGAGAACAAACAGAGGGTCTATTTGCATATGAAAAGATTCACAACATCAGTAGCTATCAGACAGATGCAAATTAAAGCCACAAGGAGGTACTTCCTCACACCATTCTGAATGGCTATCATTAACAAATCAACAAATAGCAAGTGCTGGCAGAGATGTGATGAAAAGGGAATCCTAGCCCACCGTTGGTAAGAATGCAAACTTGTGCAGCTCCTGGAAAACAGTATGGAGTTTCTTCAAAACATTAAAAATGGAACTGTCTTTTCATCCAGTGATTCCACTGCTGGGACTATACTATAGAATCCTGAAACACCAATTCAGAAGAACGTATGCACCCCAATGTTCATAGCAGCATTATTTGCAATAGCCATGTGCTACAAACAGCCTACTGCCCATCAGTAAATGAGTAGATAAAAAAACTGTGACATTTATTTAATGATATATCATTTAGCTTAAAGAAGGAACAACCTCCTCCTTTTTATGACAACATGGATGGAACTGAAGAGTATTATGCTAATTGAAATAAGTCGGGCAGTGAAAGGCAGATACCATATGATCTCACCTGCAAGGGGAACCTAATGATCAAAACAAACAAACAAGCAAATAGAACCAAAGAATGGCAACAACGACCAGACTGACAGTGACAAGAGAGGAAGTAGGAAGTCAATAAGGAGGGAAAATGTCAAGTCAAGGGACAGGTATAAATGACCCATGGACATGGACACCAGGGTGGGGAGTGACTGTGGGAGCAACAGGGGTAAATTGAGACAAGTCAAATAGAACACCAGTAAAAAGAAGACTTCAAATAACTGTAATTTATGTCAAAAAAGGAAACAAAGTTATAAAGAATGAAAATAAAATGTTTCAATGAAGTATTACAATCTACAAGAAAATAATTATTCATTTTGAAATGGCAATATATAATGACTTCAATAAACAAAGCATCAAATACAATACATGGCTATGCCCAACACAAAGCAGGACCAATGGACTCAGATGAAAATTAAGAGAAAAGTATCAAATGCAGACATTAAATGAAAAACTGGAGTTCAGTCAAAAAGATATCTTTGAAAGTGCTAAAAAGTGTTCTAACATATACTCAAGAGGAAAGAAAAATTAAATGGTGAAAAAGTAACTTTTGAAAATGTTATTTCTGGGGGAGGGTTAAGATGACGACAGAGTAGCACCGAGGGAACCCAGCTCTCCTGCATCTGGTGGAAAATCCGGGCAGATCTACCGATGAACAGCATAATCAACCAACAGTTCCCCAACATTTATGAAAATAGGAGACCAGAGAGTGTGACAGAGGAACCAAACAGCAGCAGGTTGGCGAGGAATCCAGAAGGCGAGTGAGGACAAAAGCAGCTGTGCGCCCGCGGTCTCTCAGGCTGCGGACTGCACCCGGCCCGGGCGCACCCAGGGCAGGCGAACTCTGGTGGAGCGTGAGTACCGAGGAGAATTGGCGCACAATGGGGGCTGGCACCATCAGGGAGAAACAGGAGCCCTGTCTGAATCCAGGGCCGGGGCGCCGGTGACGGAGTGAACGCTGGAGAACCGGCATCCGGTGGACGGGCAACGCACTCCGTGGGAGAGAACTGACTCTCCCCTCCTCGTCTAGGCAGGCAGGTTAATACCGGGCAGAGACCCGTGGACTTAAGTTAACATAAAGGGTGGCAACTGCTTTGGTCTTTTGGGATTGGGCTGGGCTGAGAGACAGGCTTTGTGGAGAAGTCTCTATTGGGAACGCCTGGGTCCTCCACGGGATGGAGAAGGACGGTGCCGGATACCGCGGGACACAAGCAGCCTCATGGGGCTGTGCGAGACCACAGACCAATCAGCAGCCTGCTAGTGGGTGCCTGCAAACCTGCCCTCAGAGACACGGCAACCAGAAAAACCGGTTTGGACAGTTTGAAACCAACAAAGGAAGGGTGCTTCCTTTTTTTTTTTATTTTTTCCTCCTTCTCGTGTGTGTGTGTGTGTGTGTGTGTGTGTGTGTGTGTCTGTGTGTGTGTCTGTGTGTTTTCCTGCTGGCTCTTCGCATGTATTCCATGAGCCATTTCATGTCCTTTTGGTAAGACCTCTGGGTCTGAACAGATACATGGAAGGAACTCCCTCACTGAAGCCAACTGGATAGTGACTGAACTCTGTTAAAATGGTTTTATGTTTTTACAATTAAGCACCAATACCCCGCTCTTATATGCTTATGTTCACACACACAACCTTTGTAAAAGGAGTCAAAGCAATATTTAGCATCACAGGGAAAAGTCCTGATAGATGAAAAGAAGGAAGACTTCTTACTTTATTCTGCCTACAACTTCATGTCTGCTGTCCCACCCACAGCCTGTGAGGCTCGGCCAGCCTGACACCGTGGTCACTCAGGCTCCTGGCTGTGGCTCCATCTCCTCACCTGTCAGCACCTGCTCTGGTGACCTGGGCGAAGACCCTTCCCATGCTGCCCTGAACTCCAGGGCTCTTTCAGTCTTCTGAAGCTTCTTATTTTGATCTATAAGCCCTAGTAGTTAGCATTATTTATTTCTTACATAATGTGGTATTTCTGCTTTCTAACTATGCTGTGTATTAAAGTTCTGTGTGTGATTTCTATGTGTCATGAGTCACAGATCAAAGCACAGTGAGAGGCACCTGAAGGGCAATCAATTCAATTAGTGGAGAACTGACATAAGTTGACTTTAACCTTGGGAAAATTTCTGTAAATTCTTATATTTCTTCAGTGACATGATGAATTCAATTTTTTTCTGAAAAAAAAAAAGAACACTCAAAGTCAAAGCACTTGCTATATGTATGTTTCTGAACAGAATGTTGTAATTCCTGCCTTATCACTGTAGCATCCATACTGTTTTTCTTTCTTCTGTTTGGCCGAACTTGATACAGGGAAACCTTATATTAAAATGACACTTATGACAAAAAGATGTCACAAATGACACCTTTTTGTCATAAGTGATTTGAAGAACTGCTCTCTTATTTATCTGCTGCTACACAACCACCCCCAAATGACAACTTAGAGCATAACCTTCTATTGCTCACATTTGAGCAATTTGGACTGGCGGCAGCTGGGCAGAGCTTGCGACTCTCTCCTGGGGTCCCTCATGCAGCTGCAGTCACCTGGAGTTTCAGCTGGGCCAGGTGACCCAAGCCTATGGGCTGTCTGAATATTGTGTCTTAAATCTAGATAATTTGGAAGAGTGTTGTTAGAGAAAGAGCATTTAATCATGTCCATGCAGTAACCGAGCACCGCAGGCCCAGGAGCTCTGCCCCAGGAGCCAAGATGCAGCAGCCAGGTGAGTGGGCTGCTGCAGGTCAGCTCTTCTGTGTGACACAGTGGAATGTGGCTTGCTTGCCCCATTAGCAGGGGGGTCCTGGCTATCCTGCTTTTCAGATGGGAAAGCTGAGCCTCGGTGTCCCCAGGTATCTTGCTCAAGGTCCAGGGCTAGTACGCGATAAGCTAGAATTTTAACTCAAGTATAAATTGTTCCTACGGACATCTGTACCTCATTGTAAATCAGCTTTAACCTTGCATTCGCATATCCTCTGTTGGTTTTTTTTTTTCAGTGTGTCACCTTTATTTGCAGATGGCATAAAAACAGGCCCGGTGTCCTTCCTCCAACCAACTTCTTTACTCCTTAACTGTTTTGGAAGGAAAGGCATCCTTAGCACCAAATACAAAATGGCTTTAGCCTCCAGAAATGTCAGATGCTTAGGAAGAACAAAGAGTCGGGAGAGCCTAGCCCATAAGCCTGGTTTTAACTCTTAAGTTTTTCTCCTTTCTCCTTTTCTTGGGGAGTATGGAGGAGATCTCTGCTCTTATTCATGGTCCAGGCTAAAATGATTTCTTTGGGGTTTTTAATTGAATTTATTAGGGTGATATTGGTTGACAAAATTATGCAAGTTTCAAGTTTACAAATATATCATCTATATATTGCATTTTATGTTCACCACCCAGTCAGGTCCTTCCATCTCTGTTTCTCCCATTTTACCCTGGTCTCCCTCCTCTGCCATCCCTGTCCTGCTGGCAATCACCACACTGTTGTCTGTGTCTGTTCTTGTTTATTTGTTTGTTTGTTTTGCTTAATCCATTTACCTTTTCACCCAGCTTCCCAACCCCTTCTCCTTGGATAGCAGACAGCTGTCAGTCAGTTCTCTGTATCTATAAGCCTGTTTCTATTTTGTTAGTTTATTTTGTTCATTAGGTTCCACATATAAGTGAGATCATATGCTGTTCATCTTTTTCTGAGTGGTTGGTTTATTTCACTTAGCATCATACTCTCCAGGTCTATCCCCCCTCCTATTGCAAAGATAAGATTTCCTTTTTTCATCTGTGTAGCATTCCATTGTGTGAATGTAACCACAGCTTTTTCATCCAGTCATCTACTGATTGTCACTTGGGCTGCTTCCAAATCTTGGCTATTGTCAATATATCTGCGATGAACATAGGGATGCATATATTCTTTCAAATTAGAGTCTGGATTTCTTTGAATACATCCCCACAAGGGAAATTACTGGGTCATGAAGCAGTTTCATTTTTAATTTTTTGAGGAAACTCCATACTGTTTTCCACAATAACTGTACCAATCTGCATTCCTACCAACAGTGCATGAGGGTTCCTTTTTATCTACATCCTCGCCAACACTTGTTGTTTGTTGATTTATTCAACCATTCCCACAGGTGTGGTATGATATCTCATTGTGGTTTAATTTTCATTCTCTAATCATTGATGATGTTAAGCTTCTTTTCATAGATCTATTGACCATCTGTATGTCCTCTTTGGAGAAGTCTCTTGGCAATTTTTAATTGGATTATTTGTTTTTTCTAAGTTCTTTGTAAGTTTTGGATATTAACCCCTTATCTGATGTATCATTAGCAAATATGTTCCATTCAGTGGATTGTCTTTTCATTTTGTTGATAGTTTTCTTTGCTGTACAAAAGTGTTTTTTTAGTTTGATGTAGTTCCTATTGTTTATTTTTTCTTTTGTTTCTCTTGCCTGAGGAGATATGTCAGAAAAAAATGTTGCTATGAGCAATGTCTGAGATTTAACTGCCTATCCTTTTTTCTAGAAGTTTCATAGTTTTCAGACTTACATTTAAGCCTTTGATCTTCGCTTTGAGTTTATTGTTGTGCATGATATAAGGAGGTGGTCTGGGTTCATTGTCTTGCATGAGTCTGCCCAGTTTTCCCAACACAATTTACTGAATAGACTGACTTTATCCCACTGTATGTTGACTTGTCTCCTTCATCAGATGGTAATTTACTATACAGGCATGGGTTTATTTCTGAGTTCTCTGTTATGCTTCTTTGATCTGTATATTACCCATTTTTATGCCAGTACCATGCTGTTTTGACTACTATGGCCTTGTAGTATTATTTGTTGTCAGGTGGTGTGATTCCTCCCACTTTGTTATTCTTTCTCAAGATTTCTGAGGTTATTTGGGGTCTTTATTGGTTCCATATAACATTTTGGAATATCCATACTTGTTCTGAGAAATATGCCATTGCTATTTTAATAGGAATTGCACTGAACGTGTAGATTGCTTTGGGCAGCATGAATATTTTGATGATGTTAATTCTTCCTATCCATGATCACAGCAAATTCACTTCCACTTATTTGTATCTTCCTCCATTTCTTTCTTTAGTATCTTATAATTTTCTGACACAAGTCTTTTACCTCCTTGGTAATAGAGGTCACCCCTGTGCCCTTCCAAGAAAAAAAGACTTTGGAGTGGGTCTAGGCTGGCCACAACCCACAGACCATTCCACAAAGTGTGAGTTCAGTGGGGTGGGGCTACCCAGGTCAGAAGGACCAAGCTCGTGTGGTCCTTCCTACTTGGGGGAAGCTTGCTCAGGCTCTCAGTGAGGGGAAAGTGGCCCCTACTCCGGAGCTATACACTCAGTCTCTGCCAGAGCCAAGCCTTGTGCCCCCAGAAGGAGCACACTGCAGGTTCAGGGTGGGCGCAGCCATCCGGCCTCACTGTAGGAGTGAGCTCATCAGGGCAGAACTACCAGAGCTACCAGCTGTCTTCCCTCGTGGTGGCTGCACAACCCACTGCCCATCTGAGTCCTGGACAGAGCCTTTGAGGGAGACAGTCTCCAAAGGTTCCAGCTCCATAAAATGATATCTTTCACAAGCTCTCCTTGTTTCCGATGTAGAAGATTATAGGTTTGAGTGACTTGAAGTGAGTTCACCAAACCATGTGCTGATGTAAACACAACTATGATGGAACAAGCAAGCTGCTAGTATGTGGACAAGTTTACTGTATTTTAAATCACCTTCCCAGTGAACCCCTGTGCCTAGGAGATAGATTGTGGGGTTTGTAAAGATTATGGACTGCATTAGGTTTACCCAGAGCACAGACTAGAAGCTGATCTGTCTAGCTTCTACTCACCTTTTAGAATTAAAGGCCAGTATGCCCCTTCTAGCAGAACTCCTGTCGGCCTCCCTGAGCTGAGAGTGGGTGCTGCTCATTGCTTCCCTTGTCATGCCCTCTTGTCGAATGTCTGCTTTCTGAGGACAGGGGCCATTTTTTATTTAAAAAATAAAAACAGACCTCCTGACTACATTTCTTCATAACTGAGGTATAAAATAGGTGGTGTGACCCTAGTGGGGTGGCCTAGACTTGGGGATCCTGGGAGCTGGTCGGGGCCACAGTGACACCTGATCTTGAGGGGTTCTGAGTGTGCTGGCCTGACATGGCACATCACATGTACTTCCCACACAGCCCTCCCCAGGCTGTTTGTTGTCTCCCATTTTATGTGTGAGCAAACCGAGACAAGGGGCTTGGTCACACACAGGGCCATGGGTCTAATGTGTGGCAAAGCCAAGATTAGAGCTGAGACCCAAACCTAAGCTCTTGACCACCAGGTTTAACTACTCTTTTGGACTATTCAGAACCCATGACTCAATTTCCCCCTGCTTCAGTGTCCTCTATTTAATAGTAAAATTAATACCTACTTGTGCCACATATATTCACTGAGCACTGTTTGTCCAACAGATTCAGCAGGGAACAAAACTCACCCAGTCCTTGTCACTAAGCTCACATTCCAATCAAGGGGACAGACAACAAAACAAATAAGTAGGTAAAATACATAGCATATAAGCAGACGATGCATTCTATAGGAAAAAAGAAAGGTGTGTGGGGTGGGTGATAATGAGACAGTCCTTGAATTGGTGTTTTCTAGCACAAGGTCAGGAAAGCCTCACTGGGATGACCCTTGGGCAAAGGCTGGAAAGAGTTGAAAGAGGGGCCAGTGGCTATGGAGGAAGGATGCTGGGCCGATGAACAGTGCAAATGCCTGAGGCGGAGGGTGAAGTGGGTGCTGGTGGGGCTGGAGTGCCGCTGGCCACAGGAGGTTTCCTAAGACTGAGAAGGGCTTAGGTTGGGAGAGGGGCTGGCTTTAGATATTTTCTTTCTGAGATGCTTATTACATAAGAATGAGGAGTGCTGAAAAGGTACACAGACAGATGTAGGAGTCTGGAGTCCTGGGGGCGCCACAGATACACATGGACATCATTGGTTTGTGGAGTGTTTCAATCTGTGGCAACTCAGGGAGAGAAGAACTTGTGGAGAGTTGTCTGTGAAGAGGAGATATCTGGGTTGGAGCCTGAAGATCTTGAGTGAGATAAAGGAGCAGACATTACCCCTGCACGAGGGACCAGCTTTGTGCCAGGACCCAAAGCTGGACCAGGACCAGCTTTGACCCAAGCTGGGGTGGACAGCAGTGTCCTGTGGGAGAAGCAGATTGGAGAACCAGATTGCTACCATCTTACAGGAGGTGCTAAGGAATTTAGTGTTAGTTCTACAACTGGATGGGAGCCACGGAGGCTTATGAGCAGGAACGTGACAAGATGAGATGAGTCATTGAGAAAAATAACTGGCAGAACTGGAGGTTCAGTAGGAGAGGAGACAGAGTTAGTCATGATCATTGCAACTGTTGACAAGGGTGAAAATGATGGTCACACTGTGTCCTGGGCAAGTTCTAGGGAAAGATGATGCATGCCTCGATCTCTTCATGTTACAAATATTCCTAAAAGGACAAATAGTGGTCTGTGTTTGATGTTACTTCTTATTATAATCTTTTTCAGAGCTTAACATGATATGACTGGCATCTTTTTCTTGATGGCCCTTCCTATTTTAACGACTTTTCTTCTAAAATTATAATCTTTAATTTTAGATTATAGATTATAATTGGGTGCATTGTAAGTATTCACAACTCTGGCCACAGGGTGGGACCCTCCACCTTCACAGCTAGCTGATCATTTCACTCCGTGCCTAAAGACACTGATCCAGCTTGAGATTAAATTCCATTTTAACTTAATGTGTAAAAAAGATGGCAATTCAAAAATGCTCTTCTGTCTTCTATGTTGAATAGCNAACTGGAAAGCATTATGCTGAGCGAAATAAGCCAGGCAGTGAAAGACAAATACCATATGATATCACCTTTAACAGGAATCTAAACAACAAAACAAACAAGCAAGCAAAATGTAACCAAAGACACTGAAATACAGAACGTGCTGACAGGGTCCAGAGGGTAGAGGGGAGAGAATCACAGGGTAAAAGGGGATGGACTCACATGAATAAGTATGAAAGACACATGGACAATAACTAAGATCGGGGGCGGAGATGGGAGGGGGGTGGGGAGCACTGGGGGGGGCAGGGCTGGGAATACAAGAAAGAAAACTCTACTTGAACAAAAGTTAAATTAAAAAATTAAAAAAAAAGAAAATGTTATTTCTGAGAATTTGCCAACTGTGATGAAGGATATGCTCCCATGAGCACAGAAATCTCAGAAAATCACAAGCAGGACACATTTACATACAACACCACGATCCTGCAATATTATAGTGACATTGCTGAAAACCAACAATGAAGTAAATATTCTCAAAACTCAGAAAAAAAATTTATTCATTACCCATTACCAACAGGAATCGTTTCTTTAGCTGGAAAAAGAGACATCCTTTAGTATCTTTTGCATGCAGTACTGCTGGCGATGAAAATGTGGGTTTGGTTGATTTGGTTGTTTTTTTCTTCACTTGTGTTTGTTTGAAAACATGTTCATTTTATCTTAATTTTGGAAGAATATTTTCCTGTATGTAAACTTTTGAATTGACAATTCTTTTTTCAGCCCTTCTCAGATACTAATCATTGACCTCTGACCTCCATAGTTCCCACTCAGCAGTCAGAAATTATTGTTATTGCTGTGTCCCTCATGGTACTACAGGGAGGACCCAGTTCTATGGAGGCACCTGTACTCTAATTTCCCACCTTGCATAAGGGAAGGCTGGTCTCATAGGCCACTGCCATCATTTCATCCCGGGACCTTAGGGACTGAAAGTGACTTTAAGCCAGTGCTCGCTTCAGATCCCCCCATTCAGTTGCTTTTTCTGCCTCATTTTTGTCCTTTGAGAGTTTTACTTACCCTCTTTAAAGCCCAGTTATACATTTCAGAGTTGTGGTTTTTTCAATATTCTGTCCAATAGTTTTAGGTGCTTTCTCCTAACACGGTTTTCAGGATGGCCACTCTGCTGTATTGCCACTGTTTCTATTCTAGAAATCCCAGAAGTAACCTACCTGGGGAGGGAGTCAAACACCTGCTACTTCCCTTCACAAATGAGTACTTGATGGAAACAGAGCTGCACTATAAGGATGCAAGCTCACATCTCTGTACCTGCCCACAGAAACATGTTATTCCTGTGATGCATGTTCCTCACTGTGCCCCTTCCTCCTGTTCCACTTTCTGGCTTGTGTTATTTCATGGGAGGCTTATCACTTCCCTTTGCCAAATGTCTTATCTTCTTCTTTAGTGCATATCTTGATTCCTATTTTCTTGGATTCTCCATTATTCTAGTTCATAAACTTTTCTTGTCTATACATGCTCAGATCTATAAACCTCTATTTGTTTCACAGATTTTCTGCTTTTAAAAGTATAATTTAAAAAATTTTTTATACTTGTCAAATAGACAATACATATATATATATATATATGTATATTTGTTATAGAGACAATTCATCAGAGTTGGATTTCAAAAATCAAATATGCACATAGAAGAAAAACACCTTCTTTATTATCCCTGTGATCTTTTTTCAATAATTGCATATTATACATAGGGCATTAGTAATCTTCTTTTTTTCAGATATTATTAATTGTAAATATTTACAAGCCAATGAATACACAACAAAACATGACTTTTAAGATATTATTCAATAGGCACATTCCTTATAAATATGTATTTTACCTGTCTCCTAGTATTGGAAATCTTGGATGTTTTCAATATTTACCTACTACAAACTAACACTACAAAGATGAATCTTTGCTCCCATAATTATTTCTTTGGGTAAATTCTTTAAATGGGAATTACTGGATTGCAACTAACTTGCAGTGTTCATCTCTGCTATTATGTGCCAAATTGTCCTAGGCTAGATAAGCACTGTGTGGTATTACCTATTTTCTCAAAGCTTTACCATGAAATCGGGAGAAGACTCATAGATAGCAAACTGACAGGTTTCAGAGGAGAGGGAGTTAGGGGGCTGGGTGGGAAAGTTGAATGGATTAAGCAAAAATAAATAAATAGATAAAGCCATAGACACAGACAAAAGTATGGTGATTACCAGAGGGATAGAGGAGTGGGGGGAGGTACAAGAGGGTAGAGGGGCAATAAATTGTGATGGAAGGAGACTTTACTCAGCCTGGTGAACTCACATTACAATATATAGATGATGTATTACAGAATTGTACAGCTGAAACCTATGTGGCTTTGGTTTTTTTTTAACTTTATGTATTTATTTTTAGACAGAGGGGAAGGGAGGGAAAAAGAGAGGAAGAGAAACATCAATGTGTGGTTCCCTCTTTGTGCCCCCTATTGGGGACCTAACTCGCAACCCAGGCACGTGTCCAGACTGAGTATTGAACCAGTGATCCTTTGGTTCTCAGGCCAGCACTCAATCCACTTAGTCACATCAGCCAGGACTGGAACCTATATAATTTTATTAACCAGTTATATCTTCTTTTTATTCTAATATTTACTATTATATTTGTCCTGATAATTTGGGGAATTATTTTTAAAGTGTCTGAGAATGTTTACAAGGACACTTAAATGTTGTGTTCTGATCATGTGTGGTCCTTTTTCTTTCTTTGAACTCTTAAAATACTTCAGGAAAGAAACTAAGTTGTCAAAACACTTCACTCAGAGGAGACGTCTAGTTAGAAACTGGGGGCTTAATAAAGGTTACTGAAAGCTGACTGGACTGGCAGTCTTCTTTCTCAGAAAAATCCCTTTTCTGGTTCCCCACTGTGAATACATCACCAGGCGGTCTTACAGAGTTGATTTGCTGCTGGAGCTGGCATTGACTTTCTCGGTGTTTTAAGGCATACCTGCTTACCTTTACATGGACCAATATGCACGGTGCATCACTAAGTGAATGACCAAAGTTGTATAACTATGAATACTGTTGCCCCTGAATCACCATACTCACACCTTTGAGTGATCCCCTCCTCATGACTAGATAACTGTTTTTGCAACTGATTTGGAAAATGAACATGAATTCCTCTAAACATTTCTTTTTAAAAAACACGGTTTTAATTGTTGTTCAAGTACTGTTCTCTGCCTTTTCCCCCGAACCCTCCCACCAGCCAGGCCCTGCCCACCTCCTTCCCGTGTTTCCACCTCTCCTTGTTATTGTCCATGTGTCTTTTATAATTGTTCCTGTAAACCCTTCATCCTTTCCCCCCATTATCCCCTCCCTTCCTCCCTCTGGTCTTTGTTAGCCTGTTCTCAATTTCAATGTCTTTGGTTGTATTTTGCTTGCTTGTTCATTTTGTTGTTTAGGTTTCAGTTAAAGGTGAGATCATACAGTATTTTTAAGCATTTTTTAATTTAATTATTGTTCAACTACAGTTTTCAGTCTTTTACTCCCATTCCAGCCTACACCCCCCAGTGCTCCCCACCTCCGTCCCATTTCCACCCCCCTTAGTTTTTGTCCATGTGTCCTTTATACTTGTTCCTGTAAACCCTTCTTCCCCCTTTTCCCTGAAATTCCCTCCCCTCTCCCCTCTGGTCCCTGTCAGCCTGTTCTATATTTCAGTGTTTTTGGTTGTATTTTGCTTGTTTGTTTGTTTTGTTGTTTAGGTTCCTGTTGAAGGTGAGATCATATGATATTTGTCTTTCACCGCCTGGCTTATTTCACTCAGCATAATGCTTTCCATTTCCATCTATGCTGTTGCAAAGGGCAGGAACTCCTTTCTTTCTGCTGCATAGAATTCCATTGTGTAAATATACCACAGTTTTTGGATCCATTCATTTACTGATGGGCACCTAGGTTGCTTCCAACTCTTGGCTATTGTAAATTGTGCTGCTATGAACATTGGGGTGCATAGGTTCTTTTGGATTGGTGTCTCAGGGTTCTTAGGATATAATCCCAGCAGTGGAATTGCTGGGTCAAAAGACATATTCACTTAATTTTTCTTAGAAAATTCTATACTGTTTTCCACAGTGGTTGTACCGGTCTGCAATCCCACCAACAGTGAACTAGGGTCCCCTTTTCCCCACAACCTCTCCAAAATTTGTTGCTTGTTGCTTTGTTTGTGATGGCCATTCTGACCTGTGTAAAGTGGTACCTCATTGTGGTTTTAATTTGCATCACCCTGATAGCTAGTGATACTAAGCATCTTTTCATGTGTCTCTGGATCCTCTGTATGTCCCCCTTGGAGAAGTGTCTGTTCAAGTCCTTTGCCCATTTTTTAATTGGGTTCCTTCTTAGAGTAGAGTCGTACAAGTTCTTTGTATATTTTGGAGATTAAACTTTTGTCTGAGGTATCATTGGCAAATGCGTTTTCCCATACAGTTGGTTCTCTTTTTATCTTAATACTGTTTTCTTTAGCCGTACAGAAGCTTTTTATTTTGATGAGATCCCATTTGTTTATTTTTTCCTTTATGTTCCTTGTTCTAGGGGACATAGAAGTAAAAATGTTGCTGTGTGAAATATCAGAGATTTTCCTGCCAATGTTCATACAGTATTTGTCTTTCATTGCCTGGCTTATTTCACTCAGCATAATGCTCTCCAGTTCCATCCATGCTGTGACACAGAATAGGAGCTCCTTCTTTCTTTCTGCTGTATGGAATTCCATTGTGTAAATGTACCACAGTTTTTTTATCCATTCATTCAAACATGGGCACTTAGGTTGCTTCCAGCACTTGGCTATTGTAAATTGTGCTGAAATCAATCAACAAAGTTCATATGAATTCATTTAAATTTCCTATCTAAATACTAAAGCACACCCTATTAAAAAAACTGACCAGCTTGCAGCACACTCCCTCAATTACTCTATGTCTGCTTCTCATGACTAATATGGACTTTTTGGGTCCAAACATATATATGTCACAACACTCAGGCTTTGTTTAAAGGAAGATCTCTACATTCATCATCTTTTATGAATGCATCAAGATCTATTTCTCTGGGACTTAACCCTTAATGCAGGCACCTTAAATGAATTTCTTTTATATATAGTAAATGTAAATTTCAAACAATTTAAGTATAATGCATCTGTTTGCACATCTAGCAATAGCAGAACTTGGTAAAAATACCAGTTTTTCCTAAATTCAAAATCATTGCTTTTAACCTTTTTTTTAGGCAGTAATGTCTATCTACATAGCAGGCTTGCTTATAAAATGGACGCTTTGTAAGAAAGAAATCCTTATTTTTTCCTCTTTAAAAACTTTTCACACACACACACACAAACACTATTTTAAAGGCAAATATTTCCCTTTGATGAAGTTTAAGTATTTACATTTAATTTAGTATGTAATTTGAGGAAAGTTTTGAAAAAGTCTCTATACACCCTTTTCCACTACTTCTTAAACTGTGCTCTGTCACTTCATAATTGTGTTGGATTTCATGTTTGACTAAAGTGGTTATTTAACTCATCTCGTATCTCTTACTTTAAGAGAAAATTATTACTGGTAATTTATAGCCTCATATCAATGGTCAAACAGTCATTACAGCAATTACACAGTCTGCTCTTATTTGTGAGAATGTTCTAAGTTTGGTCATTTTCCATAAAAGTCAAGTGACCAACCAATGAGAGAAAATGGTAATTCTGCCAAGACTCTCAGCTACGTCCATTCTGCCTTCTTCCTCTCGTTCCTACCATCCCGGATCTCCACCTACACTGCAAAGACAAGAAACACAGCAGCAGAGAAAGTTCCAATGTGTCTGTGTATTTCACCTGACATCCTTCAGGGTTCTCTTCTTACTGTTAGTTCCATCAGAGTTACACCCTTAATCTTCTTCCTCTTGGAGGCCTGGCACATGGTCTTCTTAACTACATTTCTTGATGACTCAGAAAAAACATCACTGTCATAGACATATTCAGGAAAACAACCAAATAGTTTAAATGTTGACAGGCTTTTTGAAGATGACAGTGCTAAATTTAAAATATTTCAATTACTATGTAATCAGTCTCAACTACTATATTTTACATATTCTGCCAATATCTTGGTTTACTCAATAAAATTTTGTCTACAAATCCTAATTATGGTATATATAAATTTATTTCATCTATTCAGATTATCGCTCATGACCATATCACAAGTGTGCATATCATGCACAGAGCTAGAAGAAGGGCTCAGTTCCTTGTGCAGCATCCTCAGAGGAAGGAACAAGAATGGGTTTTCTCCAGAGGCAGTAAGAGGGGAAGTTCAAGAATACAAAAAGGATGCCCTAGGCCTAGAGTATCTCTCTGTACCCTCTGTATGTCTCAGATGAGGTGACTTCTCAGGTCCCTGTAAGCTCAGTTACTTTTATCAGTGAGGCTCTCACGAAGGTCTCTCCTTTTCCAGCCTCTTTCTCAGAGCAGCATGGACTTCTCTGTTCCTCAGACTGTAGATCAGGGGATTCAGCATGGGATTGAAAAGGCTGTGAAACAGGAGGAGGTATTTCTTCTGCTCCTGGGGGTCCCCATGTTGGGGTCCAACATACATAATAATGGCTGTGCCATAAAAGAGCCCCACCACGCAGAGGTGAGAGGAGCAGGTGGAGAAAGCTTTCTGGCGTCCCTCGGCTGACTGGATTTTCAGGACAGCATGCAGAATGTGACTGTAGGAGACCACAATTGCAGACACTGGTCCAACCAGCACCGACACTGCCCCAGCCAAAACCATTATCTCATTAAGGTGGGTATCTGCACAGGCAAGTTTGAGAACAGCTAGAATCTCACAGAAGAAGTGATTTACTTTCTGGGAACCACAGAAGGGCAATGGTAAGAGTAACATCAGATGTACTAAGGCCAGGAGGACTCCTACAGTCCAGGAAGTCACTGCCAGGGTGACACAGACTCTCCAGCTCATGATGGTAGAATACCGAAGGGGCAGACAGATGGCCACATATCTGTCGAAGGACATTATCACCAGGAGAAGACATTCGGTGTGAGCAAAAGCCAAGAAGAGAAAGGTCTGCATCATGCAGCCAGCAAAGGTGATGTATTGGGCTGGCCTCAGAAGGTTGGCCAGCATCTGGGGCACTGTGTTGCAGGCATAGGCTATGTCGACAGTGGCCAGGTGGGAGAGGAAGAAGTACATGGGGGTGTGCAGTCGAGAGTCGAGTGAGATGAGCCCCAGGATGACCCCATTACCCAGCAGGGTGAAGGCATAGAACAGGGAGAAGAGCCCAAACAGGAGCAACTGCATCCTTGGGCTGAGTGGGAATCCCACTAGGAGGAACTCTGTGACAGAAGTCTGGTTGCCCTTCATTTTCCTGGGAAAGAACAAGGGAAATAGCTCATGAAGTCTGAGTGCCCAAGGGACATGTTTAACATGGTAGACCTGTGTGTGTCACCATTTCTTCCCTCAAAAAACATCTTTAGTGACACTTCTGTCCTGTTCTTCAGTTACTAAGTGAATCCTATGCACTGCAAATGACACAGAAGGAATTTTTTCAGCTTGATAAATTAAATGCCAGTGTTCCATTACACTGTTCAGTAAATCTTACCTTTATTTCCAAAGTTCCACCACAGTTCCTAACAGGTTAACACGCCTGCTATGGACACTTTTGGAGTGGACACTTTCAGTGGACACTTTCCTCAGTCAGCACAACTACTTTAAAGGCTTGCCTGAGAGGAGTCCCGACCCCCAATGCATACACAGTCACCATGGGGAGGGGGCTGTGGGCCTGCACCTGCACAATCACACATAAGGATGGGAAGGAGGACCAGGAGCCTGTGGGAGATCCTTCTATCAAGGATCTCACAGATTTGTGCCTTCATTTGATGACTTATTGGTCAGCCTTGTAATTTTTACTGGCAGCATCATCTTGAATTAAGTTTAGGACATGGCAGGTGGACTGCCACAAGTTTAGCTGGATTTAAGAGAGAGAACTTTGTCTTTTCACTTTTGTATCCACAGATTTTGTACTCTGATCATGCTGTTTCATGGTTAGATATTACTCGTCACACATTCATCCCTATATGGATATTCATACTCTATGCCTGTATGTGTGGATAAAATATATTGTATATATATAATTACATACAAGGTTATGTGCACATGCATATACTTGTACTATTATTATGTACAAGTGTGCACAGTACTTGTTATTTACTATTTTCTACTCTATTTCACTAGTAAAATGCTGGTTGAATGATTTCTTGATGGGTCTTGTCCTGAGATTTAAAACTACTGATCAATAGCCAAGGCAAGAGCTAAAGCTCTAACTATACACTTGTATCCTTAGAACCTTTAACATATTTTATAGCTTAACTCTAACATGAAAAACATTATTCATTACAAATATTTACATTCTGGGGTTTATCAATCTTTAGGAAAGGACTTGTCCCAGGGTGGGAATTCTGAGGTTTGACTTGTAACCGTTAAGCCACTTCTTCTGTTTCCTTGTCTGTCTGACTCCATATCCTTCTTCAGTCCAGCATCCATCTGAATTTCACTAAAATAAGAATCTCACAAAAACTCATAATTTTAGTCCAATATAGATACTCAATTCAAAAATTCTCATAAATTAATGCAGGTTTCACTCTGCTTCAAAGGAAGAATCAGAATTCACAGCAGAAACACTGGCAGATAATTTTATCTTAGTCCAATAAATAACATCATAACAGATAGAATGACCTTTGTGAAGAAAGCTGGTTGTTTCAGTAGGACCAAGCTTTATGTCAGTGAGTTATTTAACTCAGAGATTTGGATTCCCATGTCATGGAAGAAGTGGAGCAAGAAAAATGCTCAGGTCTCTTCCAAGTATAGGATTCATTGGCCCTAAGTGTATAGTAAACCATTAACGATTTTTGTTTCAGTTTGTTGCCTCATTTTGGGTGAAGGAAGACAGCAGGGCTATTTCTAAAATATCCTGTGATGAAGGACACAATAAACTAAAGCAGAAGGACCAGTGACTGTCATTTCATCTTCCTCCTATCTGCTGCTGGTAGCTAAAACACAAAACAAAAATCCACAGACATTTGCTAAATATATTCAATGTTTATCCACATGTCTTGGCTGAAGACATACAAGACAATTAATATTTGCTGGTATATAGAACATGCTTGGAGTCACAGGTGAAGGAATCAAAAGATGATAATTGTCACATTCAAATAACTCACCAAGTGGATTGTGACTTTCAAAAATAAAACCTTTAGGACACTGTTCTGTCACAAACTCCTTTTGTGGTCCATTTAGTCCATTATTTTGTGAAAACATGATTAATTTCATGGGAAAATGGAAACACTTTGAAGGAAATCTCTCAAACACCTAATGTATCTTATCATTTAAACAACGAACTTTATACTAAATGTATCAAAATAAATGATCCATACTAGGTGTATATAAACAAGATGGCGACTTAAATGATCACATTAGCTGAGTCTATAATTAGCAAACAGCCGGCACTGACAGACAATAATTATCCTCTTCTGCACTGAGATTCTTCATCACAGCCTGTCTGAAACTGAATAGTGAACAAAGACTGGACAACCCAAGAAACTTACCTCAGACTTACAGCTACACACAAGAAGACCAGCTGAATGTGACTTAGGTTGAGCAAAAATACACTAGTATAGAGAAAAGTATCTGTGAGTTAGTATTGAAATTGCCATTTCATAAGGATCTCTTAGGAGAAAAGGTGCCCAAACAAGAGATGATTTATTCTCTGCTCCACTCCACCACCTCTCAATATACTTCTGAGTGTTTGGTGTAGGGAGGGATAAAGACCTGCCAGGCACACTGCCATCACCTCCCTTCCAGGGGAAAGGGGCTCTCCAGGGACTAATCTCTGGTGTTCTCCATAGGGACACTTGTGGCAAGATGGTGGTGTTGATGATTCCTTCACTGACTGTGGGGTCCATGTTCATCCATGTAGAAGCTCTAGAATGATTTCTGGGACTCCTTCACACATTACAATGACCACACCTTGCATTCACTATGGCTCAAGAACTCAATTTCCCCACCTACTAACCCTCCAAATAGAGTAAGTGCTACACACAGAAGCTGAGGCCCATAGGTTTTCCCCATCCTCAGTCTTGGCTGAGTTTCATCTCACACCTGACCAGAACATGTATCCTCTGTATTTTTTCATCAAGTCACCACAAGGAACACAACTCATAAAGTAAGACCAGAGACCAGAGACCAGGTAGCAGGACCCGTAGAAGGGGTCAGGAAGAGGAGAAGGCATCCCAAGGGGACTTGTTAAATCCTGTTTGGCAGGATTTAACTGCAGTGCAAAAGGGAAGGAAAACTCTCACCAGGAAGCAATCTCTATCCCATCACCTCCAGAGACTCTGAGTCAAGGGGGAAAGAGACAGGCTTCCCCTCAGACTCTAACTACTACTGTTTCCTCTCCTTCCTGAAATGGAACTGATCTCCTTTTACAATTTTGGGGGAATGCAAATGAGGCAATCTGGTGGTGTCTTGGTGATTTACATTTCTCTTTTATTCTTTTATCTACCTCTACCCTAACACTGGAATACAAAGGTGGTGGAAGATCATTTCCCAAAGTTATTTCAATGTCCATGCCAACCTATAAGGAAACAATAGAGGGACCATTTCAACTGCCAGAGCATCACCTGCAGTAGGTCTGAGATGTTCTTTCTGCTGTTAAACCTGTCCAGTGAGAGGCTCATTGGTGATGAGAGTCCAGACACCACCCTCACATATTGCAGAGATACGGTGCCCTGATACTGATACTGTATTTTAAAATCTCTACTTTTTGGTCATATGACTTTTTGTCCCCAACATTATTTCATATATACCTTCCCCCTTTTCTTTGTCCTCAGTTATATCTATTTTACTGGCATTTGTAAAAAGACCTAGGTTTATATTTTAATGATCCTCATAATTTTTAAATTTTTGGCAATAAAATTTGCTCTTATATAAATTATATATGTATTTTCATTCTTGATCATGGTATCTGCCTGAGTTAAATATTTAACTGTTTAAATTTGTCTTGTTTTGCCCTGGCTGGTGTAGCTCAGTTGATTGAGCATGGGCTGGGAACCAAAGGGTCACCAGTCCAATTCCTAATTGGGCCACATGCCGGGGGTTGTGGGCCACGTCCCCAGTAAGGAGCATGTGAGAGGCAACCACACATTGATGTTTCTCTCCCTCTCTTTCTCCTTCCCTTCCTTTCTCTCTAAAAATAAATAAATAAAATCTTTTTTTAAATTGTCTTGTTTTGTTAATAAATATAATTTGGACTCAAAATTTGCTTTCTTTTTTAAAAAAGATTTTATAGATTTTATTTATTTTTAGAGGGGAAGGGAAGGAGAGAAGGAGAGAAATATCAATGTATGGTTGCCTCTTGTGCATCCCCTGCTGGGAACTGGCCTGCAACCCAAGCATGTGCCCTGACTGGGAATGGAAACGCAATCCTTTGGTTTGCAGGCTCCTGCTCAATCCACTGAGCTACACCAGCCAGGACTAAATTTGCTTTCTAATTTACCACTTTCACTGCACATCTCAAGTCTGATACTCAGAATTTTCACCATTAACACCATCAGTAAAATGCAAATTATGTAGAAGTTCATTTTTAGGTTTCCAAATATTTTTATTATCTTTATTGTTTATTTTTAATTTATAATCACTGTGGTGTAAAATAATGAATCCTTGGGATATTGATTTTTTGAAAAATCTGAGGACTTTTATTGCTTTGCATATAGTAATTTTGCAATTTTTATATTAATTTCCACATTACATATTCTCTATTTCTCAGGTATAGGATTCTTTATGTATTTATTATGGCAAGCTTGTTAATCTTGCTATTCAGAGCTTGGATATCCTTTTTTTTTCAGCATTATCAATTTGCTTCTGAAAACATTTTGCTAAATTCCCCACTATAAAGTTAGATTTACTAATCTTTTCAATAGACTTCTCTGGTGTTTTTTTTCCCTACTTCTATATTGTGGCTATATTGTTACAGCTATACATATTAATGACTATGACATCTTCTTTGTAGGCTATTACCTTTATTATTATCTTGTATATCTCATTATACCAATTCTTTTTGCCTTATCTTAGATAAATGTAAATACAAATATCTGCCTCTTATTCAATTGTTGCATCAACTACTTACATATTTGCAAAGGATATGTTCTTCATTGCCATTACCCCAGCCTGTCTTTGCAATTGTGTTTTCATTGCTCTTATCAACTGTATATGGCTACATTTTATGGGTTTAAAAATAATCAGTGTGAAAATAAGAGGATCTAATCTATTTGTACTTAATGTAAATATTGAGACATTAAGACCTTTTGGCACTTGGGTTTTCTGGGTAGCATCCTTTCCTTGGCTTTTATGCTTCTTTCCTCTGGCAGCTTTATAAACAAAGACTATTGCACATTGTCTGTCCTGGCTCCCCCTTAATTTTACCTCCATTGTTTTGCCCTCTGTTGGAGACCAAACTCCTGAATTTCTTGGGTATTTTCACTCAGGGTACAAGTAATACAGATGCATACACCACAATAACGGGATCACTATGAAAAGCACCAGGTAACTTTAGAAATATTTTACACTACTTTTCTGTTCTTCCACTCTCATACCTGCTCAGACATTTTTGTCTGCAATCATTTGTGTAAGTGTCTTAATTTCAGAGTGTTTTCTCACTTCTCTTTGAATCAGATGGAAACCCAACAAGGAACAGAAACTGTGCTGGTGTGGTACGATAGTAGAGAGACTTTTATACAGCACAATGGGTACAATGATACTGGGAACTACAACACTAAACACAGAGCTCGTGGATGAACAAAGAGAAGTGTGTGAGGCTACCATCCCTAGGGTTCAAGGGCACACAGCAGAGGCTGGGTGATTAGAATCCAGAAGGTCAGAGGAGTTGGGGTTCAGACTTAACCATATGATGAGAAGTGGTGCCCAAGCAGCACTGTGGCTCCAGTGGGGAATCACCAGGCTGGCTCTGGGAAGCTGAGTAATTAAGGCTGGGCAGAGGGACTTCACTGCCACTACCAAGAGTTGTTGGGTAAGGATGACAAGACCTGTGGGCAGACAGGAAGGAGCAAGGTCCTTTTCCCTGCTCTAGGCTCCCAGTCTACTTTAGAGCTCCCTACCTACACAACATAAGTAATTGGAAGCCACTAAAAGCATTAATCCGCCCTGGCTGGTGTGGCTCAGCAGGTTGAAGGATCATCCCATAAACAGAAAGTCCCCGGGGTTCGGTTCCTGTTCAGGGCCCATATTGTATTTAAGTTGTGGGTTTTGTCCTCATCAGCACACATACAGGAGGCAAGCAATGGATGTTTCTCATTTATGTTTCTCTGCCTCTGTCTCTCCCCTCTCCTCTCTCTAAAAACGCAATATGCATGTCCTTTCATGAGAATTTAAAATAGAAATCAATAGTCCAAATGTCCCAATTTGGTTAAGAAAAATTGTAAACTGGATACCAGATGCTGGGCTCTCAAGTTCATTAATAAAGAACAACCTCCACATCACTCATCTTGAGAGTCCATTAAGGGACAGACACAAGAATTACTTTAAAACATTAATGGGAAGGTGAGGTTTAGATGTGATGCACAAAGGCGTTTGCTGAATCCTTACCTTGAAGCAAACGTGCTACCTACTCACAGGCAGCACTGTGAGCCTTAAGTCTTCCCTCTGAGGTCCAGTCTATGTCACACTGACAGTGCAGATACAGAGGAAAATGTGTGCTGCTCACTAAGGGTGGACGACCAGAGGAAAGGAGGGCTCGACAGCAACAGCGACTCAGTAAAAATTGGGTGTTTGCTACTTTCTGGTACATACATGCATAAAACACAATGATAATGGGACGTTCTTCCTGGACTAGTTAGGATGGCTGGATGAGATGTTGCATGTTGAGTGTGATCGATTTGTAGTGCACAGAACTAGGTGAGGGATTGACAAATATGGTGGCTCTTCTGATAAAAGCCCATCTGATCTTCGTATTCAGTGAGCCCTGCTGCCCACAGGAGCTAACTAAGAGTTGGGTGGCTTTTCAAAATGATTTTTATAGTATTTAAAATACTATTTAGTATTTAAAATAAAGACAGAGGTGAAATTCAAGAAATTTTCTTACATCTTATAAACTTTAGGAGGAAAATTTATTTCTAATTTTTAAATTTTCATGTATATTTAATTTAAGTATAGTTGGTCTACACGCTGGTACTGGTTAGATTATTTCAGACATAAACATAATGATCTGATATCTCCAAACCTTCCTACAGCACAAAACATAAAAGTTATGCTTTTAAAAGTTATAAACAGTCACCATCCTACCACCCTACAACCATTACTATGGTATTTTATGTCATAGGTTTCTCTATTTGGTGTGTATATGTACCACAATTGCAATTATACAGCATTTGCAATCATTGGTTCACATTTTTGTTTGAAAAAAATTTTAAATATTTTATTTATTTATTTTTAGAGAGAGGGGAAGGGAAGGAGAAAGAGTGGGAGAGAAACATCAGTGCATGGTTGCCACTCATGTGTCCTCTATTGGGGACCTGGCCTGCAACCCAGGCAAGTGCCCTGACTGGGAATCGAACCAGCAACCCTTTGCTTTACAGGCCCATGCTCAATCCACTGAGCTATACCAGCTGGGGCTGTTTTAAATTTTATAATGACTCTTTCCTATGTATCTGTAAAATCCCTCTTAGTATCATTTTAATGACTGTATAAACAGCTCATTGAGTTAAATATCAAATAATTGATGGATTTATTCTTTTGTTAAAATTTTGTTTACAACTTTCACTATTAAAGATAATTTTAGTGAGAAAAAAAGAGTCACATTCAGTAATCATTACTCCCCAAGTGAAGGGCACACACTTACTCTTCTGATCAAGTCTCCTGTTCACTCTCATTGGGAGATCGAGAAAATCTCTGGAAGTAAGTGACCACCATCACCTCCAAGCAGGTTAAAAGGTACACTTTATAGTAACATACTCAGAAGCCAACTAGATGTGTGGGACATATCCCCAACCACTGGATTTGAGAAGTAGAAGAAATAAGAAAAAGTCAATCTGCCACCAAGGCAGGAGAGCTAGCTACCCTCTACACCTGCAGTGTCTGGTAAAATGCTTTGTGTCAGAATAAGCATTCTCATGAGGAAAATGACACAGACCTGCACTAACCAGGGTGAATGGGCTGGTGAAAGACACTGGAGAACATGTTAAAAGCCTGTACACCTACATAATTCATAGCTCAACAGTCAAAGGTTTCTGGGGACCATGCACAGCCTAAATTGTTTCTGTGAGACCCAATGCCCACTGTTTGCCCCCAAGGTTGTAAACAGTGAACTCAACTCCCACACTGTCTGGAGGTTTCTCCCCATCCCCTTTCTCCTACACAACCTGTATTGATTTTGTCCCTTCACTCGGCCTGCTCATTCACTCTGCAATAGGACTCCATAATTTTCATAAGAAATATCTCTCCATCATTCAACACAACAAACTTGAGCTCCATGAGATGGACTTTGAGTGACAAGTACGATCTGAGGGAACAGACAAGCAGCCTTTCGGGTTTGCAGGACCACGTCCTTCCACTGCAGCTTTTTCTTCCTTCCCAAATCCTATGACATATGCAGTTACTGAGTTTTCACAGTTAGGGTACAGATGGAGAAAGACTGTATTCAACCTTTGGGACCCAGAATAGGAATTAATATAATTTTTTAAGTTCACAGATATTCAATTCAATGAGCAATAAAAATATATAAATAACTGATTTAAATAATGAGTGTAAACTATGGAAAGCTTCCTTCAGAGGAGGAGAAAAGGTCTGATCTCCCGTCATGAACCACGGCAGAAGGAGCAGCAGTGAGCTTCTCAGGATTCAGGTGGTAGCTGAGCACTTAGGCTGGGGATTCATATGTCACTGCAATTAGAAATGATTCTCCTCCTACAGTGGTCTCCAAAGGGCACACTTCTTCTGTGTTCCTCAGGCTGTAGATCAGCGGGTTCACCTTGGGGTTGAAAAGGCTGTAACCAGGAAAAAAATCTTCTGCGCCTCACAATGGTATGATTTTGGGGTCCATGGGCATGACAATGGTAGTGCCAAAACAGAGCCCAATAATGAAGAGGTAGGAGGAGCAGGTGGAGAAAGCCTTCCTGCAGCCCTTCCCAGAGTGAATCTTCAGGACAGCAAAGGGGATGCACATGGAGGACACCAGCACCAAGCACAGGGGTCCCACAAAGATAAAATTTCAGGACAAGCTGACCATTTGGCCCATGGATGCTAGTCACCTGATGTCTTCCATCTAGATGGATGGCCCCAGTGACCAGTAATCCAGAGCTCTGGTCAGAAGGACCTCTGATTAGCCCCTCTGGCCCTGACTCCAGGTTCACCACTCAACCATTAGGTGATACATTATCTTCCAGGGTAGATAACTTCTACAGCAAAGACCAGCACACTTTCCTCCTCATTATGCAGTTGCATTTCCAATTTTAAGTAAAGGAACATTTATGTATTTTGGCTCATGCATCGTTCCATGGTGCTTTGGAGAACAAGATGCAGTCCCTGAAGAAAATTTCCAAAATGGATCTAAACTATGAATACCAGACCCACAACCAAATTAACCTCATTGAAGCAAGACTCAGGAACAAAAATGAATCCCTTCCCAACAGCAAGAGATGAGATGCTTTTTTTTTATAACTACTATTGATAAACTGTCAAATCACCTGGACAAAAAACAAATCTAAAGCATGGATCAGAAATTCCTCATACGGGACCTGAAGCACGCAAGCAGGCTGAAAGTGATGAGCTCCAAGATCTTACTGTGAAAATGTGCTTCAAGAGAAAGGGCAGAATCAGTAAAAATGGGCACATTCAACATAACATCCTATAAAGAGAAAATTAAACTGTTACTGATCATCTCAGTCTTCCTCCACCTTGCTCCACCAGCACCTAACATCTTGGTTTCTTGTCTGTACTCTCTCCATCCCCCACCACAAAAACATAGCCTCTGAGCCACGGGAATCAAACATATTCAGTGAGCACATGCTAGTCGCCTGACCCTGTCCTTAAAACTATGCTCAGTGAGACACACAGGTAAGACACAGAGTTAGTACTCATTTGGCTTCACATTCAGTTGCAATAAATATGTTGTCACACTCACTAGCAATTGTGACTATACTGATAATAAGTAAATGCATAATTTACACAATAACAAACATGTTAATTGTCCTGAAATGGAACCTCACTCCATAATATACCCCACTATAATTTCCTTTGGCTAGGGAAATTACTCCATATATTTCATCTAATTCATAAAATTGAAAGTTCTTCTTTTTCTAACTTTATCTTTTCCAAGTAAATCTTTTCACATGAATAATTCTTCAATTATCCAATAAATTGGATCATTTTATTATCCAATGAAAATTAACCAAATCTTAAATACCTTTAAATAATTGGTGTAGAAAATGTACACCTATTTTTCCCTGAAATTATTCATATGAATTGTAAATAATGAGTATGTATGTTTAACATTAATGGGAAGCATTTTTTTCCAATACTTAAATGAAAAGGGGCAGTAACAGAGAGACAGTCAACAAAGAACAAGGTGCTACAACCCATCAAATGGATGGTAAAATAAAAGAAGGCAGCCTAGTGAGCACCCACATTTGGACCCAATGACCTCAGAATGGGAAGCACCTGAAGGTCTGTCAGGGTCCTGCTTTCTGGGAGCTCCTGTGGGAGCTGTAGACCCTCTCCTTTGTTTTTGGCTGAAAATGGGGCAGGATCCTCAGAAAAGGGGTTTCATTCTCCATTGGGCTCAACCTAGTTGGCAGCCCTTGGGCCTCACTGGAGGGCAGGCACTGACATGCAGTGCATGCCCCCCACCACACCCCACACCACACCCCAGCAATGGGAAGGAGACAGGGTAACTCTTCTCCTGCTTCTGCTCTCGCCCCAGCAGGGCGCACAGTTAGACCCACAGACAACCACAGAGCACTGCATTGAGATGACGCCACTCACTACAGAACCCAGATACTCAGTGCTGTATGAATGTCATGCATCCCAGCACTGCCCTGGTCCCCAAATCTGGTCCCTAACCTGGCCCAGGTAAACCCATAAGGAAGCAGAACCAGTGTGACAAGGAGTAAGCTCCTGGCATGAACCTTGGTATTTAAACTGGGTCTCATGAGTTGCAGCAGAACTGGCAGGAAAGGACCCAGGAAACCCAGCCGAGTCCAAGTAAAAATTCAAGGTGTGGCAATGCTGTAGACAGCTGGTTATGGAGGCAGCAGGGAGTGGCCTGGGAGCCCCAAAGTATGGTCAAGGTGTCCACATGGGGCTTATTAGAACCTGGCTGAGGGAGGGTTTTCCAGGGGCACAAAGCATTGGAGGTACCCTCTAATCTCTACCCTGAAGTGGAGAGATTCAGAGTCTAGCCCCTCCAGAGAGGGGAGGAAAGGACCCTCTCCAAGGGAGCTTCCCCTCAAAGCTTCATGCCTCTTCTGGGACCTGGAGAGATTTGCTACCTAAGACTCTGTCATATTTATTTGTACTCTGCTCCACTCTCATACTGAAAGTAATGGAGTCAAAATGTTATTTTGGAAATGTCATATCAATAAAGCATGCACTTTACAACTTATTCATTCATTACAGTGTGTTTCCTTTCTTTCTGGGATCATGACCTGAACTTGGGAAAACTGAGCAGTTAATCAAGTTTTGGGAACATGCCCACCTGTGCTCTAACTCCACATTTCCATGCTGGTGAGAAACACATCCAGGAACACTAAAAAGGGGTTCTGATCATATGAGAAGCCTGGTACATAACGGGCAATCCATCAATATTGGCACCTGTCTTCTTCCCTGTTTGTTTGGCAGTACAGGTGATCTTCAGAAAACCTGAAAACTGACCCGTAGGTGATGAAATTAGTAGCCAACTGATCCTGTGAAAACAGTAGTGTAGGACACAGTTTTCCAAGTTTGTCATCATCTGACCATCAGTTATAAAAAGTAAAAAATTAGAACAAAGACATTTAAAAATTAAATATAAATGCTTATGTTACCCAACAAACTTTAACCCATGGAAATGAATCATCTCAAAATGACATTTTTTCTATGGCATAATCAATGTGATATTCCTTTACTTGTGGACAACTTCTAAAAGTGGACAGAGTAAAACATACACACGTACAGAACAAATACACACAAAGGACACAGACACACACAACACAGCCAGCTCTTAACTGCAATAGACATGTTCTCAGGTATGTACATTATCCGTTGGCATTGGGCACTTCCTGTCATCACAGCTCTCATTTCAACATGCATTTATAGCTCCTATGAGTCTCGCAAGGTCCTGTAGAATTTTTATTATACTTTCTATTTGAAAGCAGAATGAGGAAAAATCAACACACTGACCATTTAAACAACTTCCAAGCTAAATTAACTGAAAACTGGTTTTCAAGTCGTTGGTTTTTCACTGAAGTGGTAAATATCCAGCTCCAGAATGAATGGATTCTCAGTAAGTAATGGCAGTCATGCAATTGACAGAAAATAACTAAAGTGTTATTAATTATATTTATGAAGTAACTGTGTGTTAAAGGGTCAAAAGTCCCATGTTTTACGTGGAATCTTGAAAAATGAGAAAAGAAGCCAAAGTTGTTAGAGCTCATTGAACACATCGGCTGGGTTCTGATTACGAGAATTGGGATTCACGGGGGCTTATTTTTCTCTGTGGTTTTTGAAAAACTACCCTTCCATATTGTTCAATTCCATTTTCTCTGATTCTGGGTTCCTCGATCAATGTTTTGACTTATTTTTTTATTTTTTACTTATTTATTTTTGTGGGTTTTTTATCCCCTTTATCCCCTCCTCCCTCTACCCCACCACCCTCCAGCATCCTCCCGGGCCCCTAGTTCATGTCCATATACATGTAAGTTCATGTGCATGTAAATATAAGTTATTTGCCTTCTCCATTTCCTGTACTATTCTTAACCTCCCCCTGTCTATTTTGTGCCTACCTATTATGCTTCTTATTCCCTGTACCTTTTCCTCCCATTCTCCCCTCCCCACTGATAACCCTCCAAATAATTTCTGTTTCTATTCTAGTTGCTTGCTTAGGTTTTTTTTTCATTTTTAGATTCAGTTGTTGATAGTTGTGAGTTTGTTGTCATTTTACTGTTCATAGTCATGTTTTTATTTTTTATACATTTCTCAGATTTTTGACCAGGCACCTGGGGCAACGTGGAAAATGGGAGCGAAGACTCCTTTCCTGGGAAGAACTGTCCCCGCTTCTGAAGGTGGAGACTGGCTCCTGGGTGGCCACGCTCCTGAGAAGCAAAGAAAAGACCTACCTGCCCTGAAGTGAAGTCAGAGCGCGCAGCACCAGGTCGGGTCTGGTTGCCAGGTCCACTCCTCTGGCCCCTTCGCATCTGCCCTGTGTCGATGGCAGCCACAGAGAAGGCGTCCCTGCAGGGCTGTGAGTGCCCCGCAGACCACTGGGGGACTGGGGGCTCCTGCACGTGCTCTTAGCGCCCTCTGGCCTCAGGGACCTGGGCCCCTGAGGGGCGGCACAGTCCCATGTCTCAGGCCATAGAGAACTAAACTCCTGCCCAGCCTGCAGACCTCCATTGAGGAAGGAAGCGCAGGACTCTAGGCTCCAGTTGAGGCCCCGCCCCTCGCCCTTTGATCTCTCTTCCTGCCAGACTAGTACTCGGGCAACTTTCACCTGGGCTTGTCCAGGGAGGGGCAGGAGCTTCTGTCTCAAGTTACCTCTTAGTGAACTGGAGCTGGAGAGGAGTGGGCAGTGCTCTGCTCTCTTCTTATGTGTTTGGCCCACTCCCAGGCCCTCTCCACAGGCACCTTGCCCTGTCAGCTTCCTCTCTCAGGCCACTGCTGCCATTTCCCGCTGGGTGACCTTCACCCACTGGTTTTCCCTTTCAGCTGTAATGAAGACTCCAATGGGCGGGGACCACGCCTCCGCTCCAGCACCTGCCCTGGCCCCTGATCACAGGATGTTCCACCAGGATTGGGCACTTTTACCGTCTGGCCGTTACATCCAGCCCAAGAGGCCGTGTCCTACACCGAAGGCCATGGGGACTCCTCTGAGGATCCTCCCATCAGTGACCTGGAAAAACTCTCCAAGGAAGCCCATGCTGTGTGCGCCTAACTCCATGATGCGTGGACACTCCAGAACCATCCCCATCCCTCCTCCAGGGCACACATTTTCTCTCCCACATTCATTCACCACCTGAGCAGGTAAGTCAAGGCTGTGACACCAGGACAATCTAAAACCACCCACTTTCTTTCCCAGAGGAGATAAAGGGGAAGGTCCAGGAAGAGCCCCCAAAGAACCGAGAGAATCACACAGAGACCAACGAAGACTCAATCAGAGCAGCTCCCTTAGCAGTTCAGCTCTATTACCAGCATCTAGGACCCTGAAGACCAATGGCATCCCCAGTTCCCACAAGCAGTCCTGGGCCCTGGACCTGCATCCCAAGCACTCACAAGACAGGCTGAGTGGGGATGCCCAGCTGTCTCCCAGGGGCTCCTGCTCCTGGGTATGTGAGAGACGGCCAGGGGTTTTCAGCTCACACAGCCCTGAGGGAGGTATCCTACCTCCTCTGAACCTGAGTCAGATACAGCAGTGCTCTCTGACCCAACCCCATGCGGCTCCCTGCTGCTGGAGACCCACAAAGGACATGCTGGGTGAAGACCACCCACCCAGCTTGCCAGGTTTGCAGATGTTGGGGAAGGACACCCACCATATCCTACAGACTGGTCATCAAGTACAGTATTTTTAGGACTATAATATGCACCAGACCATAATACACACCCAGGTTTTAGATAAGAAAAAATAGGAAAAAATTTTCAAGCAAAAAATGTGGTAAGGTGTTTAATAACATAAATAACACTATATTCTGCCAGCCCCCCACAGCAAGCCAGGTAAGCTACATTCAGACCATAAGACACACCCCCTTTTTTCCTCCCAAATTTTTTTGGGGGGAGTGCATCTTAAAGTCTGAAAAATATGGTACCTATTCTCCACTGGCCTCTGCCAGCAGGAAGCCCTGCACACAGAACATCTCACCACTTTGGCTACCACTGCCACCCCTGCTGTGGGACTAAGGGGAGCTTCCCCCCCAACCTATACTTCCTTGCATTTCTCTGGATAGACAAACACCTGCTCACCTGCAAGAACACTTAGTGTGTCAGGCGGGACAAGAACTTGGAGAAGAAAATGGAGATCACAGCTGCCTACAGTGCCACTCAGACTGTCCCTTCTTTGTCTTTACCATACACCTGCCCTGGTCACTCAAACTTGTCCGGTCTCTGCTCATACCAACAATGCGTCTCCCCCTAGAACCTGTTTGTCCTGCACCTTCTCTGACATCAAATATTGATCAGGAAGCAGGAGACACATTCCCTCACCCACCTCTCACTGATCACATTGAGTCTCTTCATTCTAATCAAATTTTGGCAATTCCACTTCAACAGAATATAGTCCTTGTTCATTCATTCATAACCAGACAGCTTCTATTTTTGACTCCACACACCTGCTAGCACCTGTTCTTTTATTCTGTGGTGCTTTGTGCAAATGAATCCCCAAAACAGTGAGTGCAGATCCATCCCTTTCTCTTGCTTTAGCCAGCCATCATCCAGTCTCTTTCGAAGTACACCAGTTTACACTCCCAAACCCATCTCTTCTATGGCCATCCCTTCCTCCATCACAACCAAGCCCTCTGCATATCTGACCTCTGAGCCTATGTTAGACCTTGATGTCACCGACATGGCCACTACCTCCTTTCCTGTGCTGTCCCATTCAGATCTTCTCCAGGCTCCTGTGTGAGACCCCTCCTCCCTTCCCAGGTCCGATGCACTGTGCAGCTGAGGCTCCCCGCAGTCTTTTCTGTGGGCCCATCTGCATCAAAGAACCCTGCCTCCCCCAATCCATTGCAATGGCCCCCAAACCACCCCAGTCCACACTAGAGACCCCTGATGCTCAGCAGAAGAGATCTCTGAAGCCAGCACTCCTGTTAGCACCAGACTACCCCTCAGGGGTTCTGTAGTCACGAGTGCTCACGTAGACAGCACCTCTGCAGACTTGAACCCTGCCATGGACACCTGCGTTATGGACGCTGCTCCTCCTTCCCAGGCTGTGATTTTTCATTTTCCCTGTGACTCTGGGGAGAACCACTCCCAACGACTACAGCACTACCTAACTCTGAGAACACACCATCCAGTGGCAGCATTCCCTTGGCTGATGTGTCCACCCATTTACCTAAAAAAATTAGCAGAGGGACCCAAGTTTCCTACTCTCCCTAGGATCCAGGGACCACCTCTCAGCCCACATCTGGAGCCAGCGATGGTCAGCAGGCTAAAACATCTGGGCTGAACAACTTCCGCAGCCCAGTTTACCAGAGGCAGCACGTTGCTCTCAAGTAGTGCCAGTTTACAATGGCTGGACCCCACATTTGATACCACTGTCTACACCAAGCTGGCCATGGGTGACAACCCACATGTTGTCCCCATTGGCCCATCCTTCTTCTTGTTAATCTGCCTTTCTCCTTGTCTTCACTCTTGAACTCAGCTGTGGAGGAAGAACCTACATGCATCGTGATGTGTTGAGCCAGATGTAATGATGCATGACTTTTTGCACCCCAGTGATGGGGATGTGGCAGTAGTCACATGTTATGAATGCAGGTGCTGACTCCTGAAATCTTGTTTTGAGTGTAGGGGATGATAATCCAAGAGGAAGTAAGGTCCAGAGAAGGTAGAGGTGGGGTGACTCACCTTTGCCCCTTTCTTATCCTCATCTATAAAAGGAGGCAGAGAATGTCTGCTTCACAGTGCAACTGGTAACACGTAAACAGGCTAATATTTGAGAAACACTCAGCAGAATCCTCGGCATAAAGGAATTGCATCCTTTTCCCTGTTTTTCAGTTCTTTGAAAATGGTGACTCATGTGAAAAGAATGTATAAAGAAGTCATAAGAGCAAAATATGATTTGTTTATTAGAATCTAAAACTCACATATTAAAACAATTAATAGAAATCTCTCATATACTCAGACTGTTCTTGCAATTTCTTAATAAAATACAGTTTTGCTATGTTTTGTTTTATTCTTTTATTTTTCAGTCCGAGCCACTTCTCAGACCTGCTGAAGGACATCTCTATAATTCACCAGCACCAGATACCTTTGCAGAAGCTTGTGGGGGGGGGGGTATTTTTTTAAGTATTTTTGAACTGATATTGGGGAACTATTTTTCCCAAAGAGTTTTTTGTATTTTTAGACGGATATAGAAAGAGTGAATGCCATCCTCTAATTTTTCTAATGGGCCCTTGTGGAAATATTCTAAATTCAGAAAACTTATGGCTTACATTCTTTGTGAGCGAAATTATCCCATATTTTCCCCTTCTTCTCCCTTTTTAGGGTTCTAACCTTAACACAAGGCATACACATATTTTAGAGAAAATAGTAATTTTTCAAGGTATAGTTAAAAGCCATTTTCTAATTTTAAAATTGCCTGGTTTTTTCTTTGTACCTTTAAAACAATAATTCCATAGTGGCTTTTGTTACATTTACAGCCAAAATTGTTTGTATATTGGAGTTTGGGGGGCAGAGCAACATTTGTCGATTTCTGGGGCTGGAAATGTCCTGATACCGTGGGGATGAGAAGACTAATGGCCAGAGTCAAATGTTTTGCCCAAATGAGTAGAATAGTCGATAAGTAGAAGAGATAGTCAGCAATGAGGCTTTTTGAGGACTAAGAAGAAGATAGGAGGGTAGAAGAGAAAAGGTTCCCTTTTGCCTCCCAATTTCTTGGGAGAAGAAAGATACAAATTAGTAATAGTATATGATAAAATTGGGGTGCAAAATAGATCTAGGGAAAGCAGATAGTATACGATCACAGGATACTACAAGTGCAGAGGGGGAGAGAATTCCAAAGACACTATAATTACCATGTTAAAGAGATCACTGTTCACTGTTACACTGTGCCGGTCACGTGGGTCCGGAACTCGTGTTAAAGGAAAGTCAGTGCCTCTTCCATATCATTCTTACTGCTTGGGTCCAGAAGAAGTGATTTGTAGCCCCTGGAGCTGGTGTCCTTTGGAATTTTGTTGAGGTTCCTACAGGTGTTCATCAGACTTGGTTCTGAGTGGGGGTCTGCAATGTCCCGTCAAGCTATTTCCCTCCTTTCATGCTTCCTTTCTTTCACAATATTTTCTTACTCCCATAACATTGTATGTGGTCATCATGCTAATGCACAGTTGTCACCTACATCCAGCCCTGTCATCTGCACTCTGGGAAAGGCAACTCTCCCTAGTAACTGAGTCATATTTATTCTAAACACCAGTTCTCGCTAATCAAAAGGTGCAGCATGAAATGAAATAACACAAAGATTCTGATATTTCTGCCTCTCACCTAAAACATTTCATATCATTAAACTTTGCTTTTCACAGAAATAGATTTATTAGGCTCAGATGCACATAGATTGAATGTTGTCATCTTCAGAGGTGATGTTCCAGAGCACAAAGTTGGCTCTACCCATAGTCCTTCCTGCCTTTCCCTGTAGGGGACTGCTTATCCAAGGTGAGTATTCCATCTTGTCAGAGGTGCCCTCTTGTAGCAGCACATATTATGGGATTGTTAGCATATACACACAGCAATAAGGGCAATGAACATTACAGAGGAATTTAAGAGGAGGTTAGAGAGAAGGATTCTGCCCAGAACAGAAACCAGATGTCAGGTGTTGCTGGGAGCTGGCTGTAGGAGTCCATGGCTGTCTGCCCCTCTGCTTCCCACTATATGACTCTTGTCTCAGGGCCCGTGCTCTCTGTGATGTTCTGCCTATGCTTTGAGTTCCAGACAGTGCCCCATCTTAAGGACAGAATCTGATTTATACACAGTCTTGATATCAGAAATCTAAGACATGAGATGTTTGAGTACTTACATTACCATTCCCCCAAATCTCACAGAGAGCAAATCCTCCACCTCCAAAACTCTCCCTGGTATCCCTCACATGGCTCTCTGTGTCCACTTCACTCTCTGCAGGGCACCCTTGACCTCTGCATTCCTCAGGCTGTAGATCAGCGGGTTAAGCATGGGGTTGAAAAGGCTGTAAAACAGGGAAAGGACCTTCTGCTGCTCCTCAGGCTGGCTGGATTTGGGAGCCATGTACATGACGATGGCGCAGCCAAAGAAGAGCCCGACCACGCAGAGGTGGGAGGAGCAGGTGGAAAAGGCCTTCCTGCGGCCCTCCCCAGACTGGATCCTCAGGATGGCAAAGAGGATGCGTGTGTAGGAGACCAGCACCAAGCACAGGGGCCCCACTAAGATAAACACACAGGCAGCAAAGATGACAAGCTGGTTGAGCCCAGTGTCAGCACAGGCCAGCTTGAGGACAGACAGGATCTCACAGAAGAAGTGGTTGACTTCACGAGGCCCACAGAAAGGCAGCCTCATGATAAGAACTACATGGACCAGAGCCAGGAGGAAGCCACATGCCCAGGAAGCAGTGGCCAGGACTGTGCACACTCTCCAGCTCATGATGACAGAGTAATGGAGGGGGTGGCAGATGGCCACATACCGATCATAGGACATCACTACCAAGAGGAGACATTCTGTGTGAGCAAAAGCCATGTATAAAAAGGTCTGTATTATACATGGGACAAAGGAGATCGTTTTTTTCTTGTTCAGAAAGTTTTCCAGCATCTTTGGGACATTATTTGAAGCATACGAAATATCAACAATGGCCAGGTGGGAAAGGAAGAAGTACATGGGGGTGTGCAGTCGAGAATCCAGCCAGATGAGCCCCAGGATGACCCCATTGCCCAGCAGGGTGAAGGCATAGAATAGGGAGAAGACCCCAAAGAGGAGCATCTGCATCCTCTGGCTGAGCAGGAATCCCAGGAGAATGAATTCTGTGACCCATGTCTGATTTTTCATCATCTCCTGGCGACAGTAGCTGTGTGGGTTGCTGCAGTGTGCTGTGTGCTAAGGAGCAAATGCAGATCTGGATTAGTTATTAAGCCAAGAGGGGTATATGGTGTACAACTGTGTGTTGACTCAGCTAGCAAACCCTTTCAGAGTCATTGTGTCAGTTCCTTTCATCCACGCTCAAGTAGAAATTCTACAGCATTTGATTAACTTTGATTGCAAGATCCACATTTTCACCACCATAACGGCATCCACAGAGTGAATTGTTTTCCAGATCGACTAGTCCTTTCATTTTGGGGAATGGCCCACAGCTATGTTCTCACGTAGCTTTACTTGCTAATTTATGTCATTTTAAAATTTTGTTCCTATTTTCTCTTTCTCACTTGATTTACTCCTGTCATATAACATGTGCAGAGTACTTTGAACTTTGCAAGTGGTGCTCAATAAGTGAGCACAGAGTAAATATATGAACTAATGAATTTATTTAAGAATGAGATGTACAAATGCAGTGTCAAAGAGGTCCATTTTTCTCTGTGGCCACTAGGTTTAGGGCTTTGGTAGATGTTGGCAGTAAGTTTTTTACACACTGATGCTATGCAGGAGAATCTGGATGACTCCCTCCTGCTCACGAGCAGAGCAACATCACTAATCTGGTCGGCATTCAGAGAAGTAATTTATGGCACAGGATCAAGGCGAGCAGTTATCTATGTAAGAAGTTAACAATATAATATTACCCCAGCCTCTTATGGGGCTTCTCCCTGGTTCTGAGAAGATGCTGTTTCTGGGACCCACCACATTTGAATAGTGCCCAATACATTTGTTGGATGGATTGATGGATGCATGCATGCATGGATGGATGGACGAATGGAAGCCATTGTATTAGGAGTAACATCCTAAGTGTACATCTTGGAATTCAATCAAGTCCTTTGACTCTCCTTTCATTTTCTCTGGCTGCCATCCCACCAACCATACAGCCACAGGGGTACTGAAAGGGAAAACCTAAGATGTCCCATAGAGGTATACACCTACTACACGACAATTCATGAGGAACAAGATCATTCTCAATGGAGAGCTCAGATCTGCACATTCCAACCCAGTCCTAAGCCCAGAAAAATGCCTACCTGTAATTTGACCCGGTACTTCCTATTCAGTATGCTGATTTCTGGATCCCTTCCTTCCTCCAGACCCCAGCTTCCCCAAATTACCACACTTTGCCAAAGATCCTTTACTCACTGTGGCACCAGCCTGGTCTTATCTCAGAGATGTTACATTTAGAAGGAATTGCATGGAAGTGAGGAGAGATTTTGTAGGTTGAAGCTGAGGATCTCACTCCCTCCAACAGTCTTGGAAAGAGGGACTTTGCAGGTTCCGGAGTTGCCCCTGTTCTCTTGACACAGGGACTGGGGCCTGCCCACTGCCGGTACCAGCTATAAAGGTTTAAGGTGGGGTCATTTCCATGGAAACCCTCCTTGATTGTTCCTGAGGGTCCCTGAGGGAGTGGGGCAAGGACACAAAAGACACAGACATCATCTCTACCTGGAGAATTAGAAGATGTTTGTCTTTCTGTCTCTGTTTCTCCGGGCTCTGGGGACAGATGTTGAGAAGAAAAGGAGCTGGTGTTACCAACTTAACACCCAACTGGATTCATGCACATGAAGCTCATATAGTAATAAGGACAAACATACTCCTGGGACCACATTGAAAATTCTAGCCCCTAAGCATTTGGAGAGTGATGGGCTCCTGGATCTCAGCCTTACCCCAGATAGAATTAGTGGAGCTTGGAGGAATCAGAGCATCATCCTTATGAAATAATGACTTAAAAACTGGCTTTAAACTCCTCCTCATTTTCTCCTAGACAATTTTCAGTTGGGTATTGGTAGATAAAAAACATTTCTATCAACCTTCCTACATTTGGTGAGAAAGATGTTGAGACTTTTCCACAGAGTACCTGAGATTTCTATATAGAGTATTGGAAGTAAGGGAAGACAGCAACCAGAGAAAGTGGGACTTGAAGAGGTCTTCTGGGATTTAGAGGGCAGGGAATGTCAAATGCATGTCTTTACTATGATGTACTCATGAAGTTCAGTGAACATTCTGGTAGAATGATGTCTTGGAATGAGGTGTCATTTTTATATAACACAAAATGTAAATGAAGAATGTCTTGAAAATTGTCCTGATTGTCTCTCTTATGAGTCAGGCCTGCATGTATATATGTGTATATTTACATGTGTTTGCTCAATGGGCAAAGTTCATTCACCAGAACAATTTTGGTTCTTTTGGAGAGAAGTAGATTTTTAATGTGTATACATCATGGTTCTCTGTTAACAAAGAAGAAAATATGCCTATGGTTTTTGGTTTATATGCCTATGGTTTATACACCCTAATATATAATTCAAAACACACATATTTCCAATTGCAAAACAAAAAAGCTCAAGGAATGACTATCCTAAAACCTCTGAAGAAGTGATAAAAAAAGTTTAAAAGCCGTGCATAGTGGTTTAAAAACTAACAGAAGCACTTAACTAGATTAAATAAATTAACTGACTATCTAACACTGGAGATTTTAATAAATATTACTGAGATGAGTTTCAATTTCTATATAGTATCTCTCCATATATAAATACTTTATATCCATAGTTATTTATACATAGATATTTAATCGAGTCATTTATTTATTATTTACTCATTCAATTTACACTTATTGAGTATCTGCCATATGTGGGCATTATCCTACACACTGGAGAAGCAAACATTAATGAGATACTACCTTGAACTTCAAGGACATTAGGACATTACAGTTTTCCTATAGAGTGAGCCATGCAAATAAACAATTTGGGGGCTGTTTCAGAAGTGTGCACAGTATACCATGGAACAAAGGGAAGGTGTGCTAGATTACTCTGAAGGGGGTTAAACTGGCCTCACGGTGAATGGGATGCTTAGGCACAATGTGGGAAGACATCAGATGGATGGGACATGCCAGGCATACCTTAGGGTATGTGGAGGACACAGCAAAAGAATAAGAATGACATTGGATAGGAAGTTCACAGATGGGCTTCGGCCCCACACCATAGATATTGGACTTCATGTGAAATCATGTAGAATGGTATGGCTAAATATGTGATTACAAAGATTATTTGTTGTTTAGTGTAGAGGAATGTTTAAAAGAATAAGGGTAGAGGCTGTGGGGCCAAACTACCTGAAGAGTCGAGGTGTGCAAGTGACACCTGAGTAAACACAGGGACAGACAGGGGAGAGTGTACTTGAAACATGTAAAGGAAACTCAGTTATCAACATTTCATGATTTTTTCCCGTAGGGTAAGGAAAAAAGCAGAGGTCAGGTATTTCCCTAGTTTCTGGCCTATGTGGCTATATAGAATGGTTTTATTCACTTATATAGACAACACTTGGGGAACAGTATTTGGGGCAAGGGATTGAAAGGAGTATAGTTTTTTACGTGATGGACTTGATGGGCCTCGGGATATATAGCTGGGTGTGTCCATTAAGCAATTAACTAAACTGTTTCAGAGTTCATTAGAGATATCTAGGACAAAGATAAGGATCTGGGAATCACACCTATTAGGTGATAGAGTCAAGGTTAATTAAAAAGGTCATTTAAGGACAGCAGGTTCAGTGAAAAGAAGACGTGAACAGTATCTTATGAATGACTGATTTTTAACAGATGGACAGAGGAAGACACACCTCCAAAAGAGAGCAAGAAGAAAGGCCAGAGAAATAGGCAGCAAATCAGAAAATATGAATGAAGGAAATTGAAGAGCCATGTTTACTACCTACATGTTATGCCAGGACACAAACTAAGATATTCTCTATAATCCTCTAAATGATTCTGAGTCTGCTTTTTAGATACAAGAAAATTCTGCACAGAGCCACACTGCAGTTAACATTACAGATTTAAAAATGTACAATAAAGCCTAAGTCACTGAGAGAGCGCCATTATTGGCCTCAAAGAGAAGGATTACACTTTGAGCTTCATTTCCCATTTGTATTGACCTGTCCAGGTGTGAGCATCATGTAGCATTCATGGAACATTTTAATCTACAAAGAACCAGTTATTCAAAGGTTAGTCATAAATAGCATACAAACACACAGCAACATCACTGTGAAAATGAAAAGCAGGTCTTAGCCTGTGTGAAACAAGGACTGAGTGGGTAGACTATGATGCCAAGGGTGGGGAGGCAGATGACCAAAGATGGCCAATATGTGATTATTCAATAGTGCTCCCTGCCAGAAATCCATCACATTCAAAGGGAGCTTCTGCTGGTCCCCTGGAAACATCTATATGCCAGCAACGTTTCACATTATTCTTCATTGCTCAACATATTCAGAAAGGTCTGCCGATTGGGAAAGTAATGGATTTCACAGCTTCTCATTTTTTTTTCCACTTAGGGGACAAAATTCATCATGATCTCTCTTATCTCCAATACTACAGTATAAACTCAAGGTGACAGACAGGAGCAACATCATCTTTAAAGACAAAAAAATCAGTATTGGATATTCGGTATATTAATAAATGTGATTCTGGCCCTGGCTAGTGTGGCTCAGTGAATTGAGTGCTGGCTTGCAGACCAACGAGTCACCGGTTTGATTTCCAGTCTGCGCACAGGCCTGGCTTGCAGGGCCAGGTCTCCAGCAGAGGGTGCGCGATAGGCAACCACACATTGATGTGTCTCTCCCTCTCTTTCTCTTTCTTTTCCTTCTCTAAATAAATAAATAAAATGTTTTAAAAAACTAAATGTGATTCAGAAGTACAAATTGTACATTTGTTAATTTGTTGGGGGTTTTTTAACAAAAATATTATATTCTCCTTTTATCTCTCCACTGCTAAGCACTTGGTAGAGTCTTTAGGTGACAGAGAAGTATTTCTCAAAGCCTGATCCAGAGACCACCAGCATGAAGAGAACTTCTCTCTTTATAAGGAAACAAAAAGCACTTTGTAAATTCTAAAGCTCGAAGTCAATGTAAGTTGGTGTTAAAAAAAGTTTTCATACATGCAAGGAACATTAGAGACCACTGTAACCAAAGGTATTGTTTTAAAGATAAGAATATTGATGCTAGAACAAGTATGACTTCTTCAAGACTAAAGGCATATATATTTAAGGCAAGAACCCAGTCATCTCAAATTTACTGTATTCAAATGGAATTCTTAATTTTCCCTGCCTTAGCTTTTATAGTAGGTTTAACTGCTATACCTCCAAGTTACTCAAATGAAAAACTGAGTCATTCTTGGCTCTTCTTCCTTTCCAAAATTTACTTACGTTCTCTTCACTTCTCTGCATCATCAATGCCACTGCGGTAGACCAGTCTATGGGGAATGCTTGGGTTAGAAGAGAAGGAAAGAGGTTTGAGAGCCACAGTTAAAAAGGACACACACACAAAAAAACCATACATTTAGCACCCCTTCCTAATTTAATAATATGAACAGATACGGATTCCCTGCATCAATTGAAACTTTGTGGTTTTTATTGATGGACAGCAACTTCATACTCCTCGGTAACGGCTAAATGGTGTACAACTAAAGACGCAGCATTGCAGAATGGCAGGCAGCAGCACCAAACAGAGCAGACTGAGACAATAGTCAGTCTTCATTATTTTGCCCATTTTTTCACTGTGTGCGCGCAGAAGCATAAATACCATTTGAAATCTTTTAATGGCTATATCATTACCATCACGCTTCTATGTGACCAACACCTTAACTCCAAATATTTGATCTGTAATGTGTATATGAGCAATTTCTTATCCCACAATTATTAAAATGTATTTTCCATTAGAAACCAGAAAGTAACTTTTTTGCGTTTATTTTTTTCTTTTGAAAGACTATGCACCACACGGAGCTGTTCTGTTGTGTGGAGGAAGCTCAGTTGAAGAGTGAGGAGTCACAAGGAACTGACTGAAGCCCTGGCTGGTGTGGCTCAGTGGATTGGGTGCCAGCTGAGGAACCAAAGGGTTGCTGCTTCCATTCCCAGTCAGGGCACATGCCTGTGTTGCCTGCAAGGTCCCATCTAGGGGGCGTGTGAGAGGCAACCACACAATGATGTTTCTTTCCCTCTCTTTTTCTTTCCCTTCCCCTCTCTCTAAAATTAAATAAATAAAATCTTTAATAATAATAAGAAGAAGAACTGATTGAATTCATCAGTTCCACAAATATGCAATAGAGCCCAGGGCCATGATGGCTGGTTTCTCTCTTTTTTATTTATTTATTTTTAATTTTTATTTATTGATTTGAAAGAGAGAGAGACAGAGATCAAGTTGTTGTTCCACCTATCCATCCATTCATTGGTTGATTCCTGTATGTTCCCTGACTGGGGCTCAAACCCTAACCTTGGCATATGGGGATGATGCTCCAACAACTGAACTATCTGGCCAGGACATGGCAGCCAAAGTTGTTTCACATCTTCACATCCTGAACACATTGTAGCAGTGAAAGCAGCAATATAATTATCCTTTTCCCTCATCTCAGTGGCAACTTGTATCATATATAAAAATGTGAAATACTTCTATATTAATCAAAGATTAGTTATTTATCACTGATCAAGAGACTAAGAGGGGTTTTTCATGGTTTTGTAACTAGAATGGGGGCAAGCCAAAAGGAAGTTTAGGAGGGCCAAGAACGTGAAGTTCAAAGCAAGTTTTCAGTTTCTTAGGTCGAGTTCCATGTGAAATTCCCATGATTAAATAATTACTGATGTGGAATGGTCCCACATACAGAATCCTAAATAGTCCCAAAGTCGTCTCATCTTCATGACTTGGGGCAGAGGGTGGTCAGAGACTTGATATTTGCTGCCTCCTGCATCCACCGTCAGCCACACAAAACCTACAGTGACTGGGAATCAACCCTGAGGGTGGGCTCCTTACCTGCCATTGCCCCTTCGATAAACTAGCCAGAAATACATTTAAGAAATGTCTAGTTTAAGTTTCTGTATTCTGCTTGGTCATATTCTCTATCTGGACTGATGGGTTTTTAAAATATTTTATTTATTATTTTTAGAGAGGCGGGAAGGAAGAGAAAAAGAGAGGGAGAGAAACATCGGAGTGAGAGAGAAACATCCATCAGCTGCCTCTTGTACATGCTCCCACTGGGAATTGAACCTGCAACCTAGGCATATGTCCTGACCTGGAATCTGATTGGGAATCGAATCAGCCATCCCTCACTTTAGGGAATGACAGCCACCACCTGAACCACACTGGTGAGGGCTGGACCTACATTTTGTTGCTAACTTTACCTAAAAACCTCCCATGGCATTCACATCTATCTCTAGAAATATAATCCTGCCTCTACTAAGAGCTCAACCGGGAACAGTAATTGACAATCTTGGTACACATCAGGAACTGTTCCGGAATGGTTCTGGAACTGCTCTCTCTCATGAAGCCGTGGTTAAAAATACGTTGAAAATGGAATGAGTTCGTGTGAATAAGAAGAGTAAGCCTCCAAGAAGTTAAGTAATCTTGAACCCAGGTCCGTCTGACTGCAAGTCCAGGCTCCTCACCCCTGCTCTCTTCCTTGTCTGCCTTGCTGCATCTAGATAGCCGGGAGGCACAGGAGTGAATCCGTGCACCATGTGGCAAGACGGTCACGCTGTGTGACCGCGTTCCATTTGCCTTAGTGCTTGTTAGCACTAAGGCACACAGGACAGCTGTTTTCATGCCTTCATCCTTCCTTGACTTTAAATTAATGTATACACTCAGAGCAGAGAAAAATAAAATTCACCAAGGCCACCACTCAGAGGCAAATTTGGTTAACAGTTGCTACATTTTTTTCAGGTATCATATATTTTTAAAACATAATTAAGCTCATAAAATTTCCTCTGCTGTCACGCTCACCATAATAATCTAGGCAATCTATCAATAAACTTAATTTTAATAGTTGTATAGTATCTCATTGTATGAGCATATCATAATTTATTTAATCATTTTGGGATATTGAGTTTTTTCCATGTATTTTTTAAAATATACTATTCTAAAATATTGGACTAATATTATACATACTACAGACTATACATATTTTTCTGTAAACTTAAAATTATTTCAAGATTATTTATAACAATCAGAGAATAAGTAGCATAGACGGTAGGTAGAAAATAGACAGGGGGAATGCAGAAATACTACGGGAAATACAGAATCTAAAGAACTTGTGACACATGGACATGAATGAAAGGGGGAAATGGTGGGGGAGGGGTGTTCAGGGTGGAAGGGAGTGGAGGGGGAATGGGACAACTATAATGGCATAATCAATCAAATATATTTAAAATTTTTTAAAAGATTATTTATAACAATCAAATAATATTTCAACAAAGGACAAAAATTTCATCCTTAAAACAAAACCATCCTTGCAAACCCTCTAACCTGTACCGGACATTTCAGAGTTCAGCTTACATTACGCAAGAATTTTGAAACTTACACACACACATCTATAACCATTTCTATATTTAGGTATATATTTTTCAAAATGATTCCACTAAAAATGATAACTTGTACCTTAACAAAATTAAAAACTTCTGTTTTTTGAAAGGCACCCTTAAGAAAATAAAAAGGCAAGCCACAGAATTAAATAAAATATTCCTAACACATATTTTGACAAAGGACATCTATCCTGAATACATTGAGATCTCTTAAATTTAATAAGGAAACAAATAAAATGACCCAAATAATAAATGGGCAAATGGTTTGAACAGATACTTTACAAAAGAATATACACAAAGGGTCAATAAACACATTAGAAGATGCTCAACATCATTAGTCATCAGAGAAACACACACTAAAACAAGGAGATGCCACAATACACCCACTATAAAGGTTCAAAATTAAAAACAGTCTAGCTGTGGTGAAGATGTTTCTCAGTTGGAATTCTCATACACGCTGGTGGGAATACAAAATGGAACATGTTTTCAGGGCTCTATGAGCTAAAACATACACTTCTATGTGCTAAAGGAAGGAACTATTTTTAGGTATTTGCCAAAGAGAATGAAGGCATAGCTTCACACGAAGACATGTACAAAATGTTTAGAGCTGCTTAAAAAAATACCAATAGTTACATGACAGAAGCTAGGCAGAAAAGAATGTTCTGTATGGTTCTGCTCATGTGAAATTGTGGAACAGGCCAAACTAATCTAGAGTGACAGAAATCTACAGTAGCATGGTAGTGGTGGCTTAGGACAGAGGGCGAAGAGGCATAACTCCACAGCACAGGGAATTTAGGAGAATTTTTTGAGTGATGGAAATCATCTACATCCTGCTCATATTGATTTGTCTTAACTCATTGGACTGTTACTCTTAAAATAGACACATTCAACTGTGTATAAATTATACCTCAATAAAGTATATTATTTAAAAACAAAATAATTTCATACCTATTGCTCTCACTCCAACCCTTCCCCTCTGGGTACTTTCTAGCCTGTCACTATTCAAAAGTTATTAGTACCTTTTTCAATTGTGAAAAAGTCTTCAAAGTATTGGCTTATTTGCTCACTGCCTCCAATGTCCCAACCTTGCTACCTTCATACCTTGCATCCTGGGTGCCTCTGGGGCCTGTTGGTGGGTCCCTGTATCATCATCCCATCCCACACACCCCCTCAAGCAAGTGGCTGATTACTGATTTCTAGGAAAAGGAGGTGGGAAAATGGGACTATTTAATTATTTTACTTTATAATTACAGTCCCTTCATGTGTGTCCACTGAATCCTCTTTTTCCCTTTCTGTTTTTGTCACTCACTGGAAAACCCCAATGTGGGATTCTACGTTGGGGGATAGGACCGCCCAGCTGGCTGTTTTGTTGAGATTCCTCCCCTGTGAATGTCTCATAGACAGATGGCTTATCTAACAACTATGTCAGCCTCTTGTCTAATTGTGAGCAGGAGGGAAGAATGCACGTGAGTGAGAGAGGATGGGGTGTGGGGAGCATCGGAGCTCACATGCTTCCCTCTTCAGCGCTCCCTTGCACTCAGATACCATTCCCAGACACCACCGTGCACTCAGAGGCCCAAAGTCTGCACTGAAATGTGAAACTCATTGAGGAGCCTCAACCTATCCCAGGCCTACTCAGTCCATTTAAAGTCCTCTCCTTCCCTTCTTCCCTCCCTCATGGCTGTGCAAACATCTACAGAGAGATGGCCAACTGAAAGGCGTGTGTACCCCTGAGCCTGCCCAGGGAAACCACCTTTTGGTTTCTCAGTTTTCTGGCCCTTGATCCAGCTCCAAGAGCTCCTGTAACTTCAGTGATTTCCCTACAGGACCTCAGGGCTTGGGAGCCATTTAGAGAACTCATTTAAAAAACACACAGCTGGAAAGTTGCCACAGGCATCTTGACAAAGATTTCTTTAAAAGTTCTTAATTGATCTCAAAGGAATAGAAACTATCTCAGGACCTAGAAAAGTAAGTGTCAGGAAAAACGTGTCCTTGTGGAGTTCATTAAAACTTTGCCACTCTTCATTACATCAGGAGTGCTCTCAGCAGGCAGCTGCTCTGGGGACCATGGAGAGAACTTGGGCTTTTGGGGATAATTCCTGTTTGCTCAGCAGTGAGGTCCTAGATTTAATGTTTAAGTGGTGTGAGGAGACACTCTCCTCAGAGGCTGAAGCTCCAAGGATCTTATCAGTGGATTGAGCTCTTTTCCCATTCTTACATTTATGTAAGAGAATAACAAACCATATAAATTACAATACTTTCCAGGCACAGTACTAAGACCTTTACACAAATTATTTACTACCAATCATCACAATAATATTTAAAAGTAAATACTCCTTGCCTTCCTGTTTATTAAAGAAGAAACATGTTCAATTAAGTTAAAAAAAAAACCTCATCCAAGGTCATGTAAGTGATAGCCCCCCAATTTAAAACTGATTACAAGGCCTTTTGCATTTTTGAGCTGAAAAAGTCCAGTGTGAGCTTAAGCATACTCTGTCTAGACCCACTCATAGGCTCTAGTTCAGCTACCAAGAGAACCATCCTATTGGTTTCTTCCTTGACAACAGAAAGAACACAAAACAGGGCAATGATAACTCAAGACATGATGATGAAGGGTATAAGCATGAACTTAAAACTAACATTATTTCTAAATTAATATTGCCTGCTGCCAGCATATGTCTGCCCCACTTGCTGTTAATCCCAGCTCTGAGTCCACCATCTCCTTGTCATAGTCCATTTAGATGCCTTTGTTAGGACATGCATACGATAGAATCTTTCTCAATGGATAGACAGCAGGTGATTCCCAGTTATTCAACCCTCTCAGTTCTTCTGTCAGCCTTAATACCCAAGGCATAGAGGAACACTTGGGGTTCAGAAGCTACAGGGTTTGTCTGGGTCTTCCAAGAGCCGATGCTCAGACAAGGTTGGATGTGCAAGGGAAACGCCATGAAAAAAAATGAGGGGGGATCCGGGGAAGGCTGGGAGAGCCATCTGATGAAGGTCTGATTCCTGTGAAGGGAGAACAAGGCAAATGTATCACCTAGACTCACAGCCAGAAAACAACAGCTCACTCGAATTTGGTAATTTGAAGAAAGCTTAACAAAGGGCAGTGCAGAATCCTGGGCTGGTAGCAGCACTCCTTCACAAACTCTAGGCCTAAAGACAAGAGGAGACTGCTGTTCCTAGGATCTGGAGACAGAGAAGAATGTGCAGAAAGGGTGGCCAGGTAGAAACTGGCCTAAGTCAGACGGACCAGTCTGCACCGAACCTGCAGAAAATGGATAAATTCTAGAGCTTCCTTCTTCCTGGTCTCTTGTCTTTGTTTCCAATGAACCAAACGCAAGGAAAAGCCAGAGGGCAGTGAAGCCCCATTGTACCAGACACAGAGCTGGGCAGAGAGAGGAGAAGGCTGGGTATGGAGGGGCAATGGGAAGATGCTCACAGAGCATTTGAGTTGTGTGTTTATGGGAACTGGCCACGGTTTTGGACTCTGTCAGATCAGAAATCTCAGGGTCATTTCACACATTTTATTTACACATATTTACTTAGAGAAATAAATGACACTGTGAAGAGTCACAAAAGGTATAGGCATTCACAGTGATAACAAGTGAGAGAAAAAGTTCCTCAGAAAAAAATATCAACTAGTAGTTATAAAGAGCAGTGACAGAATTAGAAAATCACAATTTTGTAGCCAACTTAAGAATTGACTTGGACAGTCAGTGGATACTAAAATTATTGGCTGAAAACAATGTTAGGAGACAGGTTCTTCACCTGATCTCCAAGATCCAAACTGAGAATGCTAAGTAATTTTGAAGAAGAAAAAAAGTTCTGTTATGATGCAAATCAGAGGGAAACCACTTAACCAAGTCACCAAATTTAACATTACTGATAATGCTGTAGGTGGACCTCTTGCGCCTCCCCATAGGATGCACTAGGCAGAACACAGCATCAGCCATGTAGAATTCCTCCTAAACGAGTTTTATCGGAACCTAGACAAGAGGAATCCAAATTTCAGACATTCTACAAAACAACGAGCCTGGACTCTTCAAAACTGAAAGACAAAGGCAGAGGAAACTCATTGAGATTAAGTGAGACAGAAGCAATAAGAAACTAAATGAAATGCTTGATTGGATCCTGAATTTTTTTTAAAAAAAAGAGCCATTAGTACACAATATTATTGTACTGAAGTTAACTTTGGTGAGTGTGATAATGGTATTGTGTTTAATACATGTTTTTAGGAGATACCTGCTAAATCATTCAGGGTTGACTAGGTGTGTGGGTACCTACTCTATTAATCTATAATGTCTAAACTCACACTTTTACATGCTTCAGTGAAAATATATTTTAATCATATATATTTATTTTGTATAAATTATTATATAACCATATATGTTTAGATAACTTTATACATATTTATAATATATAATGTTTACTTTATGTACACTACTTATATAAATTTATATATACTATTTACTATTTATATATATTATATATATCATCACTATTTTTTAAATATTTACTTATATTTTTAAATAATTTATTTATTTAATTGTTGTTTAAGTACAGTTTTCTGTTTTTTACTCCCATCTCATCCTACCCCCACAGTGATCCCCACCACCCTCCCATTTCCACCCCCCTCAGTGTTTGTCCATGTGTCCTTTATACTTGTTCCTGTAAACCCTTCTTCTCCTTTTTCCCTGAAATTCCCTCCCCTCTCCCCACTGGTCCCTGTCAGCCTGTTCTATATTTCAGTGTCTGGTTATATTTTGCTGCTTGCTTGTTTTGTTGTTTAGGTTCCTGTAGAAGGTGAGATCATATGATATTTGTCTTTCACTGCCTGGCTTATTTCACTCAGCATAATGCTTTCCAGTTCCATCCATGATGTTGCAAAGAGTAGGAGCTCCTTCTTTCTTTCTGCTGCATAGAATTCCATTGTGTAAATGTACCATAGTTTTTGGACCCAGTCATTTACTGATGGGCACCTAGGTTGCTTCCAGCACTTGGCTATTGTAAATTGTGCTGCTATGAACATTGGGGTGCATAGGTTCTTTTGGATTGGTGTTTCAGGGTTCTTAGGATATAATCCCAGCAGTGGAATTGCTGAGTCAAAAGGTAGACCTATTCTTAGTTTTCGGAGAAAATTTCTTATTGTTTTCCATAGTGGTTGTACCAGTCTGCAATCCCACCAACAGTGAACTAGGGTCCCCTTTTCTCCACAACCTCTCCAACACTTGTTGTTTGTTGCTTTGTTTATGATGGCCATTCTGACTGGTGTAAAGAGGTATCTCATTGTGGTCTTCATTTGCATCACCCTGATAGCTAGCAATATTGAGCATCTTTTCACGCTTCTCTGGATTCTCTGTATGTCCTCCTTGGTGAAATGTCTCTTCAAGTCCTTTGCTTACTTAATTGTGTTGCTTGTCTTCTTAGAGTGGAGTCATGTAAGTTCTTTGTATATTTTGAAGATTAAACCCTTGTTTGAGGTATCATTGGCAAATATGTTTTCCCATATGGTTGGTTCCCTTTTTGTTTTAATACTGTTTTCCTTAGCCGTGCAGAAGCTTTTTATTTTGATGAGATCCCATTTGTTTACTCTTTTTTTTATGTCTCTTACTCTAGGGGACATATCAGTAAAAATGTTGCTGCATGAAATATTTGAGATTTTTCCTTCATATGTTCTCCTCTGGGACTTTAACGGTGTCACAGCTTATATTTAAGTGTTCTATCCACCTTGAATTTATTTTGGTGTATGGTGTAAGTTGATGCTCAAATTTCATGTTTTTGCTTATAGCTGTCCAGCTCTCCCAACATAATTTTTTGAAGAGGCTATTATTAGTCCATTTTATGTTGCTGCCCCCTTTGTCAAATATTAATTGACTGTAGAGACTTAGGTTTTTTTCTGGGCTCTGTTCTTTTCCATTGGTCTATGTGCCTGTTTTTATGCCAGTACCAGGCTGTTTTGAATACAGTGGCCTTGTAATACAGTTCGGTGTCAGGTATTGTGATCCCTCCTGCTTTGTTCCTCTTTCTCAAAATTGCAGCTGCTACTAGGGGTCATGTATGGTTCCATATAAATTTTTGAAGTGTTTGATCTATGTCTGTGAAATATGCCATTGATACTTTAATAAGTATTGCATTGAATCTGTAATTGCTTTGGGTAGTATGGATATTTTTGATGATGTTAATTTGTCCAATCCAAGAACACGATATTTGTTTCCATTTGTTTATGTCTTCCTTGATTTCTTTCTTCAGTGTTGTGTAGTTTTCTGCATACAGGTCTTTTACCTCCTTGGTTAGGTTTATTCCTAGGTATTTTATTTTTCTTTTTGCTATATCAAATGGGATTTTTTCTTGATTTCTGCTTCTGCTATTTCACTGCTGGTATACAAAAATGCCTTTGATTTCTGGATATTGACTTTGGATCCCGCTGTTTTGCCAAATTCATTTATTAGGTCGAGCAGTTTTGGGGTGGGGTCTATAGGATTTTCCATGTACACTATCATGTCATTTACAAAGAATGACAATTTCATTTCCTTCTTTCCTCTTTGGATGCCTTTTACTTCCTTTTTTTGTCTGATTGCTGTGGCTAATAGTTCCAATAGTATATTGAATAGAAGTGGTGGAAGTGGACAACCTTGTCTTGTTCTTGATCTTAGTGGAAAAGCTTTTAGTTTTTGCCCATTGAGTATGATGTTTACTGTAGGCCTCTCATATATGGCCTTTAATATGTTGAGGAATGCTCCTTCTATTCCCACTTTGCTGAGTGTTTTTATCAGAAATGGATGCTGTACCTTATCAAATGCTTTTTCTGCATCTATTGATATGATCATGTGATTTTTGTCTTTGCTTCTGTTTATATCATGTATTACATTTACTGATTTGTGAATATTGAACCATCCTTGCATCCCTGGGATGAATCGCACTTGGTCATGGTGAATGATCTTTTTAATGTATTGTTGGACGCAGTTTGCCAATATTTTGAGGATTTCAGCATCTGTATTCATCAGCAATATTGGCCTGAAGTTTTCTTTCTTTGTTGGGTCTTTATCTGTTTTGGGGATTAGGATGATGCTGGCTTCATAAAAAGAGTTTGGGAGTCTTCCATCATTTTGGATTTTTTAGAACAGTCCATGAAGGATAGGGGTTAGATCTTCCTTAAATGCTTTATAGAATTCTCCTGTGAAACCATCTGGTCCAGGGCTTTTGTGTGTCAGGAGTTTTTTTATTACTATTTCAAATTTATCTGCTGTTATTGGTCTGTTTAGGCTTTCTGCTTCTTCTTCATTGAGTTTTGGAAGATTATATTTTTTTATAAATTTGTCCATTTCACCTAGGTTTTCAAATTTCTTGGCATACAGTTCTTCATAGTAATTCCTTACAATCCCTTCTATTTCTGTGGTATCAGTTGTAATCTCTCCTCTTTCATTTCTGATTGTGTTTATTTGTGTCCTCTCTCTTCTTTTCTTAATGAGGCTGCTTAAAAGCTTGTCAATTTTGTTTATCTTTTTAAAAAAAATCTGCTCCTGAATTTATTGATCCTTAGAATTGTGCTTTTAGTCTCTATGTCATTTAATTCTGCTCTGATCTTGGTTATTTCCTTTCTTCTACTTGCTCTGGGCTGTCTTTGTTGTTGTTCCTCGAGTTCTTAGAGGCATTGGGTTAAGTTGTTTGTTTGAAATGTTTCTATTTTCTTTAGGTAAGCCTGTATTGCTATGAACTTCCCTCTCAGGACTGTCTTCACTGTGTCCCATAAATTTTGGGTTCTTTTGAGTTCATTTTCATTTGTTTCCAGGAACTTTTTGATTTCTTCCCTAATTTCTATCTTGACCCATTCATTGTTTAATATCATACCATTCAGTCTCCATGATTTTGGGTGTTTTGGTTTTTTTCCTTTGCGGTTGGTTTCCAGTTTCAGTCCCTTGTGGTCAGAGAAAATGCTTGGTATGATTTCAATTTTCTTGAGTTTGTTGAGTCTTGTTTTGTGTCCTATCATGGGGTCTATCTTTGAAAATGTTCCATGTGCACTTGAAAAGAATGTGTATTTGGCTTCTTTGGGATGAAGGGCTCTATATATATCAGTTAAGTCCTTTTCATCTAGGGTGTTGTTTAATGCCACTATATCTCTGTTGATGTTTTGTTTGGAAGATCTGTCCATTTTTGACAGTGGGGTGTTAAAATCCCCTACTACAATTGTGTTGCTGTCAATATCTTTCTTGAGGTCCTCTAAGATTTTCTTTATATATTTGGGTGCTCCTATGTTGGGTGCATATATATTTATGATGTTAATGTCTTCTTGGTGGATTCTTCCCTTGAGTATTATGAAGTGACCTTCTGGGTCTCTCTTTATGGCCTTTTTTTGAAGTCTATTTTGTCTGATATAAGAATTGCTACCCTGGCTCTTTTTTTTTCTTGTGTGTTTGCTTGGAAAATTTGTTTCCGGCCGGTCACTTTTAGTCTGTGATGGTCTTTTGTCCTGAGGTGGGTCTCTTGTAGGCAGCATATGTGTGGGTCATGCTTTCTTATCCATTCAGCTATTCTATGTCTCTTAACTGGAGCATTTAATCCATTTACATTTAAGGTTATTATTGATAGGGACTTATTCATTGCCATTTATGTACCTGTGTTCCTCTCCATCTCTCTCTTTTCCTTCCTTTCCTTAAAGCAGTCCTTTTAGTATTTCTTGTAGAGCTGGTTTGGTGGAAGCATATTCTTTTAGACTTCTTTTGTCTTGGAAGCTCTTTATTTGGCCTTCTATCTTGATTGAGAGCCTTGCTGGGTAAAGTAGCCTTGGTTGTAGGCCTCTGGTTCTCATTGCTTAGAATATTTCTTGCCATTCTCTTCTTGCTTGGAGTGTTTCCATTGAGAAGTCAGTAGCTAACCTTATTGGGGCTCCCTTGTATGTTACTTCCTGTTTCTCCCTTGCTGCCTTTAAGATTCTCTCTTTGTCTTGGAATCTTGCCATTTTAATAGTGATGTGTTTTGTAGCGGGCCTCTTTGTGTTCCTCTCGAGTGGGACTCTCTATGATTCCTGTATTCGTGTGACTTTTTCTCTCATCAAATTAGGGAAATATTCCATCATTACTCTTTCAAATAGGTTTTCTATCCCTTGTTGTTCCTCTTCTCCTTCTCGTATTCCCATTATTTGGATATTATTTCGTTCCATATTGTCTTGCATTTCTCTTAATCCCTCCTCATTCTTTCTGAGCCTCTTTTCCTTTTCTTGCTCCTTCTACTTCTAGGGGGAGTTTCTTTCTACTTTGTCCTCCAACTCACTGATCCGATCTTCTGCCTCATTGATCCTGCTTTTCATTCCTTCCACTGTCTTCTTCAGTTCAGAAATTGTATTCTTCATTTCCTCTTGGCCTTTGCTGATGGTTTCTATTTCCTTTTTCATGTTGATATATTTTGTGGTGAGTTCATTGTAGCTCCCCTGTAGTTTCTGGTAGCTCATTGTGAGCTCTTTGAATTTCCTGATAACCAGTGCTTTGCATTCAATATCTGATAGTTGACTTGACTCTATTTCATCTAACATTTTTTCTGAGACTTCCACCTTTTCTTTCATTTGGGGATTCTTTGTCTTCCCATTGTTTGTGATGCTCTTCCTGTTGGCCCCAGCTTCTTAAATTGATCTGTTCTGACTCCCTGAGTTTATGGTGTGAACTTCTGTGGTAGGATACCTGTGAAATTGAGTGGTGCAGTCTCCTGCAGGTATCTTGGTTTTCTCCGCTTCCACCTACTCCTTTTTGTGTGTGCGTGTGTGATCAGTTGGAGGGGGAGGCAAAATAATTTATGACAGCAGAAGAATATTTTATGTTATTTACAGTCACAGTCAGAGTCAGTAGAGAAGAAATAGACAATCTTTAGGCTATGTATAGTGTTAACTGTAATCTTCAACCCAACTTGCCACTTTTAAGAAAGGATGGACAAAAGATCAGTCTCTTGTTGAGAAGGGAAGGCTTGTGAGTTGGATCTAGAAAGCAGTGAGGTTGCAGGTGGTTAGATTTTGAGGTAAGGTGAGAGTAAAGAATAGTAACTAGGTGTAGCATGTGAGCAAATAGAGTTAATCACTACAGTAATAGAATTCAGGAACCTGTAAAGTGGGCTAAGATCTGAGAGGTGTGTTGTGAAGTATTTACAGTTGTATAGAACGGCTGTTATTTACAATAATATTAGAGCAACAATCACATGACAGACTCTATGTGATCTGTCTGAATAGGGTTATAGAGCTTGGGTAGTATGCCAAAGGAAAGCAAGTGGCATAAAGTATAGAAAATTAGCAATACACTGTGGAGGAAAGAACAGGGGAAACCTGTCAAATAATACAACATAACCAGCCAAGACTAAGAAGCCTATACAGAAAGGAAGTGAGAATAATGAAAAAATAATACAACTATGCAGCAATTTGAGGCTTCTCTGCTATAGCTAAGTGAAATTTGTCTCTCTGTCTCTATTGTTGAGATGCCCCCTCTTTGGGTCCCACTCTGGTTCTTTCACAGTTCCCAGTTATTTATGTCCCTTGTGGGTAAAAGAAAACAAAGCAACAAACAAACACACACACAAAAAAGGCAGGAGAAAGGAGGAATAAGCGATAAGTCTGGGAAGAAAGAAAGAAGGCCTAAAACAGGAAAAAAGAAAGGAGAGGAACAAAGTATTGAAAGATAAAGCAATAATAAAATTTAAAAAATATAAGATCACTTTTAAAAAGTTGCTAAAAAAAAACAAAACAAACAGAAAACAAACCTTCCCTTGTTGGTTTCAAACTGTCCAAACCGGTTTTTCTGGTTGCAGCAGGACCTCTGTGAGGGCTGGGGTGCAGGTGCCCACACACCTGGCAGGCTGTCTGGGTCCCGCGGTTTCTGGCGCCGTCCTTCCCAGTCCTGTGGCAGGACTCAAGTGTTTCTGCCCCTCCTCTGGATTGCTGACAGGCTGGGTGGGAACCAAGGTGGCTGCCATGGCTGGAGAACACCTCAGTCCACTTTCCAATAAAAACTTCCCCAGAAAGCCTGCCTCTCAGCCCAGCCCAATCCCCAGCCAGACCCGTGATGACAATGCTCCTCTCAGTTCTCCCAGGCTGGCGGGCTGGCAGGCTGGTGAACTGGCAACCACAATCTGCGGTTGAACATGGCCCTTTGTCCTTGTTAACCTTTCTGTAAACTTAAGCAGACAGGTCTCTGCCTGGTATTGCCCAGCCTTGCTTAGACGGAGAGGGAAGGAGTCCACTCTCTTCCACGGACCCTGCAGCAGTCCCAAGGCTCCCAAAGAGTCTGCTGTAGACCCACCGGGTGCTGGGTTCCGAAGCGCCCTCTGTAGCAGACACCGCCGGCGCTGGATCCAGACAGAAGCCTCTGGACCCTGACTGCGGCAGCGGTGGCATCCAGGCCATTAGGCACTGGCCGAGGTCGCTGCCCCCCCACCCCCACCACCACTTTTGTCTTTACTCACATCCTGGAGTCCCTACTGACCTGTAGCTGTCTGGTCCCTCCATCAAAATCTCTGGTCTCTTATTTTCATAAATACTGGGGAACTGTTGGTCGATTGCACTGTTCCTCAGTAAACCTGCCAGGATTTTCTACCAGGAGTACGGGAACTGGATTCACTCCGTCCTACTCCGTCGCCATCTTCCCTGGTCCCCCAGATGGTTCCCATTTTAAAGACAATCACAGTCTTCAATCTGCCCTTTTGTTTTCTGACATGTCTCCATAGTTTTTGAGCACTTCCTTACTTCTGATGGCTGTTTCACACTTTTCTCATACATTCCCCACATCAGCCACGGGCACATACATGGGAACATACACGTCAGCCACAGGCACCTTTCTCCAAAAGGGACTGATTACTTTAGGGAAGAATCATACTCATAAACTAGTATGTTAATGTCAATAATTTACATTTTTACCAGGAATTTTGTCACATTTCTGATGTCCTCTTTTAAAACAGCAAGCATAAAATTTGACAAGGAATACAAATTGTTCCTGGGATAACACATTTTCATGTTTGCAAACACTGAAAACAGCTTAACTGACTTCCCTTTTATGGAGTCAAATCTATTTCACTAAATTAACATTAGCATTGAAGAAAATGGTTGATGGTATTTAGTACTTTATTTTTAGGCAAAATATATATTTGTAACTAACACCTTATTAATTACCAAGTTCATTTTATTGTTTTATTCCTACTCAGAAAATCACAGAGTTGAAAATTTTAAAGATTAAAGTTTAAGAATATGGGTGATTGTGTGAATATGGTGATTCTTACCTTGTATGAGCATTTGACATCAAGTCTCAAAACTTTTGTAGGAAAACATTACAAAACTCTATTTAAGACTAAAGAGGTCGGCCCTGGCCAGGTGGCTCAATTGGTTGGAGCATTGTCCTGGTATGCCAAGGTCATGGGTTCAATTCCTGGTCAGGGTACCCTAAAGAAAAGTAATAATAAAATACATTTTAAAAAGTTTTTAAAAAGAGGTAATACCCTGAAAAAAAACAAATAAGCATTATTAATAAAGTGTATATACAGTTATACCATTTTATTGTGTTTTCATATATATCACAAATTTAAATATATATATCAAACAGTGTTGCTAAGTTTACCTATTTCCTTCATTTAGAAACACATCAGAAACTATTTCTCATGTCAAAACATTTCTATGCAACATGCTGTGAACAGCTGCACATTATTTCCTTGAGTATAAGTATTTTATTCATTATCTCAATAGGTTTGTGCGATATAATGCTTCCGTGAATAAATTTTGAACTCATGAATCCTAGTAAATTCTGAGATTTGACAGTGCTCAGTGAACTCAGTCACACAATTTATGTATCTGTGTTCACATATCCCTCTATCTCTAGTCATCTAAAGATCAAACTACAACATCCCAGCGGCAGGAGACTCAGCTCTGTCAGAAACCACCCAGTGGGAAGGATATCTAACTCCACAGTCCTGACTCCCTTACTCCTGAATTCACCTCTGCTGTGCAGTTGTCACGCTTGGGTGGCTGCTCTGACCATGCTGCCCACCAGGGGGCGCTGGTTCTTTCCTCACACTCAGGTGAAAGCCTGCTGGTCTTCACCTTCCTTCATTCTTCAGTTCTCTCTTCTCTCTGATGGATGGTAAATGCTCCACAGAGCTTAGAACAGCCTGACTTATAATGTGTGCAGCTATTTGGTCACCAGGCTGAAAATCCCTCTTACTCTTATTCGACCTGCCACCTGAGCTATTTACCCTCTTATTTGAAGGAACTGACACATTCTGTGTGACATTATTTCATGTCCTACCTCCTCCACCCCAGGTTCCACATGGTCCACAGGAAAGAAATGACCCCAACACCAGCATTTGGATTTCCTCTTAGACTCTTTACATCTATGTTACCAACAACAAGAGACACGGATTTCTCATTAGTGTCTCATCTAGTGTTTTCTTCTCAATTCCAGTTTCTGGCTTGAGGGCAACTCCTGTTTTCTAGGTAAATAGCACCTGTAATTTTTCCATGACTCTTCACTGTGTATGAACAAAAGAAGAAGGCTCCTACCTATGCAGCAATTACAAGTTAAACAATTCCTTTAACACAATGAACATCACTCAACCCCACTGCCTACAGATGATGCCACTGCAGCACACAGGCCATACAGTGAGGCTTCAGAGGAGTGGACAGTGCATTCCCAAGTAATTATGAGTTTCATCTTCTAACACCATTGATATACACATTTTGTAAGGCTTATGAGTGGGAATGAATTTGGTAATTTTAAAACTGCTGAGAATTACTGTCTATCCCTCAGGGGGTTATGGTCAGGCCTCAGTAACTAAGCATTGTCGGGCTTGTGGACCCTCAGGTGGGTATGCAAATGGGTCAAACACACCCATGTGCTGACACACTGGGCTGACCACTGCCCTCACTGTCCTACCCCAATGGGTGTTCCAGGGCATCACAGCCTCCTCATCTTAACCACGACATCGTAGGTTGCAGCCAGTTACGACAGAGAGAGGTGGCGGCGTGCTTCATTGTGGGGGAAACTTTGCCCTCAAGTCCCCCCCTCCTCCACCACAAATGAAAGTAAATACTACCAAGACATGATCTGCTTGAGGAACAGAGGTGGCCAGTTTCTAAGAGGAAAAAGGCCAGGAGCCCCTTCCTCCAGGGGCTTTCACTGGGTTGTGATACACAGGAATGCAGGGCCGCAAGGATCAAACAGTATAATTAGAAATATAATTTAGAAAACTCAAGAAAGGCTATGGAATTTACTGATAATTTTGTTTACCATGATTTTTCCTTCCTGTTGCTCCAAATTTACTTCTTTTCTACTTTTTTTTGGTTTAGAGAATTTGTTTTTAAGGGCCAGTTTCATTGCATGTAGAATTCTATGTTGACAACTTTTAATTTTGGCTTCTACAGTGTTTAGTAAGAAGTCAGCTATAGTTTTATTGTTGTTCCTTCAAAAGTAATTCATTTATTTCCTGCCAGTTTTAAGCCTTTTTATTTATCTTTCACTATCAATAGTTTGAGTAATATATTTCCAGTGAGGTTTACTTTTTCTTTTCAATTCTTTTTATTGTTGTTCAAGTATAGGTTTTATTTATATGATATCCTGCTTGAGTTCTTCTGAGCTTCTCAAATCCATATCATTGATGTAGTTTGTCAAGAGATATAAAAATAATCTGGAAGTGAAGTAACTAGGGAATAAGTCTGCCTTTCATTCCATGTGTTGTAAAACATAAATGGGAGGTAAAAATAAGAACAGAAGCCAAGGAGAAATGGAAACATTTCTATAAGGAGTTGTAAGATAGTGCCATCCTATTTTTGTTCAACACTGACTATTTTTCAACTCTAGTTTGAGCACTTGGAAATTACTGGCGACCCCACAGTGAATCTCATTCCTTCCTTCACTTCATTCTCAGCTGGTATCATAGAAACAAGCAGCTCTGCGATCACTGTTGGTATTAAGCTACTCTCTACAGCAAGAAGTTTTTCCCCTGGGGGTTTAGTTCTCTGAAATTTACCAGCCATTACCAGGTGATATGAATGTTTATGGTTAAACTGGTTACTTAGGGAGGTGTTAACAATGTTTCTGCAATTCAACAACAACAACAAAAAGATGTTTTCTTAAGACACTCCTTGTTGGGCGACTTTTCTTACAAGTCCCCCCGTGTGCCATGGATGAGAGTAAACATGACTGAGATATGATCAGTTTGGGGAGGAGAGGTGGCCAGTTTCTCAGGAGAAAAAGTCATTGAGCTCCTTCCTCCAAGGGCTTTTATTGGGTTGTGATACACAGGAATACAGGGCGGCAAGGGTCAAAGAGTGGATAACATTTCAAAGAAATCTGAGAGCTTAGTCTGAGTCAGTGTCAGGAAAGGGGGTTGTAGAAACTTTGGGGACATACTCATTTCCTGCTCAGACCCTTATCATATGAATGAAAGCACTCTTAGCAGAGCAGATTTCACAGGTTTATCAGGAAGTCTTTGTGATGCCAGATTTTTCCCCAGACACCCTCTAGCAGGGCAAAGAGCTACACCCCTCCCCATCAGGTATTCAGGCTTAAGGGGATTAGGGCAAGGAAGTGCTTCTCCCAGAGGACATGGGGACTCGACCTATCTCAAAGCCAGGGGGGCGACAGTCCATTGCTCTTTGTTGCAGGCCCCCCGAGTCCTTCAATGAAGGCCTCCCAAGTGATTGTGTCTGCCCTAGGTTACCACTCCTCTGAGGGGTCTTACCTGTTAAGGACTCCCGACCATGCCTTGGGGACAGGGAGGAAACTGAGGCAGCATTTGCTACCAGAGACAAGCCTTGTCTCCTGCGGCTTGCATTCCGGAGTTCATTCACTCATCCTCAGCCACCGGGGGATATCGTTCCTGAAACCAGGCAGAGCAGTTCACAACAACTACTAATCTAGTTCTTGAAGAAATAGGCTCTATAATTTTTTACAGCATTAAGCATACAATCCATAATCCAGATGCCTCATCTCTGAACAAAACTTCTCAGGGACTATCCCTGTACATCAAAATTTTCCCCACTTTCAGTCTTGGACAATTCACATCCTCTTATCAAACTTTACTGCTAGGTAGTTTTTCTCACTTTTAAGTCATCTTGAAACTACATCTCACAGAGAAAAGGTTCTGCTTAGCCCAAAGTTCTGTTCACCCTTCACCTGGACCTCACCTGCAGCACCCTACACAAGGCGTCCTTCACGTGAACGTTTCTCAGGCTGTAGATGAGGGGGTTTAACAATGGATTGAAGAGGCTGTAAAACAGGGACAGTACTTTTTCTCGTTCCTTTTTTTGAGTGGACTCTGGGACCATATAAATAACCATGGCAATGCCAAAGAAGAACCCGACCACACAGAGGTGGGAGGAGCAGGTGGAGAAGGCCTTCTTGCGGCCCTCGCCAGTCTGGATCTTCAGGATGGCCAAGAGGATGTGTATGTAGGACACCAGCACCAAGCAGAGGGGCCCGACTAAGAACAAGAGAGAAGCAGCAAGGATAACAGCTTCATTGATCCAGGTGTCACCACAGGCCAGCTCAAGGACAGACAAGAGCTCACAGAAGAGCTGGTTTACTTCCCGGGGCCCACAGAATGGCAGCCTTAGAAGGAGAAGCACATGTATCAGAGGCAGGAAAAATCCACACAACCAGCACATAGTGGCCAGGACTGTGCACACAGTCCAGCTCATGATGACAGTGTAGTGGAGGGGGTGGCAGATGGCCACATACCGATCGTAGGACATTGCCACCAAAATCAGGCATTCTGTAGCAGCAAAATTCAAATACAGAAAGGTCTGCATGACACATGAGACAAAGGAGATGGCTCTGTTATGGGTCACTAAGATTGCCAGCATCTTGGGGACATTGTTGGAAGCATAGGACATGTCAATGATGGCCAGGTGGGAGAGGAAGAAGTACATGGGGGTGTGTAGTCTCTGGTCCAGACAGATGAGCGCAAAGATCGTGCCATTTGCCAATAGACTGAAAGTGTAGAGCAGGGAAAAGACCCAGAAGAGGAGAACTTCTGTCTCTGAGCTGAGCTGGAATCCCAGCAGCAGGAACTCCGTGACCCGTGACCGGTTCCCCCCCATTCCTTACAGAGACCTGCTCAAGAACTGAAGAGTGATAGAGGTCAGGGCTGGAGAATCAATAAAAATTGAAATTACTTAATACAAAAGAACCTATGTGCATATGCTAGTCTCTATTATGTGTCAATTATTCAGTCTTAATCTAATGAACATATCAGAACCACGTTTATGAAGGAAAGACAAACTGTTCCCCATAATGTGAAGTTCTATCATTGGTCATAGAGCCATTCAGACAAATTTTTCATTCTAGAGCCTCTGCTTCAGGTTTTCTGGCCCCTTTTCGAAAATCTGCTATAGTTCACTAATTTAAAAGTACTCATCTTAACTGGTGGTTTAGTTTTAGCTTAAAACATCTTACAACTCTAGAACTTTATTTTACTTATTCACTTAATTCCCTTATTTATTTATTTTTCTTTCCATGTGAAGAATTTGCTGAGAACAGACAATTTTAAGTCACAGGTCAAAGTTTCAAAAGGCTTATTCATAGCAGATAAAATTTGTGTCTTCCCTGAAAATAAGACCATTTTCTACTTCTTTTTAGAAACAAAAAAAATGAAACATCATGTAAATAACTTACAAATCTATGTTTTTAGGTAAACAGTCTGATTATTTTGCTGTGTGAATGTCTAGTCTTGCAGTGTATATATATGCACTTACTGTATACAAGAAGCATTTAAAGTGATAAATATTAGATCTATCCTTTGATTTTCCTTTGGCAATCACATTTTTGAAACTTTCTTCATGTCACAATCTTCTATGACATTTAACTGTTGCTGTTCTTGTTAATTTTTCCATTTCATACATATACTGTAATTTAGTGAATCTCCGTTTCTGGCAATTAGAGAGGGGACTATGTGCCTTCTATTGACCATGTGTCATAGGGCAGTGTACACATGCCTGTGTGTGTGCATGGGCAGTTATGTGTGTGTGGGGGTGTGTGTAAATAAATATTGTATGCATCTACACTCTGTTTTCTAATGAAAATCTTAGGATACATTCCTAGGAGTGAAATCACTGATGAAGGACACTCCTTCCACTTTCTGGTGAGTAGAGAACTAAAAGCAAGAAAAGAAGGTATTTTAAAGCTCAGTCTAGGCCAGACTCCCTCAGCGGGGAAGGTGGCTGACTCCACAATTTAGACTTTGTAAACCCGCATTCAGACTTCCCTTGGGGTTGTCCAACCTGATGGGTACTTCTTTTTTATTTTTTAAGATTTTATTTATTTATTTATTTTTAGAGAGAATGGAAGGAAGGGGGAGAGGGAGAGAAACAATGGGTGATTGCCCCCATACCCCCCCAACTGGGCACCCAGCCTGCATCTCAGGCAGGTGCCCAACCGGGAATCAAACCGGCAACCCCTTGGTGCACAGGCCAGCACTCAATCCATGCACCCACACCAGCCAGGGCTGATGGGTAGGTACTTCTATTGTGCTGGACCCCAAGAGGTATGTGCTTTAAACCTCTGACTGGAACAGGGAATAATGCACCCCCTTTGGCTTACTCTGGCCATTACTTGATAAGTGGTAGATGAGAGAGCAACAATGAAAGAAAAACAGGCTCCACAAATGTGAATGCAACCTGAATGGTGAGTAAGGAGAGTGCTGATTTGCCAGGGTGGGCAGGGACTGTCTTGCCCCAGCTGCCAATACACAGCCCACCCACACCCCCAGCTCACAGCTCCTAAGAGGCTCCCTAAAAAAGTATTCTGCATTGCAAATGCCATCTCAGAGACTTTTGAAGGATCCACGCAGAGACCACCAAACAATATGCAGACCTTCCCCCTCCCCTAATTACTAGCCTTGTGAGCATGCCTGGATCCAACTGCCCTCCGATCCCCAAGGGTTAACACACTTCAGACACACCTTGTCTTCGTTTCTTACTTGCTAGGTTTCTGAAGTTTTCTAAATGGCAATGCCATCCTACACGCCACCCTTTTTAATCCTGCATCACACCCAGGGGACACAACACAACAGACAGTCAGTCCTCCATGCCTTACACAGCGATGTGAATCGTACACTCGCACAGAGTCAGATGTGGGAGAGGCAGCCCTCTCCCCTCCTGCGGCTGCGCCCTGCAGGACACGTGTCCTCAGAATCACAGCAGGGAAACAGAAGGTGCACACCTGTTCACAGCTGCCTCAGCTGGGAAACGACGCCCATCACTTCCGCTCACTTTTTAGGCCAGGAACACTCCTGTGCAGTCACTCCAACTTAAGGGAAGGCTAGTAAAAACACAGGAAATTAAATGGACACTTAACAACCTCTGCAACTCCTGAACATTTGACTGTTTTCACCAGCTTACCAGCACTGTCTGTACTTACGTCTTTCCCACTCCATGCTCAGGGACAACATATTGATTGCCTAAACTTGGCCCTGGTGGGAATATTTACACCACCAGACATTGGCAAATGCTGTAAATAAGGCTCCCCTCCCTTTAGAAAGTCTATGTTAAGCATTTATCATTGTTTATATACAGTATTTTTTAAACTCAATCCATTGTAGTTATTTTTCTCTCAATTTTAGGCTCTACACTGAGAATTACTATTCTTCCTTACATAACTGACATCAGAAGCAAGACTTTTCAGCCCAAACTTCATTTGCTACACAGAAGAGAATAAATTTATCACCTGTTGTTATTTAGCATAGCATCACAGCATTTACATATGCATGGTGGATGTCCTTTTATCTTGCACAATCACAGCAAATTTACCACATAGTAAGTAGTTTTCAGCCCATTGTGAGTTAAATTTACTTTTGTACTAAAATTACAATTCTTCACATATATGATCACCTTTGTTTTTTTTAAATTAAGATTTTATTTACTTATTTTAGACAGAGGGGAAGGGAAGGAGAAAGAGCGGGAGAGAAACATCAGTGTGTGGTTGCTCCTCAGGGGCTCTCTACTGAGGACGTGGTCCACAACTCAAACATGTGCCCTGACTGAGAATTGAACCCCAATCCTTTGGTTCTCAAGTCAGTGTTCAATCCACTGGACCACACCAGCCAGGCCAATCACCTTTGTTTTTTAAGACCCATGCAAGTAGTATGATCCGAGTAATGAACACATATGGGCAGTGGTTATATATTCTTTAGGACACCTGAGATGTTGACTGGAGAATGCTGCCAGATCCATCTTGGATGACTGCACAGACCCCCACCAGGTGTATCCACTGACCTGTTCACAGACATTCAAAGGGATGTCCTAAAGGGCATGCCAGTCCTGTGACTTCCTGTGCATTCTTCCCAGAGACTTCCTGCTTGATTAAAGAGCTCTTCTTGCTTATGCAAAAGCAATTAGCATAAGCAAGGGCCAGCCAGCTCATTCTGTCTAGGCTCAGTCAGAAGTCAGGGCAAAGGCAGCATGGCCCTTTTCTCAATGGTGGTGGATTCAAGGCTGTTCCGGGCACTGACTCATCACGAAAGGCAAGTCTCTACAAACTGATATTAAATGTGCAGCATTGGTCCAAGTTTTCAGTGAAAATAATTATATTGTCACTGTAATTTTCTAGTTATTTTTAAAGACAGAGTCAAGGATGAAATCGTGAAGAATGTGGTACAGAAGGCCTTTCAACTGAATTCAAATGCTCCCAGCATATAAAACGGATATGACAGTGTTATCATATACATCTCTGCCCTTTTGAATGGAAGCTATGATGTTTTTGTTAAATGAATGAGTGCCAGGCCCAGTGAAAAACACATACTTTGAGGACTAAATACAGGGCTGAGTGAAAGTTGTTGAGTGCACAAAACAGTTCACCCATTCTTGTGTTGTTATTTATTAATTATCTTACTACATTCNAGCATATAAAATGGATATGACAGTGTTATCATATACATCTCTGCCCTTTTAAATGGAAGCTATGGTGTTTTTGTTAAATGAATGAGTGCCAGACCCAGTGAAAAACACATACTTTGAGGACTAAATACAGGGCTGAGTGAAAGTTGTTGAGTGCACAAAACAGTTCACTCATTCTTATGTTATTATTTACTATCGTACTACTTTCCATATGAACAACTGTAAACCTACTTTTGGCCCACCCTGTACATATAGATCCTGTAGGTTGGCAAAGCTGTTATTTTTGCTTTAAATAAATAAAATATTGACCATTAGATGTTAGTGATTTGGCAATAAACTTATGAACAATTGAAACACCCAAACGCATTTTCTGGTTTAGATCTGCTTTGTGCTTGTAATTTGGAGACATGTGAAGAGGAAGTTGTGTTAATCCAAAGAAGAACTGCTTAGAGTAGCTTTAAAATCACAGTTCAACACATGGCAGAGCTTTGAAGTTTTTAAACTAAGAACCCGAGAGAAGCATCAGTTAAGGTGGAGTGGTGTCTCTTAGAAGTAAAATCTCACATGAACTCCCAGACTTTTCTTCTCTATAAATATGATCAAGCAACGGACGATTCTACATAACAGTGTACTCAGTAAGAGATATTAAATTTAGCTACAAAAATAATTGTCTACAGTTCAGGATTGGATAAGAAACCTCAGGAATATATCAGCTTTTTTAGAGACTATTAGAAAAAACCAGCAATGGTTTAAATACATTTAATATCTGAACTGAAAAGTTAATAATTGAAATAAGGATAAACCATTTTTAAGGATTAGGAACTTTTGCCTCTCTGCATCACAATATGACTTCCCAGATTACTTTTTGCAGCTTTGTTTTCTTAATTCTAAATTATCTGATCCTTTATCCTGCAATTTTACTTACCATTATATTAATACTTTTTGATCGGACAAAACTAAAAATAAAAGTTAAGATATCACATAACACTGAGTCATTCCACCAATGGAAAAGAGAACAAAGATGAGAGCATTTGATGGTTGAAAATAATTCCACTTGTCAGCCAATGGAATTAAAACGTTATCAGCTCCTGGAAATGAAAATATAGAGTCAGGAAGAGCACTTCCTCACAGGGGCAGGGGTCCTGGAACTTACAGCACAGGAGCCTCGGAAACACGCTCTGGCTCTGTGGCGTGTGCACAAAACCCAGCAGCACTGGCAGCCGTCCTATGCTTCCCTGAGGCCAGAAAAATGCCTTCCTAAAAGACAGCTGCAGTCAGAATATGACATACACCGATGCTCATTAATAAATGGGTGGAATATAACTCAGAAATTACCATCACCATTTTACTGTTTCATGACAGGCAATGGATGCTGTTGAGAAATACTATCAGTAGGACTTCTGTTTGCTTTTAGGCTGTGGCCAGGCACTCTGTGATACCAAGGTGAGTAGCAAGTATTATATTGGAAATTTTACTGGCAGAAGTCTCCGTATCTATATATATAGCTCTGTTTATCCTTCCATTAAGTGACTTGGGTCAAGTTACATACCACCTCTGCACGTAAAACCTTCATCTAGGTGTAGGATGACCTTTCACCTCTGTGGCCCNGAGAACAAAGATGAGAGCATTTGATGGTTGAAAATAATTCCACTTGTCAGCCAATGGAATTAAAACGTTATCAGCTCCTGGAAATGAAAATATAGAGTCAGGAAGAGTGCTTTCTGACAGGGGCAGGGGTCCCCACTAAACTTACAGCACAGGAGCCTCGGAAACACGCTCTGGCTCTGTGGTGTGTGCACAAAACCCAGCAGCACTGGCAGCCGTCCTATGCTTCCCTGAGGCCAGAAAAATGCCTTCCTAAAAGACAGCTGCAGTCAGAGTATGACATACACCGATGCTCATTAATAAATGGGTGGAATATAACTCAGAAATTACCATCATCATTTTACTGTTTCATGACAGGCAATGGATGCTGTTGAGAAATACTATCAGTAGGACTTCTGTTTGCTTTTGGGCTGTGGCCAGGCACTCTGTGATACCAAGGTGAGTAGCAAGTGTTATATTGGACATTTTACTGGCAGAAGTCTCCGTATCTATATATATAGCTCCGTTTATCCTTCCATTAAGTGACTTGGGTCAAGTTACATACCACCTCTGCACGTAAAACCTTCATCTAGGTGTAGGATGACCTTTCACCTCAGTGGCCCAGTTCAGAAAGGCAGGGGCAGAGGTTATGGCCTGGACAAGGAGTTACACATTTTCTTTGTCTTTCTACTTTTTCTAAAAGATTTTATTTATTTATTTTTAGAGAGGGGGAACGGAGGGAGAAACAGAGGGAGAAATACATCGAACAGTTGCCTCTTGTCCACCCCCAGCTGGAGTCCTGGCCTGCAACCCAGGCCTGTGCCCTGACTGGAATTGTACCTGTGACCCTGTGGGTTCTCAGGCTGACACTCAATCCACTACTCAGAGCCACCCCAGCCAGGGCTGTCTTTCTACTTAGTTTTCTTTCAGGGCCAGTTCTGGTCTCAGTTTCTCCTCCCATTATCAGAGGAGAGGAAGGAAAGGATGTCAGATGGGGTGAGAAGGTCCACGCTCACAGCCCAGCTAGGAAAAGCCACCCCTCCACGAGAATTGTTTGCCTCCCAGCCCAGCTGCCTTGAACATGCACTCTGACTCAAGGAGACAAACATCTGTCACTGCAGCCCATCCACTGCTGTCTCCTCATCCACTAGGAGGAACTCTGTGACAGAAGTCTGGTTGCCCCCCATTTTCCTGGGAAAGAGACAAGGAACATACCTCACCATGTCTTAATGCCGAAAGGATGTGATTAACATGGGAGATATGCACATGTCATTGTGTATTTCCTCAGAACACATCCTCAGTGACGCTTCTCTCCTGTTTGTCAGCTACTAAGTGAATCCTATGCACTGCAAATGACACAAAAGGAATTTTTTTCACCTTGATAAATTAAATGCCAGTGTTCTATTGCACTGTTCAGTAAATCTTACCTTTATTTCCAAGCTTCCACCATTGCTTAAAATGCATTAACATACCTACTGCCTCCCTAACAATGGATACTTTAGAGCATAACTACTTTGGAGACCTGCCTGGGAGGAATCCCGGCCTGCAGTGCACAAACAACCACCATGGGGAGGGGCTTGTGGGCCTCTGCACCCACACACACGAAGGTGGGAAGGAGGACCAGGAGCCCGTGGGAGATCCTCCCATAAGGGAATCTCACAGATTTGTGCCGTCATTAGATGACTTGTTGGTCAGCCTTGTAATTTTTACTGGCAGCATCATCATGAATTAAGTTGCACGCATGGCAGGCAGGCTGACACAACTTTAGCTGGATTTAAGGGAGAGAACTTTGTCTTTTCACTTTTGGACCCACAGGCGTGCTACTCTCATCATGCTGTTTCATGAATGGATATTACCCATCACACACTTATCCCTATATGAATATTCATACTCTCTGCCTGTATGTGTGGAAAAAGTATGTTATATATACAGTCACACATATATGNAGCATCATCTTGAATTAAGTTGCACACATGGCAGGCAGGCTGACACAACTTTAGCTGGATTTAAGGGAGAGAACTTTGTCTTTTCACTTTTGGACCCACAGGCGTGCTACTCTCATCATGCTGTTTCATGAAGAGATATTACCCATCACACACTTATCCCTATATGAATATTCATACTCTATGCCTGTATGTGTGGAAAAAGTATGTTATATATACAGTCACACATATATGCACACACATGCACCCAAATCCTTATGTGCATGTATGTGCATATCATGTGAATAACATGTGCAAATAAGTGTATATTATGTGAATATAATACTTATTATATTCTAAACCCTACAATGAACATTTATATTCTATGCCTGTGTGTGTGTGGATAATGTATATGTTACGTGTATAGTTACACACACATATATATTCACACACATGCACTTGAATCCTTATTATGTGAAAGACTAGTTGTTATTTGCTATATAATTTTCCCTTCTACTTTACTAGTAAAATGCTGGTTGAGTGATTTCTTGATGGGTCATGATCTGGGATTTAAAACTACTGATCAGTAGCCAAGGCAAAAGCTAAACCTCTAACTATACACTCATGTCCTTAGAACCTTTAACATATTTTATAACTTAACTCTAACATGAAAACATTATTCATCAGGAATCTTTACATTCTGGGGTTTATCAGTCTTTAGGAAAGGACTTGTCCCAGGGTGGGAATTCTGAGGTTTGACTTGTAACCGTTAAACCACTGCTTCTGTTTCCTTGTCTGTCTGACTCCATATCCTTCACCGCAGCATCCATCCGAATTTCACTAAAATAAGAATCTCACAAAAACTCATGATTTTCTTCCCATATCAATTCTCCATTCAAATTTCCTCATAAGTTAATATTTGCAAGGTGTTAAACGCAAAAGTGTGAAGGTTTCCCCTGCTTCAAAGGAAGAATCCGAATTCACAGCAGTAACCCTGGCAGATGATTTTGTCGTAGTCCAAGAAATAACATCATAACAGTTGGAATTACCTTCGTGAAAAAAGCATGTTGTTTTAGTAGGACCAAGCTCTATGTCAGTGAGTGCTTTAACGCAGAGATTTGGATTCCTATGTTATGAAAGAAGTTGAGCAAAAAAAAATGCTGAGGTCCTTCCAAATATAGGATTCACTGGCCCTAAATGTATAGAAAATTGTTAGCCATTTTTGTTTTAGTTCGTTGCCTCAATTTGGGTGAAGGAAGACAGCAGTGCTATTTCTAAAGAGTTCTATAATGAAGGACACAATAAACTAAAGCAGAAGGTCCAGAGACTGTCATCTCATCTTCCTCCTGTCTGCTGCAAGTAGCCAAACACAAAACAAAAATCCACAGACGTGTACTGAAGATATTCAATGTTCATCCACACATCTTGGCTGAGGACATAAAAGACAATTCCTATCTGCTTGTGTATAGAACCTGCCTGGAGTGACAGGTCTGTTAAAAGGACTCAAAAATGATAATTCTCATATTCAAATAACTCACCAAATAGAAGTTCACTTTCAAAAACAAAACCTTCAGGACGCTCTTTGCTAACAAACTCCTATTGTGGTCGATTTGGTCCATTGTGTCATGAAAACATGACTGAGTTTCATCTTACAATGGAAACACTTGAAAGCAACTCTCTCAAACATCTAGTATGATTTCAACAAGGAATTTTACACTCAATGTGTCGAAATAAATGATCCACACTAGGTGTCTCTAAATGACCTGGTGACTTAAATGACCCTATTGGCTGAGTCTATAATTAGCAAGCACCTGGCACTGACAGACAATAACAATTCTGTTCTGCACNCCAGTGACTGTCATCTCATCTTCCTCCTATCTGCTATAAGTAGCTAAAACACAAAACAAAAATCCACAGACATTTACTAAATATATTCAATGTTTATCCACATGTCTTGGCTGAAGAAATACGAGACAATTAATATTTGCTGGCATATAGAACCTGCTTAGAGTCACAGGTGAAGGAATCAAAAGATGATAATTGTCACATTCAAATAACTCACCAAGTGGATTTTGACTTTCAAAAATAAAACCTTCAGGACACTGTTCTGTCACAAACTCATTTTGTGGTCCATTTAGTCCATTATTTTGTGAAAACATGATTAATTTCATGGAAAAATGGAAACACTTTAAAGCAAGTCTCTCACGCAGAAACATATCTTATCATTTAAACAGGAAATTTTATACTACATGTATCAAAGTAAAGGATCCACATAAGGTGTCTCTAAAGGAGATGGTGTCTTAAATTATCCCATCAGCTTTGTCTATAGATAGCAGCACCTGGCACTGATAGAGAGTAACAATTCTATTCTGCACTGAGATTTTTCATAAAAACCTGTCTGAAATTGAACAGTGAACAAAGACTGGACAACATATGAAACTTACCACAGACTTACAGCTAAAATTAAGAAGACCAGCTGAATGTGACTTGGGTTAAGCAAAAACACAGCAATGAAGAGAAAATTATCTGTGAGTTAGTGTTGAAATTGCCATCTCAAAAGAATCTCTTAGGAGAAAAGGTGCCCGAACAAGAAGACATGATTTATTCTCTGCTCCACTCCACCACCTCTCAATATACTTCGGAGTGTTTGGTGTAGGGAGGGATGAAGACGCACCAGGCACACTGCCATCAGCTCCCTTCCAGGGGAAGGGGGCTCTCTAGGGACTATCTCTGGTGTTCTCCACAGGGACACTTATGACAAGACACTAGCTATGATGGTTCCTTCACTCATTGTGGGATGCATGTTTATCCATTTAGAAGTCATAGAATGATTTCTGGGACTCCTTCACACATTACAATGACCACACCTTGCATTCACTATGGCTCAAGAACTCAATTTCCCCACCTACTAACTCTCCAAATAGAGTAGGTGCCATACAGGGCAGCTGGGGCCCATAGGTTTTTCCCAACCTCTAGTCTTGGGTGAGTTTTATCTCACACCTGACCTCAACATGTATCCTCTGTATTTTTTTTCTTTGAAAAACATGGGAAGCCAACAGGGAATAAAAACTGTGCTGGTGTTGGATGATAGTAGAGAGACTTTCATACAACACAATGGTTACAAGGATATTGGGGAACTACAACAGTAAACACAGAGCTCTCAGATGAACAAGCAGAAGTGTGTGAAGCTACCATCCCTAGGGTTCAAGGGCACAGAGCAGAGACTGGGTGATTAGAATCCAGAAGGTCAGAGGAGTCAGGATTCACACCTGACCCTATGAAGAGAAGGGGTGCCCCAGGGCCACTGTGACCCCAGCCGGGAATGATGGGGCTGGCTCTGGGACACTGAGTTACTAAGGCTGGGCAGGTGGCCTCTGCTGCCACTGCCAAGAGCTTTTGAGGGAAGGCTCACAAGAAAGGCAGGCAGACAGGAAAGAGCAAGGTCCTTTACCCTGCTCCAGTATTCCAGTCTGCTTTAGAGATACCTACCTGCACAGTGTAAGCAATTGGAAGCCACGGAAATCAATAATCTGTCCTGGCTGGTGTGGTTCACTAGGTTGTAGCATTGTTGTACAAATGGAAAGGTCCTGGGTTTCGTTCCTGGTCAGGGCACAGACTGTATTTAGGTTGAGGGTTTGGTCCCAGTCAACACACATACATGCTTCTCTGGCTCTCTCCATCCCATCCCCTCTATCTAAAAATTCAATAAGCATGTCCTTTATTTTAATTAAAAATAAAAATCAATAGTCCCAATGTCCCAATTTGGTTAAGAAAAGTTGTCAGCTGGGCACCAGATGCGGGGCTCTCAAGTTCATCAATAAAGAACAAGCTCCACATCACTCATCCTCAGAGTTCATTAGGGGAGAGACACAAGAATTACTTTAAAACACTAATGGGAAGGTGAGGGTTGGATGTGATGCACAAAGAGGTTTGCTGATTCCTTACCTTGAAGCGAACATGCTAGCTACTCACGGGCAGCACTGTGAGGCGTAAGTCTTCCCTCTGAGGTCCAGTCTATGTCACACCGACAGTGCAGATACAGAGGAGAAGGTGTGCTGCTCACTAAGGGTGGACGACCAGAGAGAAGGAGGGCTTGACAGTGAAAGCAACTCAGTAAAAGTCAGATGTTTTCTACTTGCTGGTACATGCACATATAAAACAGACTGATAATGGAAAGTTCTTCCCGGACTGGCTAGGATGGCTGGATGAGACGTAGCATGTTGAGTGCCATCGATGTTCAGTGCACAGCACTGCGTGAGGGGTGGACAAATACAGTGGCTGTTCTGATAAGAGCCCATCTGATCTTCATATTCAGTGAGTCCTGTTGCACACAGGAGGTGTGTAAGAGTTGAGTGGCTTTTCAAAATAACCTCTTATGCTATAGTATTTAAAATAAGATGAGACATAAAATTTAAGAGTTATCTCAATTCTTATGGACTTACGTAGCTATTACTCCCATTTTTTTAATTTTCACATATATTTTAATTTCAGTATAGTTGGTGTACAGCATAATTGGTGTACATAGTTGGTTAGATTATTTCAGGTGTAAACATAACGATCTGACATCTCCAAACCTTCCTACAGCATGAAACACAATTTGTAAAAGAAATAAACAGTCATCATCCTACCACCCTACCACCATTACTATGATAGTTCATGTCATATATTTCTCTATTTGCTGTGTATGTGTACCATAATTGCACTTACATAACATTTGCCATTATTGGTTGATATTCCCCTTTAAATCTTATGATAACTCTCTTCTATGTATTTGTAAAATCTATATAATCATCATTTTAATAATTGTATAAATAGCTCATTGAGCTAAACTGGTATAATTGATCAATTTATCATTTTGTTAAATATGAGTTTACAACTGTCATATTAAAGATCATTTTAGTGGGGAAAAAGAGAGTTGCACTGAGTAATCATTACTCCCCAAGTGAAGGGCACACACTTACTCTTTTCATCAAGCCTCCTGTTCACTCTTGGGATGAGATAGAGAAAGACTTGGGAAGCAAGAGGCCAATCTCACCTCAAAGCGGGTTACAGGTACACTTTATATAACACCCTCAGAGGACACCTAAAGTCTTTGGGATATATCCCTGACCATTGTGTTTGAAAAGTAGAAGGAATCAGTAAAACTCAATATGCCATCAAGGCAGAAGAGCCAGCCACACTATACTAGTCACCTACAGTGTCTAGTAAAATGTCCTGTGTCGAAATAACCATTCTCATGAGAGAAATGACACAGACATGGACTAACCAGGGTGAATGTGCTGGTGAAAGACATTGGAAAACATGTAAACAGTCTGTATCTCTACATAATTCACAGCTCATCACTCAAAAGTTCCTGGGGACCATACACAGCCCAGATTGTTTCTCTGAGACCCAATGCCCAGCAGCTTGCCCCCAAGGTTGGAAACGGTGAGCTTGGCTCCCACACTGTCTGCAGGTTTCTTCTTCTCCTCTTTCTCCTACACACCCTGCATTAATTTTGTTCCTTCAATAAACCCACTAGTTTACTCCCCAATAGGAGTCCATTATTGTCATAAGAAATAATCTCTCCATCGTGCAACTAGAGCTCCCTGAGATGGTCTTTAAGTGGCAAGTATGATTCTCAGAGAACAGACAAGCTGCCCTGAGGCTTTGCAGGACCATGTCCTTCCAATGCAGCTTTTTCTTCCTTCCCAAATCCTATGACATATGCACTTACTGAGTTTACACAGTTAGGGTACAGATGAAGAAAGACTGTATTCAACCGTTGGGACTCAGAAGAGAAATTAATAAAATTTTTAATTTTACACATATTCAATTCAATGAGTAATAAAACAAAAATTATATCTGATTTAAAAAAAATCAATGAGTGTAAACTATGGAAAGCTTCCTTCAGAGGAAGAGGGAAAGCAGGATCTCGCATCGTGATAAACCATGGCAAAAGAAAGCAGTGAGGGTCTCAGGATTCAGGTAGTAGCTGAGAACACAGGGTGGAGATTCAAATGTCATTTCAATTTGAAGTGACTCTCCTCCCACAGTGCTATGCACAGGACACTTTTGACCACTGCATTCCTGAGACTGCAGATCAGTGGGTAAGCATTGGTTTTAAAAGGCTGTAAAACAGGAAAACGATCTCCCATTGCTCATTGGAAGAGTGATTTGGGGGCCATGAACATGACAATGGCACTGTGACAGCAGAGCCCAACCACACAGAGGTGGGAGGAGCAGGTGGAGAAGGCCTTCCTGCAGCCCTCCCCAGACTGGGTCCTCAGGTTGGCAAAGGGGATGCATGTGGAGGACACCAGCACCAAGCACAGGGGCCCCACAAAGATAAAAGTTCAGGGAAAGCTGACCAGTTGGTCCACAGATGCTAGTCACCTGGATGTCTTCAATCTAGATGGATGACCCCAGTGACCAGTAATCCACAGCCCTGCTCAAGAGGACCTCTGGTTAGCCCCAGTAACAGCAGTAAAAAAAGAAAAAGTTGAAGTAACTGTAATTTACATCAAAAAGTGAAATCAAGTTATAAAGAATAAAAATAAAATACGTTAATGATTACAATCTATAAGAGAACAATTTTTCATTTTGAAACAGCAATATATAATGACTTCAATTAAAAAAAACATCAAAAACAACAGAGGGCTACACCCAACAGAGAGCTGGACCAATGAATTCAAATGAAAATTAAGAGAAAAGTAGTAAATGCAGGCATAATATGAAAAACAGGAGTTGAGTCAGAAAGACATCTTTGAAAGTGCTAAAAAGTGGTCTAACATATACTCAGAAAGAAAGAAAAATTAAACGGGGAAAAGAAACTTTTGAAAATGTTATTTCTGAGAATATCCCAGCTGTGATGAAGGATATGCTCCCATGAGCACAGAAATCTCAGCAAATCACAAGTAGGACACATTTACATACAGCACCACGATTCTGCAATATTATAGTGACATTTCTGAAAACCAATAATACAGTAAATATTCTCAAAAGTCAGAGAAAATGTTTATTCATTACTCATTACCAACAGGAATCGTTTCTTTAGCTGGAATAAGAGACATCCTTTAGTGTCTTTTGCATGCAGTCCTGTTGGCAATAAAAACGTGGGTTTGGTTGATCTGGTTGGTTTGCTTGTTTCTTTCTTGACTTGTGTTTCTGTTTGAAAACATGTTCGTTTCATCTTAATTTTGGAAGCATATTTTCCTGTATGTAAACTTTTGGATTGACGGTTGTTTTTTCAACACTTGGCAGATACTGCTCATTGACCTCTGACCTCCATAGTTCCCACTCACCAGTCAGAAATTATTATTATTGCTGTGTCCCTCATGGTACTACAGGGAGGACCCAGTTCCATGGAGGCACCTGTACTCTAATTCCCTGCCTTGCCTAAGGGAAGGCTGGTCTCATAGGCCATTGCCATCATTTCAACCTGGGACCATAGGGACTGAAAGTGACTTTAAGCCAGTGCTGGCTTCAGATCTCCCCATTCACTTGCTGATTCTGCCTCATTTTTGTCCTTTGAGAGTTTTACTTACTCTCTTTCATGCCCAGTTATACATTTCAGAGTTATGGTTTCTAAAATATTCTATACAGTAGTTTTAAGTGCTTTCTCCTAACACGGTTTTCAGGATGGCCACTCTGCTGCATTGCCATTGTTCCTATTCTAGAAACCTCAGAAGTAACCTACCTGGGGAGGGAGTCAAATACCTGCTATTTCCCTTCATGAATGAGCACTTGATGCAAACAGAGCTGCACTATAAGGATGCAAGCTCCCTTTTCAGTACCTGCCCACAAAAACCTGTTATTCCTGTGACACCTGTTCCTTACCTTTGCCCCTACCTCCCAGTCCAATTTCTGACTTGTGTTATTTCACAAGACACTTATCACCTCCCTTTTTCAAGTGTCTTGTCTTCATCTTTCATGCATGCCTCCATTCCTATTTTCTTTTTTTTTTTAATTTATTTATCTTTAGAAGGGAAGGGAAGGAGGAAAGGAGAGAGGTATCAATGTATGGTTGCCTCTTGTGAGTCCCCTGCTGGGAACTGGCCTGCAACCCAGGCATGTGCCCTGACTCGGAATCGAACCGCAATCGTGTGGTTCACAGGCCTGTGCTCAATCCACTGAGCTACACCAGCCAGGGCCCATTCCTATTTTCTCCTATTCTCCACATTCCAGTCCATACTCTCTTCCTGTCTGTAAATGCTTGGATTCATAAACCTCTACTTGTTTCACAGATTCTTCAGGGGCGAATCTTTGCTCACTTAATTATTTCCTTAGATAAATTCTTTAAATGGGAATTGCTGGATCAAAACTTACTTGCAGTGTTCATCTCTGCTATTATGTACCAAATTGCCCGGGCAACAAAAGCACCGTGTGATATTGTCTATTTTCTCACACCTTTACCAAAAAGTAGAAACAAGACTCGTAGAGAGATCAGACTGACAGGTATCAGAGGAGACGGAGTTAGGGGGCTGGGTGGGAAAGTTGCATGGATTAAGCAACCACAAATACATAGATCAAAGCCATAGACAAAGACACCAGTATGGTGATTACAAGAGGGAGAGAGGAGTGGGGCGAGGTAGAAGAGGGTAAAGGGCCAATAAATGGTCATGGAAGGAGACTGTAACTCAGCATGGTGAACACACATTACAATATACAGATGATGTATTACAGAATAGTACAGCTAAAATGTATATAATTTTATCTTTTAGAAATTTTATTTATTTATATTTAGACAGAAGGGAAGGGAGGGAGAAAGAGAAGGAGAGAAACACAATCTTCGTTCCCTCTCATGTGTCCCATCCTGGGCACCTAACCTGCAACCCAGGACTGTACCCTGACTGGGAGTTAAACCAGTGACCCTTTGGTTTGCAGGTCAGCACTCAATTCACTTAGTCACATCAGCCAGGGCTGAAACATACATAATTTTATTAACCAATTGTATCTTGTTTTTATTTTAATATTCACTATTATATTTCTACTGATAATTTGGGGAATTATTTTTAAAGTGTCTGAGAATGTTTACAAGGACACTGAAATGTTGTGTTCTGATCATGCTTGGTCTTTTTTTTTATTTTAAACTCTTAAAACACTTCAGGAAAGAAATTAAGTTGTTAAAATACTTCATTCAGAGGAGACATCTACTTAGAAACTGGGGGCTTAATAAAGAACACTAAAAGGTGACTGGACTAGCAGACTTCTTTCTCAGAAAGGTCTCTCTTCCAGTTCCCCACTGTGAATACCTCTCCAAGTTGTCTTACAGAGCTGATCTGCTGCTGGAGCTGGCGTTGATTTTCTCTTGTGTTTTTAAGGCATACCTACTTACATTAACCTGGACCAATATGCACAGTGCATCAATAAGTGAATGAACAAACAGGCATAACTACATCTACTGTGACTGCCAAATCACTGAACTCACGTGTTTGAGTGATCCCCACCTCATGACTAGAGAAGTGTTTATGCAACTAATTTGGAAGATGAACATGGATTCCTCTAAATACTTCTTTTACTTTTTAACATTTTTATTGTTGTTCAAGTACAATTTCCTGCCTTTCCCCCACCCCTCCCATCACCCCAGCCCTTCCCACTTCCTTGCCTTGTTTCCAACCCCCTTGTTATTATCCATGTGTCCTCTATAATTGTTCCTGTAAATACTTTACCCTTCCCCCATTATCTCCTCCTTTCTCCCCTCTAGTCATTGTCAGCCTATTCTCAATCAATGTCTTTGGTTATATTTTGCTTGCTTCTTCATTTTGTTGATTAGGTTCCAGTTAAAGGTGAGATCATATGGTATTTGTGTGTCACTGCCTGGTCTATTCCCTCAGCATAATGCTTTCCAGTTCCATCCATGCTGTCACAGAGGGAAGGAGCTCCTTCTTTCTTTCTGCTGCTGGGAATTCCATTGTATAAATGTACCATACATTTTCAATTCATTCATTAATACATAGGCACTTAGGTTGCTTCCAGCACTTGGCTACTGTACATTTTGCTGAAATCAATCAACAAAGTTCAGACGGATTCATTTCCATCCCATATCTACCTACTAAAGCACATTCTATTAAAAATACTGACCAGTTTGCAGCAGACTACCTCAATCACTCTGTGTCTGCTTCTCAGGTCTAACATGGAGTTTTGGGGTCCAACCCTACATACAAGTCACAACATTCAGGCTTTGTCAAAGAAAAATATCTACATTCATCATGTCTCATGAATGCCTTGACACCTATTTCTCTGGGACTCAACTCTTAGGGCAGACACCTCTCCCTCACCTCCTCAGGCCTCTCGGGCTCAGAGACCTCACTTGGGTTCTCGGTTGATCACTGCACTTTAGCCTCCTCACTCACCTAACTTCACACACCTTTTGCTTCCTGACAAGAGGTTGCCTTTTTGCCCCAGGGGAAAGTATCTCTTGATTACTTGGTGGCCATACTGTACACACAATTATCCTGTGAAATAACTGACAGCCTGTGGAGTGAGACACATCATTTACTGATGAAAGGTAACAATAAGATACTAAGTTCTCCACAGTATTATTTTTCTAAGAGAGGGGCAAGGGGGGAGAAAAACATGGAGAGAAACATCAGTGTGAGAGAGAAACATTGATTACTTTCCTCTTGTACATGCCCCAAGTAGGGACAGAACCTACAACTGAGGCACCTGCCCAGAATGGACATTGAACTGGTACCCTTGCTTTGTGGGACAGAGCACTGAGCCAACTGTGCCACACCAGCCAGGGCCTAAGTTCTTCCCTTTACTCTTCCTGGTAGTAGCTGCCTGCGGTGCATGCTGCTTATGGCCTCTCATAAGGGCATCCTTAGAGGTAGAACAGTTCGCTGTTTCTACCATCACACAGTGAGCAGCCTCAGTAAGTCATCCTTGAACTTGCTTTCCCTACTCTTTTGTCACTCCTCTTTTTCCTCATTTGTAATTAATTGTTGATACATGAGCTTTTATTGGGGTTTTATTTTGGGAGAACCCAAGTGAATGAAACCACTGACCTTGCCGAAAGGTAGTGGTAGAGACAACCCAGCCTGAGATGTAAGGGCACTCTCAGCCAGCATGGAACTGTAAAAATTCTGTTTCTCTGGTCCTGTTGAAGTATAAGGGAAAAGGAAGACAGGAAAAGGAAGACAGGTCAGATACATGTACGTGTGGGCTTTCCCACTGTGGTCTGAAAGGACAGAGATAGGTTTGTTAGGTCTGACAAGAATGAACCTGAAAACCTTACGAGTATTTCTCCGCATCTCCTATTAGTGCCTCTGGGTGGAGATGAACGTGCAGATCAAATGCATAAAACATCACACTCAGGGAGGGAGAAGAGAAAAGTGCTGCAGATCTAAGTTGTCTAGACAGACACACCTGAGGAGTATCTCCTGGCTCCTTGCTTCCTGCATAGTTTCTGGAAGGACTTCAGATGCCCCTGCACATCCCCAGAGGTGGTGGTGGGTGAAAATATTGGAGAAGTAGGTCGACCATATGCACAGAGAATCAGCCTGGTACCTGAGGGTGTCAGGATGGTCCAATGATGCTCAAGATCAAAAGGAAAGGCTCGGCTGGATTTCCTACAGGTTCACAGCACCAGGGAAGGCGTGAGTAAAATGGGGATGACACACCAAGGACATCTAACTGACACTGACTCAATATACAACAGAACCATGTCCCACAGCCCATGCTCCAGGGTCAGAGACAAGACAGGTCCTGGGATACTTCCCAAAAGGCCAGATCTCAGTTGGTCACAGCTGCCCTTACCAAGGAACTCAAATGCACAAAGAGACTGACGTATGGACATGAATCAAATGCCATGGGAAAGAGGTTCTTTAAACCAAGCAAGCAAGACTGAGAGACCTTCAACAGAAAAGTCTACAAATTCAGGTAGTCCTGTCATACATACAATGCTTCCTTTTCCCCTCTCCCTAAACTTCAGTGCTGCTAAGTAAGAATATGCCATGATATAGAATAAATAAGTTGCTTATTCCTGGTCAACTATTCAGAACAAAAGAAAAATAGACTTGTGACCTGGTAACATATTCATGTATATGATACATTAGAGTAATGCCAATCTCTCTTATTAGACTCTAAACCTACCTATATGTAGGTAGAAATTTCATACACAGATGACCACTGAATAATGAAGGGCTTGGGAGAACCCACCTATGTGCAGGGTCTAGGGGAATTGATCCCCCATGCATNCAGCATGGTACCTGAGGGTGTCAGGATGGTCCAATGATGCTCAAGATCAAAAGGAAAGGCTCGGCTGGATTTCCTAGAGGTTGGCAGCACCAGGGAAGGCGTGAGTAAAGTGGGGATGATACACCAAGGACATCTAACTGACACTGACTCAATATACAACAGAACCACGTCCCACAGCCCATGCTCCAGGGTCAGAGACTAGACAGGTCCTGGGATACTTCCCAAAAGGCCAGATCTCAGTTGGTCACAGCTGCCCTTACCAAGGAACTCAAATGCACAAAGAGACTGATGTATGGACATGAATCAAATGCCATGAGTAAGAGGTTCTTTAAACCAAGCAAGCAAGACTGAGAGACCTTCAACAGAAAAGTCTACAAATTCAGGTAGTCCTGTCATACATACAATGCTTCCTCTTCCCCTCTCCCTAAACTTCAGTGCTGCTAAGTAAGAATATGCCATGATATAGAATAAATAAGTTGCTTATTCCTGGTCAACTATTCAGAACAAAAGAAAAATAGACTTGTGACCCGGTAACATATTCATGTATATGATACATTAGAGTAATGCCAATCTCTCTTATTAGACTCTAAACCTACCTATATGTAGGTAGAAATTTCATACACAGATGACCACTGAATAATGAAGGGCTTGGGAGAACCCACCTATGTGCAGGGTCTAGAGGAATTGATCCCCCATGCATTCAAAAATATGTGACTTCCTGAAATCTTAATTCCTAACAGCCTAATGTTGACCCAAAGGCTCACCCATAACATAGTCAAGTAATTCTCACAAGGATAAAAAAACAAACATACCAACCTGGAATTATCTTCTGGAGGGCAGGCCCGTTCTAGTACAGGCTTTCCCTACTAGGTGAGTGTTTCAGGAACTCACATGTATCAGGGTACCAGGTGACAAGGTTGTCAGAGGCTGTGTTTGCCTCCTGTGAAATTTTTTTGGAGACTATTTCAACACATTTGTCTATTGTATGATGGGTTATTTACAAGCGCACTTGCCCACACCCCACTGAGTGTTCAGTCTTTTGACCCACTCTCCATATTCACCCAATCTTGCCCCAAGTAGGCTTTTATTTCTTTCCCTGGATATAAAAGTCCTCAGAGGGAAACATTTTGCCTCTGTGGAACAGATGAAACCAAAGAGGCAGAAGCACTTAAAGGAATCAAAATCGATGAGTTCCAAATTTTGAGCAGGGAAAAAATGTCTCAATAAATGTTTTGGAGACAATTCAAAAACATAAGAATAAATACACAATATTTTATAAACACATTTTGGATTTTGGCAGTCCCTTTCATATTTCTTATATGTACTATATACTATACTCTTACAACAAAGTAAGCAATAGGCAAATGTTAAGAAATCATGAGAAAGATAAAATACATTTACAGTATTTGTTGAAAACCATCTGCATAAAAGTGAACCCATGCAGTTCTAGCCTGCTTTGTTCAAGGTCAGCTGTATGTATGTACTCATCACTGTCTCACCAATGTCCAGCTCAGTGTGAGGAATGGTGTAAATGTTGAGTAAAAGGTAATAACCATGATACCGACAGCCTGTCGAATGTTCAAGCCAAAGCAGATCCAAGTCCAGGACATTCGTGACCCAGAATTTCTCTGAGTTTCTTCAACAGAAATGATTGCATGTGGCCCCCCAAGGCATGTACATAAATACATCCATGGACTAATTCTGTGTTACAGCCAGAATTGGAAACAACCAGATATGTACCATCAGAAGTATCATACATAAATTGTGATAGATTTTTAGAATGTAATGTATGAAACAATTAAGTTCATGAAATAGAGTTACCTGTAGCAACCTAATGAATCTTGCAAATAGTACTGAGTCAAAAAAGGAAGGTAACAAAGAATGCACACTTTGGGTGTACACGCATACAGGTATAAAATTTTGCAATTCTCCGTTGTATTTATTTGTGTACTTTTAAATATTATTTTTTTAGAGAACAGAGATTGCTAGGAAAGACTGTATGACTCATTTACTTGACTCATTAGTTGAAATCTTGGCATTTTGCATCACATAAGGGCTACACCGTGTAATATTCTGGCTTTTCTCTAGTATAAAAGCAAATTTCATTTCACATTCTTTTATTTTTAAGTCATAGTCCTTGATAGTCAAAAATGATAAATGTATCTAGGCTATGATGTTAATAATTACAATTTATTGATTTCTTGTTAAAATTCATGAATTCTGCTAAACATTTTGTGCACAATATTTCCTCTCTACAAACCTGTGACTTAGTTAATGAATTTGTTTTACACATAATAAACATAAATTCCAAACAATTTAAGTACAATGTATAAGTTTGCACATCTAGCAACTAGCAGAACTTTTAAAATTCCCAGCTTTACCTAAATTCAAAATCATTGATTTTAATCTTTTGGGAGGGATAGTAATGTCTATTTATTTAGCAGAATTTACAAAATGAATGCTTTCTAAGCAAGAAATTCATATTTTTCCTCTTTAAAAACTCTTCACACACACACACAAACAGTATTTTAAAAGTAAATATTTCCCTTTGGTGCATTTTAAGTATTCAGGTTTCATTTAGCATATAATTTGAGGACAGTTTTGAAAAAGTCTCTTTCTACGTGCTTTCCCGCTACTTCTTAAACTGTGTTCTATCACTTCATAAATGTACTAGAGTTTCATGTGTGACTAAAGCGGTTAATTTAACTCACTTCATGTATCTTACTTTAAAGAGTAAATTACTACTGATAATTTATAGCCTCATATTATTGGTAAAACAGTCCTCATAGCAATTACACAGTCTGCTCTGATTTGTGAGAATGTTCTAAGTTTTGGTCATTTCCCATGGGAGATGTGTGACCAAACCTATTTGAGAAAATGGTAATTCTGCCAAGGACTGTCAGCTATGCCCATCCTGCCTTCTTCCTCTCGTCCCCACCATCCCGGAACTCCACCTACACTACAAAGACAGAAACACAGCAGCAGAGAAAGTTCCAATGTTTCTGTATCTTTAAGCATGACACCCTTCAGGGTTCTCTTCTTGCTGTTAGTTCCATCAGAGTTACACCCTTAATCCTCTTTTCCTTGAAGTCCTGGCTCCTGCTCTTCCTAATTTAAGTTCTTGATGCCTCAGTAAATATCACTGTCACAGAAATATGCAGGAAAATAACCAAATATTTTAAATGTACACCTGCTTTTGGAAGATGACAGTGGCTAAATTCAAAATATTTCAATAATTGCTATATAATCAGTCTCAATTCCTTTATTTTAAATATTCTGCCATTACCTTGTTTTCTACAATAAAATTTCATCTACAAGTCCTGATTATAGAATATATCAATTTATTTCCTCTATTCGAAATATCCCTCATGAACATATGACACGTGTGAGCACCAAGCAGAGAGCTGGAAGAGGGGTTCATTTTCTCGTGCAACATCCTGGGGGAGGAGGGACCAGATGGGCTTTCTCCAGAGGTAGTCACAGGAGGGTTCAGGCACATGGAAAGGATGCCCTAGGCCCAGAGCATTTCTATGTATCCTGAGTATCAGGTGACTTCTCAGGTCCCTGTAAGCTCAGTTACTTTTTAACTATGAGGCTCTCGCAATGGTCTCTCCTTCTCAGCCTCCTTCTCAGAGCAGCATTGACTTCTCTCTTCCTCAGACTGTAGATCAGGGGATTCGGCATGGGATTGGAAAGGCTGTGAAATAGGAAGAGGTATTTCTTCTTCTCCTGGGAGTCCCTATGTTGGGGTCGAACATAAATGTCAATGGCTGTGCCATAAAAAAGCCCCACTACACATAGATGGGAGGAGCAGGTGGAGAAAGCTTTCTGGTGTCCCTCTGCTGACTGGATCTTCAGGATGGTACATAGAATGTGACCATAGGAGACCACAATTACAGACACTGGTCCCACCAGCATCGACACTGCCTCAGCCAAAACCATAACCTTGTTTAGATGGGTTTCTGCACAGGTAGTTTAAGAATGGCTACAATTTCACAGAAAAAGTGATTCACTTTCTGGGGACCACAGAAAAGCAATGGTAAGAGTAACACCATATGTACTAGGGCTAGGAGGACTCAGGAAGTCACTGCCAGGGTGAGGCAGACTCTCCAGCTCATGATGGTAGAATACAGAAGGGACAGGCAGATGGCCATGTACCTGTCATAGGACATCACCACCAGGAGAAGACATTCAGTGGGAGCAAAAGTCAAGAAGAGAAAGGTCTGCATCATGCAGCCAGCAAAGAAGGTGGGCTGTGCTGGCCTCCAGAGGTCGACCAGCATCTGGGGCACCGTGGTGCAGGCATAGGCTATGTCGACAGTGGCCAAGTGGGAGAGGAAGAAGTACATGGGAGTGTGCAGTCGGGAGTCAAGTGAGATGAGCCCCAGGATGACCCCGTTGCCCAGCAGGGTGAAGGCATAGCACATGGAGAAGACCCCAAATAGGAACACCCACTAGGGTGAGCAGGAATCCCACTAGGAAGAACTCTGTGACAGAAGTCTGGTTGCCCCCCATTCTTCTGGGAAGGAACAAGGGAGAGAGCTCAGCACATCTGAGTCCCCGAGGGACATCTTTAACATGGTAGACCTGCATGTGTCATCGTTTCTTCCCTCAGAAAACATCTTCAGTGACACTTCTGTTCTGTTTGTCAGTTACTAAATAAATGCTATCTATGCATGGCAAATGACACAGAAGGGTTTTTTTTTCACCTTAATAAATTAAATGCTAGTGTCCTATTACACTGCTTAGTAAATCTTACCTTTATTTCCAAGCTTCCACCATTGTTCCTAACACGTTAACGTACCTACTGCCTTCCTAATAGTGGACACTTTCTAGCACAACTGCTTTGGAGGCCTGCCTGGGAGGAGGCCCTACCTGCAGTGCACACACAGCCATTGTGAGGAGGGGTCTGTGGGCCTGCATCTGCACCCACACACACGAGGGTGGGAAGGACCAGGAGCCTGTGGGAGATCCTCCTATTAGAGAGTCTCACAGATTTGTGCCTTCATTAGATGACTTATGTGTTAGCCTTGTAATTTTTACTGGCAGCATCATCTTGAATTAAGTTTAGAACATGGCAAATGGACTGCTACCACTTCAGCTGGATTTAGGGAGAGAAATTTGCCTTTTGACTTTTGGACCCAGACATTCTACTCTTATCATGCTATTTCATGATGAGATGTTACCCATCACACACTTATCCCTATATGAATATTCATACTCTATGCTTGTATGTGTGGATAAAATGTTACATATTCAGTTACACACACATATATGCACACACGCACTTGAATCCTTATATGCATGTGTGTATATCATGTGTATAACATATGCACACAAGTGCATACTATGTGAATATATTACTTATTATACACTTAACTCTTTCTGAACATTTATATTCTGTGCCTACATGAGTGTGGATAATGTATATGTTATGTATATAATTACACACACACATATACATTCACACACATGCACTTGAATCTTTATTATGTGGGAGACTAGTTGTTATTTGCTATATAATTTTCTATTCTTCTTCACTGGTAAAATGCTGGTTGAATGATTTCTTGATGGGTCTTGGCCTGGGATTTAAAACTACTGATCAGTAGCCAAGGCAAGAGCTAAAGCTCTAACTATACACTCATGTCCTTAGAACCTTTAACATATTTTATAGCTTAACTTTAACATGAAAATATTACTCATCACGAATCTTATTTTCTGGGGTTTATCTTCACAAAAAAACTTGTCCCAGGGTGGGAATTCTGAGGTTTGACTTGTAACTATTTAACCACTGCTTCCATTTTCTTGTCTGTCGACTCCATCTCCTTCTTCAGCCCGGCATCCATCTGAATTGCACAAATAAGAATCTCAAAAAACTCATAAGTGTGACCCCATATCAATTTTCCATTTAAATTTCCTCATAGGTTAATATTTGCAAGGTGTTAGAAGCAAAAGTGTGAAGGTTTCAGCCTGCTTCAAAGGAATGACCACAGTTCAAAGCAGAAACACTGGAAGACGATATTGTCTTAGTTCAAGAAATAAAGCCATAACAGTTGGAATCACCTTGGTGAAGAAAGCTGGTTGCTTTAGTAAGACCGAGCTGTATGTCAGTGAGGGCTTTAACTCAGAGATTTGGATTCCCATGTTATGGGAGAAGGCGAGCAAGAAAAATGATCGGGTCTCTTCCAACTATAGGATTCATTGGCCTTAAATGTATAGAAAAGTGTTAGCCATTTTTGTTTCAGGTTTGTTGCCACATTTGGGGTGAATGAAAGCAGCAGTGCTATTTCTAAAATGTCCTACGATGAAAGACACAGTAAACTAAAGCAGAAGGACCAGTGACTGTCATCTCATCTTCCTCCTCTCTGAAGTAGCTAAAACACAAAACAAAAACCCACAGACATTTACCAAACACATTCCATGTTCATCCACATGTCTGGGCTGAGGACATACAAGACAATTCCTATCTGCTGCTCTACAGAACCTGCTTGGAGTGACAGGTCTGTTAAAAGGACTCAAAAGATAATAATTCCCACATTCAGATAACTCACCAAATGGTAGTTCACTGTCAAATATAAAACCTTCAGGACGGTCTTCTGTAACAAACTCCTTTTGTGGTTGATTTAGTCCATTATGTCATGAGAACATGAATGAATTTCTCCGGACAATGAAAACACTTTCAAGCAACTCTCTCAAACAGCTAATGTATATTACCATTTAAACAAAAATTGTATACTAAATGTCTCAAAGTAAATAATCCATACTAGGTGTATATAAACAAAATGGAAACTTAAATGATCCTATTAGCTGAGTCTATAATTAGCAAACAGCTGGCACTGACAGACAATAACAATTCTCTTCTGCACTGAGATTCCTCGTCACAGCCTGTCTGAAATTGAATAGTGAACAAAGACTAGACAACATATGAAACTTACCACAGACTTACAGCTAAAATCGAGAAGACCAGCTGAATGTGACTTGGGTTGAGAAAAAACACACTAAGATAGAGAAGAGTATCTGTGAGTTAGTGTTGAAATTCCCATTTCATAAGAATCTCTTAGAAGAAAAGGTGCCTGAACAAGAAGACATGATTTATTCTCTGCTCCACTCCACCACCTCTCAATATACTTCTGAGTGTTTGGTGTAGGGAGGGATAAAGACCCACCAAGGACACTGCCCTCAGCTCCCTTCAAGGGAAAGGGGCTCTCCAGTGACTCATCTCTGGTGTTCTCCACAAGGACACTTGTGGCAAGATGGTGGCGTTCACGATTCTTTCACTCACTGTGGGGTCCATGTTCTTCCATTTAGAATTCTAGAACAATTTCTGGGACTCCTTCACACATTACAATGACCACACCTTGCATTCACTATGGCTCAAGAACTCAATTTCCCCACCTACTAACCCTCCAAATAGAGTAGGTGCTACACAGGGCAGCTGGGGCCCATAGGTTTTTCCCATCCTCTAGTCTTGGCTGAGTTTTGTGTCACACCTGACCAGAACATGAATTATCTGTATTTTCTCTTTGAATCAGATGGGAATCCAACAAGAAACAGAAACCGTACTGGTGTGATATGATAGTAGAGAGGCTTTCATACAACACAATGGGTACAAGGATACTGGGGAACAATATCAGTAAACACAGAGCTGTCAGATAAACAAGCAGAAGTGTGTGAAGCTACCATACCTAGGGTTCAAGGGCATAGAACACAGGCTGGGTGATTAGCGTCCAGAAGGTCAGAGGAGTCGGGGTTCAGACTTAACCCTGTGAGGAGAAGTGGTGCCCAAGCAGCACTGTGGCCCCAGTGGGGAATCACCAGGCTGGCTCTGGGGAGCTGAATAACTAAGGCTGGGCAGAGGGACTTCACTGCCACTACCAAGAGCTGTTGGGCAAGGCTGACAACAGCAGTGGGCAGAAAGGAAGGAGCAAGGTCCTTTGCCCTGCTCCAGGACCCCAGTCTGCTTTAGAGATCCCTGCCCAAGCAACATAAGCAATTGGAAGCCACTAAAATCAATAATCAGCTCTGGCTGGTATAGCTCAGTAGGTTACAGGGTCATCCCATAAACTGAAAGGTCCTGGGTTTGGTTCCTGGTCAGGACATACATCTCATTTAGTTTGAGGGTTTGGTCCCAGTTGGCACACATACACGAGGCAACCCATGCATGTTTCTCACACTTATGTCCCTTCCTCTTTCCCTCAACTCTTTTTAAAAATTCAATAAGCACGTCCTTTGTGAGAATTAAAAATAAAACTTAGTTGTCCCAACGTCCCAATTTGGTTAAGAAAAGTTGTACCACTCAGTGACTTTTTCTCTCACCAAATTAGGGAAATTTTTCATCATTACTTTTTCAAATACGTTTTCCATCTTCTTTTCTCCTTCTGGTATCCCTACTATTTGGATATTATTATGTTTCATTTTGTCTTACATTTCTCTTAATCCCTCTTCATTCTTTCTGAGTCTTTTTTTCCTTTTCTTGCTCTTTCTGGGTGTTTTGTTTTCCACCTTGTCCTCAAACTCACTGATCCGATCTTCTGTTTCATCAATCCAGCTTTTGATTACTTCCACTGTGTTCTTCAGTTCAGGAATTGTATTCTTCATTTCCTCCTGGCCCTTGTTGATAGTTTCTATTTTCTTTTTCATGTTGAGATCCTTTGCAGTGAGTTCATTGTAGTTTTCCTGTAGTTTCTAGTAGCTCATTGTGAGCTCATTGAACTTCCTGACAACCAGTGCTTTGAATTTGCTGTCTGATTGCTGACTTGTCTCTATTTCATCTAGCATTCTTTCTTAGCCTTCCTCTTTTCCTTTCCCTTGGGGATTGGTTCTTTGTCTTCCCGCTGTTTGTGAGACTCTTCTTGTTAGCTTCAGCTTCTTAAATTGATTTGTTCTGGCTCCCTGGGTTTATGGTGTGAACTTCTGTGTTAGAATACCTGTGAGATTTAATGGTGTCGTCTCCTTGATCTCCCAAGCTCACTGGTCTTGGGCTGTCCTTTAAGTTGGCTCTGTGTTTCTCTTTGGGTTTTGATCATTTGGGGGTCCTTCTTTTGTGGGTCCTTCCCACCAGCTGGTTAACTGATGGTCCCTCTGTCCACCACCTATTGTAATTTGTTGTGCTGGTGAGGGCAGGTTGTGTTGAAGCTAGTTTTTCTCTGTGTACAAGGTTTTGAGGATTCTCTTTTGCTCTTGTTCAGTTGTTCGTACTGGGTAGTTTTTCCACTATTTAGTTGTATTTCCAGATAGGTTCTGGATTGAGGTTTGTATGGTTTCCACTCCCTCCTGCACCTTCTTCTGTTGTTACGTGTTGGTGGTTCCTTTGTTGTTGGGTTTCCTCTTACAGTGGGCATCCTGCTGTTCACCGCTTTCTCTTACTCTTTTTTTGTGATCAGTTGCTGAAGAAGGCGAACAGGTTTATGACAGCAGGAGAGTATTCTATGATATTTACTGTAGCAGCCGGTAGAGAAGAGATAGGAGATTCTTTGGCTATATATAGTGTTAACCGTGATCTTCAACCCAACCAGCTACTTTTAAGAATGGATGGGAAGAAGTTAGACTCTTGTTGGGAAGAGGAGGATTATGAGTAGGATTTAGAAAGCCTATGAGTAGGATTTAGAAAGTTTGTGGGAGGACAGATTCTGAGGTAAAGTGAGAGTAAAGGATAGTAAATAGGTTTAGTGTGTGAGAGAATAGAGTTAACCACTACAGTAACAGAGTTCAGGAAATTGTGAAGTGGACTAAGATTGAGGAGTAGTGATTTGATGTATTTACAATTGTATGAAACAGCTATTATTTACAGTAATATCAGAGCAATCATATGACAGAATCTATGTGATCTGGATACCATAAATAGGGGATATAGAACTTTGAGTAGTGTGCTAAAGGAACACAAGTGATGTGAAAGACAGTAAATTAGCAATACACTGTGGAGGAGAGAACAGGGGAAACCTGTCAAATGATGCAAAATAATGAGCCAAGCTTTGAAGACTATACAGGAACAGTACAAAATAACTATTAAAATAAGAAGTGTAGGAATAACGAAAAAATTATACTACAAATACGCAGTAGCTTGTAGTTTCTCTGAAAAAGCAAAGTGAAATTTGTCTCACTGTCTCAACTGTTGGGATGCCCCCTCTTTGGGTCCACCTGTGGTCCTTTCACAGTTCCAAGTTTTTTGTCTCACTTGTGGGGATTTAAAAAAAGAGAAAAAAGGCAGGAGATGGGAGGAAGAAGAGATAAAATTGGAAAGAAAGGAAGGAGGAGTAAAACGAGAAAGAAGAGTGGAAAAGGTATTGAAAAATGAACAATAATAAAAATTTGTTAAATAAAAGATTAGAAAAAAACCTCATGTTGGTTCCAAACTGGCCAAGCTGGTTTTTCTGGTCTTGCTGGCTGCAGCAGGTTGAGGTACAATTGGAGTGGCCTTTCTTGTGTACTCAGCCAGTCTTGCAAGTACTCTCCCAGAGCTAGACTGGCACCTTTCCCCAGAACCCCAGAAGGGGGATCCAGGTCTTTTTTAGAGCGCTCTTTTCCCAGCAGTCATCACTGTGGGCTGGGGTGTGGTGGACACGGTGCTAGTCAGGCTGCCTGGGTCCCACTGGCTTGGGTATAAACCCTTCACAGTGCTATGGGGAAACATAGGGACTTTCAAGTAACCTCGGGATTGCTGCCCGACTGGGTAGAATGTAAGCCAACAGCTGTCACAGGAGAATCTCCCAAACAGACTTACTTTTTGAGAAATTCCTCCCACTCAAGCCTGCCATTCAGTATACCCCAATTCTCCAGCCAAGCCGGTGACTATCCAAATCAGTGCTTGTCACTGCAGGGCTCTCAACTCTCCCAAGCCTGTGACCACAGACTCTGAGGGTGATCATGGCCCTTGTGTGTTTGCCTCTTTGTCCTCATTCCCCTCTCTGCAACTTCAAGCAACAAGGTCTCTCCTGGTGCTGCTCAAACCCTGCTTGGCCAGGGAGGGAGGGAGCAGTTGACCCAGTTCTCTCCCAAGGATTCTGTGGCAGGTGCCTGCCTGCCAAAGAGTCTGTGGTAGACCCAGCACTGGGCCCCAGGCATCAGGCCCAGGGCTACAGACCCATGTCTGTGCTGGTCCCTGGGACCTTATTGTCCTGGAGTAGTCTTCTTACCTTATGTTTTTTCAGTGTCTATTGCAATTTCTGGTCTCTTATTTTCATATATGCTGCAGTACTGTTGGCTCTTTGCCCTCTTCCTCCCTATATTGTCCAGGTTTTTCTCCTTTGTGTACGGGGAAGTGGAATCTGCTCCCTCCTACTCCATTGCCATCTTCCAACCCAGATAAGGAACTTTCTTTAACTTTACCGATGATGTCTCAAGGGGCCAATTATGTTTTGTTTATGAAATACTTTTATTTTCCCTCCCCTATTCGGTCACTTCTGCACCTAATGTCCTACCTAGATTTCAACTTTGCCAATGAAAGTTTCGTTGCCTTGTCCCTGGAGTGTGGGAAGGAGCTCACCAAACTTTAATTTCTCGAGGGAAGCATGTCTGAGTCTTGAACATGAAAATGGTGGGGACTTTACCCCACTTTATGAGCATGAAGCCGTGATTCCATCTTGACACCTTCATTCTGACTTGCCCATCTCCGCATTCCTTTGACCATTAGCTTCATGGGCCAGGACATCCCTGGGGCGCAACTACGGAACACTGTTTTATTTGAGCGGGAACAGGGAGACCTTTATATTCCAGTCCCTAGACAGATGCTGCTACCCATCTCAGCAATCCCACCACCACACCCTGTAACCTTCTGGAACTTGGCCTTTTCTTTCACTTTAAGAAAGACATCCTTCCCTACCCTGGTGTGTACTGAGGGATTTTCAGTGTTCAGAACTGTCAATGCACTCCAATCATCCCGAGTGAAAGAACACACTGAGCGTGTTAAGCACTATGCAGTGAAGTGTGGGGAGGCCCAGGGATTACCTCCCTTCTTTCCCCACAAGGGAGAGTGACCATTAGCCCTCAAGGGCCCTGTCCACCTGGTGTTGTACCAGGAAAGGGCTTGTGATAGCCTCTCCCTGGCTTTTTCTGGGAGCTGGCAGCCACAGCATCTTCTCCCAGCCCACTTTCTGAGCAAAGGAGACAGAGGGCTACCTGTGTGAGGGCTGCAGTGGGAAGGGGAAGTTTGACAGGGGCTACGTTAGCTTTGGACCTTCAGAAGGCAGAAGACACCCCAAAAGTTGCTTTCTAGCCTCTAATTCCTCATAAAATACTGGGTTTTTCATCAATTATAGGTGACTTTCAATATTGTTTTATAGTAATTTCTGGGGTGTAGCACAGTGGTTAGGTATTTATGTAATTTACAAAGTGATCCCCCTGATAAATCCAGTACCCACCTGGCCCCATCCATAGTTATCACAATGTTGTTGACTATGTTCTCCACACTGTGCTTTACATCCAGTGACTGTTCTCCATCTACCCGTTTGTTCTTCTTAAGCCCTTTCTCACTTATTGTCCTCTTTACTTTGTGGATTTAGTCTCTCATTTTTAAAAATTTTTTTACATTTAGTGTTTTAGAAGTGAAGGGAACAGACTGAAACTCATTTGTAAAATGTATTTCCTAACTTTAGATATATTATAAATTACTTGCTACACCATACAATAGGATAGATGACGTTTCTTTTTCCTGATAGTATAGCATTTGTCCCAAAATCACTTATTTAGTAGAAATATCTTCCTAAATTGATTTGTAACTATGCTCATCTCATAAACTAAATTCTCAACTACAAAAGCTTCTTGGAGATGTTGTATTCTGATTCATTGATGCATGTCTTTTTCTACACCAATGCCACAGATCTAACTGTAATTGCTTTATAACATGTTTTATTATATACAAAGGCAGACACTCCCTCACTTTAATATACTTTGTTCTCAGAAACATAACTTAGTAAAGATTAAATGCCCCCAACCGACAGCAAATAGTACATGTAGTGGACAACCGATACACTTGCTTCAGATCAGGCACAAGAAAGGACACCTGCTATCATAGCCACTGTCTGACACTAGAGGTCCTGGCCTGTGAATAACAGAACAGATGAAGATGTTCCAAGGTACCACCACTTACAGGTGATATGCTTGGATAGCTAGGGAAAAACTTTACCTATTAGATTTAACGAGAGAGAGCCAGTTGCAAGACCCCCTTCCAGAAATTAAGAGCATTTCTGCACATCAGCAATAACCAACTACAAAATGAAATAAAATGCCAGTATAACAGCAACACAAACTCTGGAGTATTAGGAATTCCTTAATGGAGAGCGTGCATGTGCTCTACGCAGGGCTCTGCCAAAGCCTCCAGTCGTGTCCATCTTCCCTAGCTACCTTCCTATTTTGCTTTTCTCTATAGCAATGAACACCACACACAGGCTACATATGCTACTTATTTATTACATGTACTGTCTATCTCCTTTAACTAGAATGTAATCTCCATGAAAGGAGAATTTTTATCAAGGGATTATAATTATTATTTGTTCATGCCCAGTTATTCTACATATGGACTGTCTAAGCTTGCCCTTTTCTTTTCTAACACATCTGTCTCCATAGTTTTTGAGCACTTCCTTACTTCTGATGGCTGTTTCACACTTTTCTCATACATTCCCTACATCAGCCACGGGCACAGACACTTCTTCAAAAGGGCCTGATTACTTTAGGGAAGAGTCATACTCATAAACTAGTATCTTAATCTCAATAATTTATATTCCATCATGACTTTCCTCACATTTCTGATGTCGTCTTTTAAAAGAGCAAGCATAATATTTGGCAAGGAATACAAATTGTTCCTGGGATAACACATTCTCATATTTGTGAACATTGAAATCAGCTTTACTGACTTCCCTTTTATGGAGTCAAATCTATTTCACTAAATTAACATTAGCATTGACGAAAATGGTCTTGATATTATTTAGTAGTTTATTTTTAGGCAAAATATATATTTGTAACTAACACCTTATTAATTACCAAGTTTATATTATTCTCTTGTTTTATTCCTACTCGAAAAATCACAGAATCAAACATTTTAAAGATTAAAGTTTAAGAATAGGGGTCATTGTGTGAATATGGTGGTTTTTACCTTGTGTGAGAGCACTTCACATCAAGTTTCAAAACTGTCTTAGAAAAACATTACAAAACTCTATTTAAGACTAAAGAGGTAATACCCTAAAAAAAGCATTATTAATAATTTGTAGATAGTATACCATTTTATTGTACTTTTTCATATGTATCATGAATTTAAATACATATATCAGTGTTGTTACTTGACCTTTCATTTAGAAATATACCAGAAACTATTTCCCATGTCAAAACATCTAAGCAACATGCTGTGAACAGCTGCACTCTATTTCCTTGAGTATAAGTATTTTACTTCTTATCTAATTAGCTCTGTGCGATATAATGCTTCAGTTAGCAAATTTTGAACTCCTGAATCCTTCTAGTAACTTCTGAGATTTGACAGTGCTCAGTGAAATCAGTCACACTATTTATATATCTGTGTTCACATATCACTCTATCTCTAGTCATCTAAAGATCAAACAACAAAATCCCAGCAGCAGGGAGACTCAGCTCTCTCAGGAACCGCCCAGTGGAAAGGGTGTCTAACTGACTGCCTTACTCCTGAATGCACCTCCCCTGTACAGGTATCCTGCTTGGGTGGCTGCTCTGACCATGCTGCCCGCCAGGGGGCGCTGGTTCTCTCCTCACACTCAGGTGAAAGCCTCCTGGTCTTCACCTTCCTGCAGTTCACTCTTCTCTCAGGTGGATGGTAAATGCTCCACAGAGCTTAGAACAGCCTGACTTACAATGTGTGCAGCTATTTGGTCAGAGGCTGAAAATCCCTCTTACTCTTATTCGACCTGCCACCTGAGCTATTTATCCTCTTATTTGAAGGAACTGACACATTCTATGTGACATTCTTTCATGTCCTACCTCCTCCACCTCAGGTTCCACATGGTCCACGTGAAAGAAATGACCCCAACACCAGCATTTGGATTTCCTCTTAGACGTCTTTACATCTACGTTATGAACAACAGGAGACACAGACCTCTCATTAGTGTCTTGTCTAGTGTTTTCTTCTCAATTCCACTTTCTGGCTTGAGGGAACTCCTGTTTTCTAGGTAATTGGCACCTATAATTACATGATGCTTCAGTGCATATGAACAGAGGAGAAGGCTCCTATCTACATAACAATTACAAGTTAAACATTTACTTTAACACAATGAACATCACTTAACCCCTCTGCACCACACAGGCCTTACAGTAAGGCTTCACGGGAACAACACACAGTGTGTTCCCAAGTAATGTTGAGTTTCATCTCTTAAGACCATGGATATAATTTCAATTCACACATTTTGTAAGGCTAATTAATGAATGAATGAATTCGGTGTGCATGAATTCCGTAATTTTTAAACTGCTGAGAATTACTGTCTATCCCTTGTGGCTGGGGTGGTCAGGCCTCAGTAACTAAGCATTCTGGGACTGCTGTGGGTATGCAAATGGGTCAAACACACCCATGTGCTGAAACACTGGGCTGACCACTGCCCTTACTGTTTTACCCCAATGGGTGTTGCAGGGCACCACACCCTTCTCATCTGAACCATGACATCATAAGCCAGTTACAACAGAGAAAAAGGTGGCCGCCTGCTTGATCATCTCTGAGCCCCATTGAAGGGACGGCTGTCAGACAGCCTGAAAAGAGGGCCTTTCCACCCTTGGGAGTTAGGCTAGGTTCTTGTGGGGGGCTCTTCAGAAACCAAGTAAGAATACGGGCTTGGCCAATAACAACAGTTGCAACAGTTAAATCCTCACTATAAGGGTATATGGGGAAACTTCAGGACATATCAAAGACAAAAGGAGATTCAGGTCAAATGTCACTTATTTAAGCTGAGATTTCCTTTCACCAAATAATGAACTTTTTATCTTTATATGTCTTAAAAATCTTTATGTCTCATAACAATTAGTATAGTTCTAGATGAAACAGGCACTCAGGAGATGTTTGTTAAATAGATGATTGTCATTTTTAGTTAAAAATGAGTATGTTAGGCACCAGTTCCCCTGACCTGCAGTGCCCCATGGGAGTCAGGAGGAAAGAGCACCCAGCAATGCCAGCCTCATGAATACAGCCTTGGTGGTGTCAGCTGCTCTCCTGTATGGACTCAACTACTGAACTCGATCTCCGAGCACAAATCAGTCTCTTCTGTGTAGGATTTTCTCACGAGCATTTACTCTGACCTGGAATAAACCCCATGGAGGAGAGAGATGCACCTGTGAACAGGGGCAGCAGCCTGCCCCTCTGCAGCTTCTGCAGGTGGAGACCCAGACTCTGGAGGGGCCACAGTGGGTCCTTCAGAAAAGCCCTGGGGCATGGCTTCCATTTGAGAATCAGATGAACTAAAAACCTTCTGGAGTTTCTACTGAGAGTTCAGATCCCACAAGGACAGTAAGTTATTCTGCCTAGTTATCTTCTCCCTACAGGAAAAAAAAAAAACTCTCTGATTTCCTCTGAGGAGGAGAGCTAATATCGGGTCTTACTGTCCCTGGGGGAGGAGCACTGGGGACCAGGCAGGGTGGCTATTAGCACTGGGCTGTTTCTCCATGAACTTGCAGGGATCTCAGAGGCTTTGAACCTGAGACAGACACCAAGAATGACAGCAGCCACACTCATTAAATGATTAGTGTTATGAATGCCTACTTCTCTACATCTTGTAGAGAGTAGGATTCCATGGAACCTGTTAGGGCGACCCTGAGAGGGAACAGGCCCCCCAAGCCAGGACGTGTCGCTATCTGCATTCAGGGTTCATAGGTACAAATGAGGAAGGATTATAACATCCATGAGCAACAACTACTGAGTCCTTCTGTTTCAAAAAATGTGCCAAATACCTTACAGTGCCCACATGGTGCAATCTGATCATAATTTTCACTTTACAGATATGGAGCTCGAAGTCTGAATACACTGCTACATGAGTCCTCTAAGTGTGGCCTGGGGACCACAGGGGATCTCTGAGAACCTTTCCAAGGCTCTACCGGGTATGAACTGTTTTCACAATAATGCTGAGACACTGCCTTGTTCATCCTCACCCTCTCGGGAGTGCAGAGTGGGGCTTTACTGGAGCCCTGGGATGACTCGGACTCACAGCCGCATCCCGTGTAAAGCCATGACACACATTTCCATAGTTTTGTGCTAACTTGATTGGTACCTGCTCCCCTCTGAGCTCTGTTATGCCTTCCTTGTAGCAACCTGTGCAGAACTCTCAGGCACAGAAATGAGCAGGTTGCTAAATTACCACCTTCCTCAGGCTGCATTCGCCACAGGTGCTACATTGCGAGGTGGCCTTAACCCAATCTTCTGATTCTTTTGACCGTCCAGATCAGTATTCCAAATGACGTACTTACATCAGGCAGTTGAATCTTTCTACTCTGCTCATTCCTGGGAACAGAACTTTTTCTACAGACTGTTCCTCCTCATCAAAAGGAAACTCAGCTTGTCCACTGATGTCAGGAGAGCCAACTGTCTCTTCCAAAGCCCTTTGGTTCTGTTTTTGGGGACAATCTACCATGCTTGTTATTTCTGTTGTATATCAATGGCATGAGTGCAGTTGCAAGGTATATTTTGTCACCCCACAAAACATGAGTTCCCCATATTATTGCTAGAGAAATGCTAGTCCTACCTCAGTGTAACTTAGTCTGGGTACACCACAGGGCCTCCTGGAAACTGCCTCCTGCCACACAGGGCCCCTTTCCCAGGGAGNGACGTTGGGACAACTAAGTTTTATTTTTAATTCTCACAAAGGACGTGCTTATTGAATTTTTAAAAAGAGTTGAGGGAAAGAGGAAGGGACATAAGTGTGAGAAACATGCATGGGTTGCCTCGTGTATGTGTGCCAACTGGGACCAAACCCTCAAACTAAATGAGATGTATGTCCTGACCAGGAACCAAACCCAGGACCTTTCAGTTTATGGGATGACCCTGTAACCTACTGAGCTATACCAGCCAGAGCTGATTATTGATTTTAGTGGCTTCCAATTGCTTATGTTGCTTGGGCAGGGATCTCTAAAGCAGACTGGGAGCCTAGAGCAGGGCAAAGGACCTTGCTCCTTCCTTTCTGCCCACTGCTGTTGTCAGCCTTGCCCAACAGCTCTTGGTAGTGGCAGTGAAGTCCCTCTGCCCAGCCTTAGTTATTCAGCTCCCCAGAGCCAGCCTGGTGATTCCCCACTGGGGCCACAGTGCTGCTTGGGCACCACTTCTCCTCACAGGGTTAAGTCTGAACCCCGACTCCTCTGACCTTCTGGACGCTAATCACCCAGCCTGTGTTCTATGCCCTTGAACCCTAGGTATGGTAGCTTCACACACTTCTGCTTGTTTATCTGACAGCTCTGTGTTTACTGATATTGTTCCCCAGTATCCTTGTACCCATTGTGTTGTATGAAAGCCTCTCTACTATCATATCACACCAGTACGGTTTCTGTTTCTTGTTGGATTCCCATCTGATTCAAAGAGAAAATACAGATAATTCATGTTCTGGTCAGGTGTGACACAAAACTCAGCCAAGACTAGAGGATGGGAAAAACCTATGGGCCCCAGCTGCCCTGTGTAGCACCTACTCTATTTGGAGGGTTAGTAGGTGGGGAAATTGAGTTCTTGAGCCATAGTGAATGCAAGGTGTGGTCATTGTAATGTGTGAAGGAGTCCCAGAAATTGTTCTAGAATTCTAAATGGAAGAACATGGACCCCACAGTGAGTGAAAGAATCGTGAACGCCACCATCTTGCCACAAGTGTCCTTGTGGAGAACACCAGAGATGAGTCACTGGAGAGCCCCTTTCCCTTGAAGGGAGCTGAGGGCAGTGTCCTTGGTGGGTCTTTATCCCTCCCTACACCAAACACTCAGAAGTATATTGAGAGGTGGTGGAGTGGAGCAGAGAATAAATCATGTCTTCTTGTTCAGGCACCTTTTCTTCTAAGAGATTCTTATGAAATGGGAATTTCAACACTAACTCACAGATACTCTTCTCTATCTTAGTGTGTTTTTTCTCAACCCAAGTCACATTCAGCTGGTCTTCTCGATTTTAGCTGTAAGTCTGTGGTAAGTTTCATATGTTGTCTAGTCTTTGTTCACTATTCAATTTCAGACAGGCTGTGACGAGGAATCTCAGTGCAGAAGAGAATTGTTATTGTCTGTCAGTGCCAGCTGTTTGCTAATTATAGACTCAGCTAATAGGATCATTTAAGTTTCCATTTTGTTTATATACACCTAGTATGGATTATTTACTTTGAGACATTTAGTATACAATTTTTGTTTAAATGGTAATATACATTAGCTGTTTGAGAGAGTTGCTTGAAAGTGTTTTCATTGTCCGGAGAAATTCATTCATGTTCTCATGACATAATGGACTAAATCAACCACAAAAGGAGTTTGTTACAGAAGACCGTCCTGAAGGTTTTATATTTGACAGTGAACTACCATTTGGTGAGTTATCTGAATGTGGGAATTATTATCTTTTGAGTCCTTTTAACAGACCTGTCACTCCAAGCAGGTTCTGTAGAGCAGCAGATAGGAATTGTCTTGTATGTCCTCAGCCCAGACATGTGGATGAACATGGAATGTGTTTGGTAAATGTCTGTGGGTTTTTGTTTTGTGTTTTAGCTACTTCAGAGAGGAGGAAGATGAGATGACAGTCACTGGTCCTTCTGCTTTAGTTTACTGTGTCTTTCATCGTAGGACATTTTAGAAATAGCACTGCTGCTTTCATTCACCCCAAATGTGGCAACAAACCTGAAACAAAAATGGCTAACACTTTTCTATACATTTAAGGCCAATGAATCCTATAGTTGGAAGAGACCCGATCATTTTTCTTGCTCGCCTTCTCCCATAACATGGGAATCCAAATCTCTGAGTTAAAGCCCTCACTGACATACAGCTCGGTCTTACTAAAGCAACCAGCTTTCTTCACCAAGGTGATTCCAACTGTTATGGCTTTATTTCTTGAACTAAGACAATATCGTCTTCCAGTGTTTCTGCTTTGAACTGTGGTCATTCCTTTGAAGCAGGCTGAAACCTTCACACTTTTGCTTCTAACACCTTGCAAATATTAACCTATGAGGAAATTTAAATGGAAAATTGATATGGGGTCACACTTATGAGTTTTTTGAGATTCTTATTTGTGCAATTCAGATGGATGCCGGGCTGAAGAAGGAGATGGAGTCGACAGACAAGGAAATGGAAGCAGTGGTTAAATAGTTACAAGTCAAACCTCAGAATTCCCACCCTGGGACAAGTTTTTTTGTGAAGATAAACCCCAGAAAATAAGATTCGTGATGAGTAATATTTTCATGTTAAAGTTAAGCTATAAAATATGTTAAAGGTTCTAAGGACATGAGTGTATAGTTAGAGCTTTAGCTCTTGCCTTGGCTACTGATCAGTAGTTTTAAATCCCAGGCCAAGACCCATCAAGAAATCATTCAACCAGCATTTTACCAGTGAAGAAGAATAGAAAATTATATAGCAAATAACAACTAGTCTCCCACATAATAAAGATTCAAGTGCATGTGTGTGAATGTATATGTGTGTGTGTAATTATATACATAACATATACATTATCCACACTCATGTAGGCACAGAATATAAATGTTCAGAAAGAGTTAAGTGTATAATAAGTAATATATTCACATAGTATGCACTTGTGTGCATATGTTATACACATGATATACACACATGCATATAAGGATTCAAGTGCGTGTGTGCATATATGTGTGTGTAACTGAATATGTAACATTTTATCCACACATACAAGCATAGAGTATGAATATTCATATAGGGATAAGTGTGTGATGGGTAACATCTCATCATGAAATAGCATGATAAGAGTAGAATGTCTGGGTCCAAAAGTCAAAAGGCAAATTTCTCTCCCTAAATCCAGCTGAAGTGGTAGCAGTCCATTTGCCATGTTCTAAACTTAATTCAAGATGATGCTGCCAGTAAAAATTACAAGGCTAACACATAAGTCATCTAATGAAGGCACAAATCTGTGAGACTCTCTAATAGGAGGATCTCCCACAGGCTCCTGGTCCTTCCCAACCTCGTGTGTGTGGGTGCAGATGCAGGCCCACAGACCCCTCCTCACAATGGCTGTGTGTGCACTGCAGGTAGGGCCTCCTCCCAGGCAGGCCTCCAAAGCAGTTGTGCTAGAAACTGTCCACTATCAGGGAGGCAGTAGGCACATTAATGTGTTAGGAACAATGGTGGAAGCTTGGAAATAAAGGTAAGATTTACTAAGCAGTGTAATAGGACACTAGCATTTAATTTATTAAGGTGAAAAAAAAACCCTTCTGTGTCATTTGCCATGCATAGATAGCATTTATTTAGTAACTGACAAACAGAACAGAAGTGTCACTGAAGATGTTTTCTGAGGGAAGAAACGATGACACATGCAGGTCTACCATGTTAAAGATGTCCCTCGGGGACTCAGATGTGCTGAGCTCTCTCCCTTGTTCCTTCCCAGAAGAATGGGGGGCAACCAGACTTCTGTCACAGAGTTCTTCCTAGTGGGATTCCCGCTCAGCCCAGGGAATTGGGTGCTCCTATTTGCGGTCTTCTCCATGTGTTATGCCTTCACCCTGCTGGGCAACGGGGTCATCCTGGGGCTCATCTCACTTGACTCCCGACCGCACACTCCCATGTACTTCTTCCTCTCCCACCTGGCCACTGTCGACATAGCCTATGTCTGCACCATGGTGCCCCAGATGCTGGTCAACTTCCTGAGTCCAGCCCAGCCCATCTCCTATGCTGGCTGCATGATGCAGACCTTTCTCTTCTTGACTTTTGCTCCCACTGAATGTCTTCTCCTGGTGGTGATGTCCTATGACAGGTACATGGCCATCTGCCTGTCCCTTCTGTATTCTACTATCATGAGCTGGAGAGTCTGCCTCACCCTGGCAGTGATTCCTGAGTCCTCCCAGCCCTAGTACATATGGTGTTACTCTTACCATTGCTTTTCTGTGGTCTCCAGAAAGTGAATCACTTTTTCTGTGAAATTATAGCCATTCTTAAACTACCTTTGCAGAAACTCACCTAAACAAGGTTATGGTTTTGGCTGAGGCAGTGTCAATGCTGATGGGACTAGTGTCTCCAATTGTGGTCTCCTACAGTCACATTCTACTTCCTGTCCTGAAGATCCAGTCAGCAGAGGGACACCAGAAAGCTTTCTCCACCTGTTCCTCCCATGTCTGCATGGTGGGACTCTTTTATGGCACAGCCATTATTATGTATGTTCAACTCCAACATGGGGACTCCCAATAGAAGAAGAAATACCTCCTCCTGTTTCACAGCCTCTTCAATCCCAATGCTGAATCGCCTGATCTACATTCTGAGGAAGAGAGAAGTCAATGCTGCTCTGAGAAGGAGGCTGAACAGTAGAGACCTTTCTGAGAGCCTCACAGTGAAAAAGTAAGTGAGCTTACAGGGACCTGAGAAGTCACCTGATACTCAGGATACATAGAAATGCTCTGGGCCTAGGGCGTCCTTTCTATGGCCTTGAACCTTCCTGTGACTACCTCTGGAGAAAGCCCATCTGGTCCCTCCTCCCCCAGGATGTTGCACGAGAAAATGAACCCCTCTTCCAGCTCTCTGCTTGGTGCTCACACGTGTCATATGTTCATGAGGGATATTTTGAATAGAGGAAATAAATTGATATATTCTATAATCAGGGCTTGTAGATGAAATTTTATTGTAGGAAACAAGGTAATGGCAGAATATTTAAAATAAAGGAATTGAGACATTATGTAGCAATTATTGAAATATTTTGAATTTAGCAACTGTCATCTTCCAAAAACAGGTGTACATTTAAAATATTTGGTTATTTTCCTGCATATTTCTGTGACAGTGATATTTACTGAGGCATCAAGAACTTAAATTAGGAAGAGCAGGAACCAGGACTTCAAGGGAAAGAGGATTAAGGGTGTAACTCTGACAGAACTAACAACAAGAAGAGAACCCTGAAGGGTGTCATGCTGAAACACACAGAGACATTGGAACTTTCTCTGCTGCTGTGTTTCTCTGCCTTTGCAGTGTAGGTGGAGATCCAGGATGGTGGGGACGAGAGGAAGAAGGCAGAATGGACGTAGCTGAGAGTCCTTGGCAGAATTAACATTTTCTCAGATTGGTTTGGTCATGAGTCTCCTATGGGAAATGACCAAAACTTAGAACATTCTCACAAATCAGAGCAGACTGTGTAATTGCTATGAGGACTGTTTTATCAATGATATGAGGCTATAAATTATCAGTAGTAATTTACTCTTTAAAGTAAGATATGTGAGGTGAGTTAAATTAACCGCTTTAGTCAAACATGAAACTCCAGTACATTTATGAAGTGATAGAACACAGTTTAAGAAATAGTGGGAAAGCACATAGAAAGAGACTTTTTCAAAACTGTCCTCAAATTATATACTAAATGAAACCTGAATACTTAAACTGCATCAAAGGGAAATATTTACTTTTAAAATACTGTTTGCGTGTGTGTGAAGGGTTTTTAAAGAGGAAAAATATGAATTTCTTGCTTAGAAAGCATTCATTTTGTAACTTCTGCTAAATAAATAGACATTACTATCCCTCCCAAAAGATTAAAATCAATGATTTTGAATTTAGGTAAAGCTGGGAATTTTAAAAGTTCTGCTAGTTGCTAGATGTGCAAACTTATACATTGTACTTAAATTGTTTGGAATTTATGTTTATTATGTGTAAAACAAATTCATTAACTAAGTCACAGGTTTGTAGAGAGGAAATATTGTGCATAAAATGTTTAGCAGAATTCATGAATTTTAACAAGAAATCAATAAATTGTAATTATTAACATCATAGCCTAGATACATTTCTCATTTTTGACTATCAAGAACTATGACTTAAAAATAAGAGAATGTGAAATGAAATTTGCTTTTATACTAGAGAAAAGCTGGAATATTACACAGTGTAGCCCTTATGTGGTGCAAAATACCAAGATTTCAACTAATGAGTCAAGTAAATGAGTCATACAGTGTTTCCTAGCAATCTCTGTTCTCTAAAAAAATAATATTTAAAAGTACACAAATAAATACAACGGAGAATTGCAAAATTTTATACCTGTATGTATGTATACCCAAAGTGTGCATTCTTTGTTACCTTCCTTTTTTGACTCCATACTATTTGCAAGATTCATTAGGTTGCTACAGGTAACTCTATTTCATGAACTTAATTGTTTCATACATTGCATTCTAAAAATCTATCACAATTTATGTATGACACTTCTGATGGTACATATCTGGTTGTTTCCAATTCTGGCTATAACACAGAATTAGTCCATGGATGTATTTATGTACATGCCTTGGGGGGCCACATGCAATAATTTCTGTTGAAGAAACTCAGAGAAATTCTGGGTCACGAATGTCCTGGACTTGGATCTGCTTTGGCTTGAACATTCAACAGGCTGTTGGTATCATGGTTATTACCTTTTACTCACAATTACACCATTCCTCACACTGAGCTGGACATTGGTGAGACAGTGATGAGTACATACATACAGCTGACCTTGAACAAAGCAGGCTAGAACTGCATGGGTTCACTTTTATGCAGATGTTTTTCAACAAATACTGTAAATGTATTTTGTCTTTCTCATGATTTCTTAACATTTGTCTATTGCTTACTTTGTTGTAAGAGTATAGTATATAGTACATATAAGAAATATGAAAGGGACCGCCAAAATCCAAAATGTGTTTATAAAATATTGTGTATTTATTCTTATGTTTTTGAATTGTCTCCAAAACATTTATTGAGACATTTTTTCCCTGCTCAAAATTTGGAACTCATCGATTTTGATTCCTTTAAGTGCTTCTGCCTCTTTGGTTTCATCTCTTCCGCAGAGGCAAAATGTTTCCCTCTGAGGACTTTTATATCCAGGGAAAAAAATAAAAGCTCACTTGGGGCAAGATTGGGTGAATATGGAGAGTGGGTCAAAAGAGCTGAACACTCAGTGGGGTGTGGGCAAGTGCGCTTGTAAATAACCCATCATACAATAGACAAATGTGTTGAAATAGTCTCCAAAAAAATTTCACAGGAGGCAAACACAGCCTCTGACAACCTTGTCACCTGGTACCCTGATACATGTGAGTTCCTGAAACACTCACCTAGTAGGGAAAGCCTGTACTAGAACGGGCCTGCCCTCCAGAAGATAATTCCAGGTTGGTATGTTTGTTTTTTTATCCTTGTGAGAATTACTTGACTATGTTATGGGTGAGCCTTTGGGTCAACATTAGGCTGTTAGGAATTAAGATTTCAGGAAGTCACATATTTTTGAATGCATGGGGGATCAATTCCCCTAGACCCTGCACATAGGTGGGTTCTACCAAGCCCTTCATTATTCAGTGGTCATCTGTGTATGAAATTTCTACCTACATATAGGTAGGTTTAGAGTCTAATAAGAGAGATTGGCATTACTCTAATGTATCATATACATAAATATGTTACCTGGTCACAAGTCTATTTTTCTTTTGTTCTGAATAGTTGACCAGGAATAAGCAACTTATTTATTCTATATCATGGCATATTCTTACTTAGCAGCACTGAAGTTTAGGGAGAGGGGAAAAGGAAGCATTGTATGTATGACAGGACTACCTGAATTTATAGACATTTCTGTTGAAGGTCTCTCAGTCTTGCTTGCCTGGTTTAAAGGACCTCTTTCCCATGGCATTTGATTCATGTCCATACATCAGTCTCTTTGTGCATTTGAGTTACTTGGTAAGGGCAGCTGTGACCAACTGAGATCTGGCCTTTGGGGAAGTATCCCAGGACCTGTCTAGTCTCTGACCCTGGAGCATGGGCTGTGGGACGTGGTTCTGTTGTATATTGAGTCAGTGTCAGTTAGATGTCCTTGGTGTGTCATCCCCACTTTACTCACGCCTTCCCTGGTGCTTCGAACCTGTAGGAAATCCAGCTGATCCTTTCCTTTTGATCTTGAGCGTCATTGGACCATCCTGACACCCTCAGGTACCAGGTTGTTTCCCTGGCACCATGCTGATTCTCTGTGCATATGGTCGACCTACTTCTCCAATATTTTCACACACCACCACCTCTGGGGATGTGCAGAGTCATCGGAAGTCCTTCCAGAAACTATGCAGGAAGCAAGGATCCAGGAGATACTCCTCAGGTGTCTAGAAAACTTAGTTCTGCAGCACTTTTCTCTTCTCCCTCCCTGAGTGTGATGTTTTATGCATTTGATCTGCACGTTCATCTCCACCCAGAGGCACTAATGGGAGATGCGGAGAAATACTCGTAAGGTTTTCAGGTTCATTCTTGTCAGACCTAACAAACCTATCTCTGTCCTTTCAGACCACAGTGGAAAAGCCCACACGTACATACATCTGACCACTTGCCTTTCTTACCTGTCTTCCTTTTCCCTTATACTTCATCAGGACCAGAGAAACAGAAATTTTACTGTTTCATGCTGGCTGAGAGTGCCCTTACATCTATGGCTGGGTTCTCTCTACCACTACCTTTTGGCAAGGTCCATGGTTTCATTCACTTGGGTTCTCCCAAAATAAAACCCCAATAAAACCTCATGTACCAACAATTAATTACAAATGAGGAAAAGAGGAATGACAAAAGAGTAGGGAAAGCAAGTTCAAGGGTGACTTACTGAGGCTGCTCACTGTGTGATGGTAGAAACAGCGAACTGTTCTACCTCATAGGATGCCCTTATGTGAGGCCATAAGCAACATGCACCTAAGGCAGCTGCTACCAGGAAGAGTAAAGGGAAGAACTTAAGCCCTGGCTGGTGTGGCACAGTTGGCTCAGTGCTCTGTCCCACAAAGCAAGGGTACCAGTTCAATTTCCAGTCTGGGCAGGTGCCTCAGTGGTAGGTTCTGTGCCTACTTGAGGCACATAGAAGAGGTAACTAATCAATGTTTCTCTCTCACATTGGTGTTTCTCTCCATGTTTTTCTCCTCCCTTGCCCTTCTCTAAGAAAAATAATAATGTGAGGAATTTAATTTCTTACTGTTACCTTTCGTCAGTAAATGGTGTGTCTCACTCAGTTATCCCACAGGACAATTGTAGAGTGTGGCCACCAAGTAATCCAGAGATACTTTCCCCTGGGGCAAAAGGCAACCTCTTGTCAGGAAGCGAGAGGTGTGTGAACTGATGTGAGTGAGGAGGCTAAAGGGCAGTAAACTGAGAACCCAAGTGAGGTCTCAGACCCCGAGAGGCCTGAGGAGGTGAGGGAGAGCTGTCTTCCCCAATGGTTAAGTCCCAGAGAAATAGGTGTCAATGCATTCATGAGACATGATGAATGTAGATATCTTTCTTCGACAAAGCCTGAATGTGGTGAGTTGTATGTAGGGTTGGACCCCAAAACTCCATGTTAGCCCTGAGAAGCAGACACAGAGTGATTGAGGTAGTCTGCTGCAAGCTGGCCAGTATTTTTAATAGAATGTGTTTTAGTAGGTAGATAGGAGATTGAAATGAATCTGTCTGAACTTTGTTGATAGATTTCAGCAAAATGTACAGTAGCCAAGTGCTGGAAGCACCCTAAGTGCCCATGTGTAAATGAATGAATTAAAAATCTATGGTACATTTATACAATGGAATTCCCTGCAGCGGAAAGAAAGAAAGAGCTCCTTTCTTCTGTGACAGCATGGATGGAACTGGAAAGCATTATGCTGAGGGAAATAGACCAGGCAGTGAAAGACAAGTACCATATGATCTCACCTTTAACTGGAACCTAATCAACAAAATGAAGAAGCAAGGAAAATATAACCAAAGACATTGATTGAGAATAGGCTGACAATGACTAGAGGGGAGAAAGGAGGAGATAATGGGGGAAGGGTAAAGTATTTACAGGAACAATTATTTATTTTTATTTTTTTAATGATTTTTTAATTTAATTCTTGTTCAAGTACAGCTTTCTGTCTTATATTCCCAACCCTGCCCTCCCCCCGCCCCATGCTCCCTGCCCCATGCTCCCCGCCTCCCTCCCATTTCCACCCCCCACCCTTAGTTATTGTCCATGTGTCCTTTATACTTGTTCATGTGAGTCCATCCCCTTTTCCCCTATGATTCTCTCTCCTCTCCCCTCTGGACCCTGTGAGCCTGTTCCGTATTTGAATGTCATTGGTCATATTTTGCTTGCTTGTTTGTTTTGTTTAGATTCTACAGGAACAATTATAGAGGACACATGGATAATAACAAGGGGGTTGGAAACAAGGCAAGGAAGTGGGAAGGGATGGGGTGATGAGAGGGGTGGGGGAAAAGGCAGAAAATTGTACTTGAACAAGAATAAAAATGTTAAAAAATAAAAGAAGTTTTTAGAGGAATCCATGTTCATCTCCCAAATTAGTTGCATAAACACTTCTCTAGTAATGAGGAGGGGATCACTCAAAGATGTGAGTATGGTGATTTGGCAGTCACACTAGATGTAGTTATGCCGGTTAGTTCATTCACTTATTGATGCACTGTGCATATTGGTCCATGTACATGTAAGTAGGTATGCCTTAAAAACACAGAGAAAGTCAGCGCCAGCTCCAGCAGCAGATCAGCTCTGTAAGACCACCTGGTGATGTATTCACAGTGGGGAACTGGAAGAGAGACCTTTCTGAGAAAGAAGTCTGCTAGTCCAGTCACCTTTCAGTATTCATTATTAAGCCCCCAGTTTCTTAGTAGATGTCTCCTCTGAATGAAGTATTTTAACAACTTAGTTTCTTTCCTGAAGTGTTTTAAGAGTTTAAAATAAAAAAAAGACCAAGCATGATCAGAACACAACATTTAAGTGTCCTTGTAAACATTCTCAGACACTTTAAAAATAATCCCCCAAATTATCAGTAGAAATATAATAGTGAATATTAAAATAAAAAGAAGACACAATTGGTTAATAAAATTATATAGGTCTCAGCCCTGGCTGATGTGACTAAGTGGATTGAGTGCTGGCCTGAGAACCAAAGGATCACTGGTTCAATAATCAGTCTGGGCATATGCCTAGGTTGTGGGTTAGGTCCCCAATAGAGGGCACATGAGAGGGAATCACACATTGATGTTTCTCTCCCTCTCTTTTTCCTTCCCTTCCTCTCTGTCTAAAAATAAATACATAAAATTAAAAAAACCCACAAAATCCCATAGGTTTCAGCTGTACAATTCTGTAATACATCATCTGTATATTGTAATGTGTATTCACCAGACTGAGTCATGGTCTCCTTCCATGGCCATTTATTGGCCCTTTACCCTCTTCTACCTCGCCCAACTCCTCTCTCCCTCTGGTAATCACCATACTGGTATCTTTGTCTATGGCTTTGACCTATTTATTTCTGGTTGCTTAATCCATTCAACTTTCCCACCCAGCTCCCTAACTCCCTCTCCTCTGATACCTGTCAGTCTGATCTCTATCTATGAGTCTTGTTTCTACTTTGTGGTAAGGCTTTGAGAAAATATATAATACTACACAGTGCTTTTGTTCCCCAGGACAATTTGGTACATAATAGCAGAGATGAACACTGGAAGTAAGTTTTGATCCAGTAATTCCCATTTAAAGAATTTATCTAATGAAATAATTATGTGAGCAAAGATTCATCCCTGAAGAATCTGTGAAACAAGTAGAGGTTTATAAATCTGAGCATGTAAAGACAGGAATAGACTATGGACTGGAATTGTGGAGAATACAAGAAATAGGAATGGAGGCATGCATTAAAGATGAAGCCAAGACATTTGGAAAAGGGAGGTGATAGGTGTCCCCTGAAATAACACAAGCCGGAAATTGGACTGGGAGGTAGGGGCAAGGGTAAGGAACATGCATCACAGGAATAACTGTTTTGGGGGGCAGGTAATGAGGAGGGAGCTTGCATCATTATAGTGCAGCTCNGGCTAAAGTGCAGTGATCAACTGAGAACCCAAGTGAGGTCTCTGAGCCCGAGAGGCCTGAGGAGGTGAGGGAGAGGTGTCTGCCCTAAGAGTTGAGTCCCAGAGAAATAGGTGTCAAGGCATTCATGAGACATGATGAATGTAGATATCTTTCTTTGACAAAGGCTGAATGTTATGACTTGTATGTAGGGTTGGACCCCAGAACTCGCATGTTAGCCCTGAGAAGCAGACACAGAGTGGTTGAGGTAGTCTGCTGCAAACTGGTCAGTATTTTTAATAGAATGTGCTTTAGTAGGTAGATATGGGATGGAAATGAATCCATCTGAACTTTGTTGATTGATTTCAGCAAAATGTACAGTAGCCAAGTGCTGGAAGCAACCTAAGTGCCTATGTATTAATGAATGAATTGAAAATCTATGGTACATTTATACAATGGAATTCCCAGCAGCAGAAAGAAAGAAGGAGCTCCTTCCCTCTGTGACAGCATGGATGGAACTGGAAAGCATTATGCTGAGGGAATAGACCAGGCAGTGACACACAAATACCATATGATCTCACCTTTAACTGGAACCTAATCAACAAAATGAAGAAGCAAGCAAAATATAACCAAAGACATTGATTGAGAATAGGCTGACAATGACTAGAGGGGAGAAAGGAGGAGATAATGGGGGAAGGGTAAAGTATTTACAGGAACAATTATAGAGGACACATGGATAATAACAAGGGGGTTGGAAACAAGGCAAGGAAGTGGGAAGGGCTGGGGTGATGGGAGGGGTGGGGGAAAGGCAGGAAATTGTACTTGAACAACAATAAAAATGTTAAAAAGTAAAAGAAGTGTTTAGAGGAATCCATGTTCATCTTCCAAATTAGTTGCATAAACACTTCTCTAGTCATGAGGGGGGGATCACTCAAAGATGTGAGTATGGTGATTTGGCAGTCACACTAGATGTAGTTATGCCGGTTAGTTCATTCACTTATTGATGCACTGTGCATATTGGTCCATGTACATGTAAGTAGGTATGCCTTAAAAACACAAGAGAAAATCAACGCCAGCTCCAGCAGCAGATCAGCTCTGTAAGACCACTTGGAGAGGTATTCACAGTGGGGAACTGGAAGAGAGACCTTTCTGAGAAAGAAGTCTGCTAGTCCAGTCCCCTTTTAGTGTTCTTTATTAAGCCCCCAGTTTCTAAGTAGATGTCTCCTCTGAATGAAGTATTTTAACAACTTAGTTTCTTTCCTGAAGTGTTTTAAGACTTTAAAATAAAAAAAAGACCAAGCATGATCAGAACACAACATTTAAGTGTCCTTGTAAACATTCTCAGACACTTTAAAAATAATTCCCCAAATTATCAGTAGAAATATAATAGTGAATATTAAAATAAAAACAAGATACAATTGGTTAATAAAATTATGTAGGTTTCAGCCCTGGCTGATGTGACTAAGTGAATTGAGTGCTGGCCTGCAAACCAAAGGGTCACTGGTTTAACTCCCAGTCAGGGTACATTCCTGGGTTGCAGGTTAGGTGCCCAGGATGGGACAAATGAGAGGGAACGAAGATTGTGTTTCTCTCCTTCTCTTTCTCCCTCCCTTCCCTTCTGTCTAAATATAAATAAATAAAATTTCTAAAAGATAAAATTATATATGTTTTAGCCATACATAGGAGAAAATAGGAATGGGTCCTGGCTGGTGTAGCTCAGTGGATTGAGCACAGGCCTGTGAACCACATGATTGCGGTTCGATTCCGAGTCAGGGCACATGCCTGGGTTGCAGGCCAGTTCCCAGCAGGGGACTCACAAGAGGCAACCATACATTGATACCTCTCTCCTTTCCTCCTTCCCTTCCCTTCTAAAGATAAATAAATTTAAAAAAAAAAGAAAATAGGAATGGAGGCATGCATGAAAGATGAAGACAAGACACTTGAAAAAGGGAGGTGATAAGTGTCTTGTGAAATAACACAAGTCAGAAATTGGACTGGGAGGTAGGGGCAAAGGTAAGGAACAGGTGTCACAGGAATAACAGGTTTTTGTGGGCAGGTACTGAAAAGGGAGCTTCCATCCTTATAGTGCAGCTCTGTTTGCATCAAGTGCTCATTCATGAAGGGAAATAGCAGGAATTTGACTCCCTCCCCAGGTAGGTTACTTCTGGGATTTCTAGAATAGAAACAATGGCAATACAGCCGAGTGGCCATCCTGAAAATTGTGTTAGGAGAAAGCACTTAAAACTACTGTATAGAACATTTTAGAAACCATAACTCTGAAATGTATAACTGGGCATGAGAGAGGGTAAGTAAAACTCTCAAAGGACAAAAATGAGGCAGAATCAGCAAGTGAATGGGGAGATCTGAAGCCAGCACTGGCTTGAAGTCACTTTCAATCCCTAAGGTCCCAGGTTGAAATGATGGCAATGGCCTATGAGACCAGCCTTCCCTTATGCAAGGTGGGAAATTAGAGTACAGGTGCCTCCATGGAACTGGATCTTCCCTGTAGTACCATGAGGGACACAGCAATAATAATTTCTGACTGCTGAGTGGGAACTATGGAGGTCAGAGGTCAATGAGCAGTATCTGCCAAGTGTTGAAAAAACAACCGTCCATCCAAAAGTTTACATACAGGAAAATATGCTTCCAAAATTAAGAAAACGAGCATGTTTTCAAACAGAAACACAAGTCAAGAAAAAAACAGGCAAACCAACCAGACCAATCAAAACCACGTGTCTATTGCCAACAGGGCCACATGCAAAAGACACTAAAGGATGTATCTTTTTCCAGCTAAAGAAATGATTCCTGTTGGTAATGGGTAATGAATAAAAAGTTTGTTGAAGTTTTACGAATATTTACTTTATTATTGGTTTTCAGAAACGTCACTATAATATTGCAGAATCATGGTGTTGTATGTAAATGTGTCCTACTTGTGATTTGCTGAGATTTCTGTGCTCATGGGAGCATATCCTTCATCACAGCTGGGAAATTCTCAGAAATAACATTTTCAAAAGTTTCTTTTCCCCGTTTAATTTTTCTTTCTTTCTGAGTATATGTTAGACCACTTTTTAACACTGTCAAGGATGTCATTCTGACTCAACTCCTGTTTTTCATTTTATGCCTTCATTTACTACTTTTCTCTTAATTTTCATTTGAATTCATTGGTCCTGCTCTCTGTTGGGTGTAGCCCTCTGTTGTATTTGATATTTTTTTAATTGAAGTCATTATATATTGCTGTTTCAAAATGAAAAATTGTTTTCTTATAGAATGTAATCATTAAAATATTTTATTTTCATTCTGTATAACTTGATTTCACTTTTTGATGTAAATTACAGTTATTTCAACTTTTTCCTTTTTTTTACTGCTGTTACTGGGGCTAACCAGAGGTCCTCCTGACCAGGGCTCTGGATTACTAGTCACTGGGGTCATCCATCTAGATTGAAGACATCCAGGTGACTAGCATCTGTGGACCAACTGGTCAGCTTTCCCTGAACTTTTATCTTTGTGGGGCCCCTGTGCTTGGTGCTGGTGTCCTCCACGTGCATCCCCTTTGCCAACCTGAGGACCCAGTCTGGGGAGGGCTGCAGGAAGGCCTTCTCCACCTGCTCCTCCCACCTTTGCATGGTTGGGCTCTGCTGTCACAGTGCCATTGTCATGTTCATGGCCCCCAAATCCCTCTTCCAATGAGCAAGAGGAGATCGTTTTCCTGTTTTACAGCCTTTTTAAACCAATGCTTACCCACTGATCTGCAGTCTGAGGAATGCAGAGGTCAAAAGTGTCCTGTGCAGAGCACTGTGGGAGGAGAGTGACTTCTAATTGAAATGACATTTGAATCTCCACCCTATGTGCTCAGCTACCACCTGAGTCCTGAGACCCTCACTGCTTTCTTTTGCCATGGTTCATCACGATGCGAGATCCTGCTTTCCCTCTTCCTCTGAAGGAAGCTTTCCATAGTTTACACTCATTGATTTTTTAAATCAGATATAATTTTTCTTTTATTACTCATTGAATTGAATATGTGTAAAATTAAAAATTATATTAATTTCTCTTCTGGGTCGCAATGGTCGAATACAGTCTTTCTCCATCTGTACCCTAACTGTGTAAACTCAGTAAGTGCATATGTCATAGGATTTGGGAAGGAAGAAAAAGCTGCATTGGAAGGATATGGTCCTGCAAAGCCTCAGGGCAGCTTGTCTGTTCTCCGAGAATCATACTTGCCACTTAAATATCATCTCAGGGAGCTCTAGTTGTAGAATGCAGAAGTTATTTCTTATGAAAATAATGGACTCCTACTGGGGAGTAAACTAGTGGGTTGAGTGAAGGAACAGAATTAATACAGGGTGTGTAGGAGAAAGAAGAGAAGTAGAAACGTGCAGACAGTGTGGGAGCTGAGCTCACCATTTCCAACCTTGGGGGCAAACTGCTGAGCCAGTAGCTAGTAAAGGGCAGAACTGGGCATTGGGTCTCAGAGAAACAATCTGGGCTGTGTATGGTCCCCAGGAACTTTTGAGTGATGAGCTGTGAATTATGTAGAGATACAGACTGTTTACATGTTCTCCAATGTCTTTCACCAGCACATTCACCCTGGTTAGTCCAGGTCTGTGTCATTTCTCTCATGAGAATGCTTATTCTGACAAGGACATTTTACCAGACACTCTAGGTGACTAGTATAGTGTGGCTGGCTCTTCTGCCTTGATGGCATATTGAGTTTTACTGATTCCTTCTACTTTTCAAACACAGTGGTCAGGGATGTATCCCACAGACTTTAGGTGGCCTCTGAGGGTGTTATATAAAGTGTACCTGTAACCCGCTTTGAGGTGAGGTTGGCCTCTTGCTTCCTGAGTCTTTCTCTATCTCATCCCAAGAGTGAACAGGAGGCTTGATCAGAAGAGTAAGTGTGTGCCCTTCACTTGGGAAGTAATGATTACTCAGTGCAACTCTCTTTTTCCCCACTAAAATGATCTTTAATATGACAGTTGTAAACTCATATTTAACAAAATGATAAATTGATCAATTATACCAGTTTAGCTCAATGAGCTATGTATACAATTATTAAAATGACGATCATATAAATTTTACAAATACATAGGAAAGAGTTATCATTAGATTTGAAGGTAAAATGTGAACCAATAATTGCAAATGTTATGTAAGTGCAATTATGGTACATATATACAGCAAATAGAGAAATATATGACATGAAATATCATAGTAATGGTGGTAGGGTGACAGGATGATGACTATTTATATGTTTTACAAATTGTGTTTCATGCTGTAGGAAGGTTTGAAGATGTCAGATCACTATGTTTACACCTGAAATAATCTAACCAACGATGTACACCAATTATGCGGTACACCAACTATGCTGAAATTAAAATATATGTGAAAATTAAAAAATGGGAGTAAGTTTAGCTACTGAAGTCCATAAGAATTGAGAAAACTCTTAAATTTTATTTCTGCGTTTATTTTAAATAAGAAATAAATTATAGCTAAATAAATTATAGCATAAATAAATTTATGCTAAATTTCTTATAGCATAAGAAATTATTTTGAAAAGCCACCCAACTCTTAATTAGCTCCTGTGGGCAGCAGAGCTCACTGAATATGAAGATCAGATGGGCTGTTATCAGAACAGCCACTGTATTTGTCCATCCTTCACCCAGTGCTGTGCACTGCATATCAATGGCACTCAACACGCTACGTCTCATCCTCCATCCTAACCAGTCCAGGAAGAACTTCCCATTATCAGTCTGTTTTATGCAGGCACGTACCAGCAAGTAGAAAACATCTGACTTTTACTGAATCGCTGTCACTGCAGAGCCCTCCTTCCCTCTGGTCGTCCACCCTTAGTGAGCAGCACACCTTCTCCTCTGTGTCTGCACTGTCAGTGTGACATAGACTGGACCTCAGAGGGAAGGCCTGTGGCTCACAGTGTTGCCCGTGAGTAGCTAGCACGTTCACTTCAAGGTAAGGAATCAGAAAACTTCTTTGTGCATCACATCTAAACCTCACCTTCCTGTTAGTGTTTTAAAGTAATTTCGGTGTCTGTCCCTTAATGAGCTCTCAGGATGAGTGATGTGGAGGTTGTTCTTTATTGATGAACTTGAGAGCCCAGCATCTGGTGCCCAGCTGACAACTTTTCTTAACCAAATTGGGACATTGGGACTATTTATTTTTAGTTTTAATCCTCACAAAAGGACATGCTTATTGAATTTTTAGATAGAGGGGATGGGAGGGAGAGAGCCAGTGAAGCATGTATGTGTGTTGACTGGAACTAAACCCTCAACCTAAATACGGTCTGTGCCCTGACCAGGAACGAAACCCAGGACCTTCCTGTTTATGGGACAGTGCTATAAACTAGTGAACCACACCAGCCAGGGCACATTATTGATTTCAGTGGCTTCCAATATCTTACATTGTGTAACTAGGGATCTCTAAAGCAGACTGGGAGCCTGGAGCAGGGAAAAGGACCTTGCTCTTTCCTGTCTGCCTGCCTTTCTTGTGAGCCTTCCCTCAAAAGCTCTTGGCAGTGGCAGCAGAGGCCACCTGCCCAGCCTTAGTAACCCAGTATCCCAGAGCCAGCCCCATCATTCCCGGCTGGGGCCACAGTGGCCCTGGGGCACCCCTTCTCTTCATAGGGTCAAGTGTGAACCCTGACTCCTCTGACCTTCTGGATTCTAATCACACAGAGTCTGCTCTGTGCCCTTGAATCCCAGGGATGGTAGCTGCACACAGTTCTGCTTGTTCATCTGAGAGCTCTGTGTTTACTGTAGTAGTTCCCCAGTATCCTTGTAACCATTGTGTTGTATGAAAGTCTCTCTACTATCATCCAACACCAGCACAGTTTTTGTTCCCTGTTGGGTTCCCATCTTTTTCAAAGAGAAAACATACAGAGGATACATGTTGAGGTCAGGTGTGAGATAAAACTCAGCCAAGACTAGAGGTTGGGAAAAACCTATGGGCCCCAGCTGCCCTGTGTAGCACCTACTCTATTTGGAGGGTTAATAGGTGGAGAAATTGAGTTCTTGAGCCATAGTGAATGCAAGGTGTGGTCATTGTAATGCGTGTTGGAGTCCCAGAAATCATTCTATGACTTCTAAATGGATAAACATGCACCCCAGAGTGCGTGAAGGAACCACCATACCCAGTGTCTTGTCACAAGTGTCCCCGTGGAGAACACCAGAGATTAGTCCCTGGAGAGCCCCTTTCCCCTGGAAGGGAGCTGATGGCAGTGTGCCTGGCAGGTCTTTATCCCTCTCTACACCAAACACTCAGAAGTATATTGAGAGGTGGTGGAGTGGAGCAGAGAATAAGTCATCTGTTGTGGTTCAGGCAGCTTTTCTCCTAAGAGATCCTTATGAGATGGCAATTTCAACACTAAGTCACAGATAATTTTGTCTTCCTTGCTGTGTTTTTGCTCAGCCCAAGTCACATTCAGCCGGTCTTCTTAATTTTAGCTGGAAGTCTGTGGTAAGTTTCATATGTTGTCCAGTCTTTGTTCACTGTTCAATTTCAGACAGGTTGTTATGAAAAGTCTCAGTGCAGAATAGAATTGTTACTCTCTATCAGTGCCAGGTACTGCTATCTATAGACAAAGCTGATGGGATAATTTAAGACACCATCTCCTTTAGAGACACCTTATGTGGATCCTTTACTTTGATACATTTAGTATAAAATTTCTTGTTTAAATGATAAGATATATTAGCTGTGTGAGAGACTTGCTTTAAAGTGTTTCCATTTTTCCATGAAATTAATCATGTTTTCACAAAATAATGGACTAAATGGACCACAAAAGGAGTTTGTGACAGAACAGTGTCCTGAAGGTTTTATTTTTGAAAGTCAAAATCCACTTGGTGAGTATTTGAGTGTGACAATTATCATCTTTTGATGCCTTCACCTGTGACTCTAAGCACGTTCTATATACCAGCAAATATTAATTGTCTTGTATGTCTTCAGCCAAGACATGTGGATAAACATTGAATATATTTAGTAAATGTCTGTGGATTTTTGTTTTGTGTTTTAGCTACTTGTAGCAGATAGGAGGAAGACGAGATGACAGTCACTGGTCCTTCTGCTTTAGTTTATTGTGTCCTTCATCTTAGGACATTTTAGAAATAGGACTGCTGTTTTTATTCACCCAAAACAAGGCAACGAACTGAAACAAAAATGGCTTACAATTTTCTATACATTTAGGACCAGTGAATCCTATATTTGGAAGGACCTCAGCATTTTTCTTGCTTGACTTCTTTCATAACATAGGAATCCAAATCTCTGAGTTAAAGCACTCTCTGACATAAAGCTCAGTCCTACTTAAACAACCAGCTTTCTTCACGAAGCTGATTCCAACTTTTATTGTGTTATTTCTTGGACTAAGATAAAAATCATCTGCCAAGGTTGCTGCTGTGAATTCTGATTCTTCCTTTGAGGCAGGGGAAACCTTCACACTTTTGCATTTAACACCTTTCAAATATCAACTTACGAGGAAATTTGAATGGAGAATTGATATGGGACGAAAATCATGATTTTTGTGAGATTCTTATTTTAATGAAATTCAGGTGGATGCTGGGGTGAAGAAGGATATGGAGTCAGACAGACAAGGAAACAGAAGAAGTGGTTTAATAGTGACAAGTCAAACCTCAGAATTCCCAACCTGGGACAAGACCTTCTTGTGAGGATAAACCCCAGACAGTAAAGATTCTTGATGAGTAATAAATGTTAGAGTTAAGCTATAAAATATGTTAAAGGTTGTAACGATATGATTGTATAGTTACAGCTTTAGCTCTTGCCTTGGCTATTGATGAGTAGTTTTAAATCCCAGACCATGACCCATCAAGAAATCATTCAACCAGCATTTTACTAGTGAAGTAGAACAGAAAATAATATAGCAAATAACAACTAGTCTTCCACTTAAAAAAGGATTCAAGTGCCTGTGTGTGAATATGTATGTGTGTAACTATATACAAAACATATACATTATCCACACACATGCAGGCATAGAATATAAATGTTCATTGCAGGGTTTAGAATATAATAAGTATTATATTCACATAATATGCACTTATATGCACGTTATTCACATGATATACACATATATGCACATAAGGATTTGAGTGCATGTGTGCATATATATGTGTGTAACTGTATATATAATATACTTTATCCACACATACAGGCATAGAGTATGAATATTCATATAGGGATAAGTGTGTGATGGGTAATATCCATTCATGAAACGGCATGATGAGAGTAGCACGCCTGTGGGTACAAAAGTGATAAGACAAAGTTCTCTCCCTTAAATCCAGCTAAAGTTGTGTCAGCCTGCCTGCCATGCGTGCAACTTAATTCAAGATGATGCTGCCAGTAAAAATTACAAGGCTGACCAACAAGTCATCTAATAAAGGCACAAATCTGTGAGATTCTCTAATAGGAGGATCTCCCACAGAATCCTGGTCTTCCTTCCCACCCTCATGTGTGGGTGCAGATGCAGGGCCACAGCCTGCTCCCCACAGTGGCTATGTCTGCACTGTGGGCCAAGACTCCTTCCAAGCAGGCCTCCAAAGCAGTTGTGCTGCAAAGTGTCCACTGTTAGGGAGGCAGTAGGTATGTTAATGCGTTTTAAGCATTGGTCGAAGCTTGGAAATAAAGGTAAGATTTACTGAACAGTGTAATAGAACACTGGCATTTATCAAGGTGAAAAAAATTCCTTTTGTGTCATTTGCAGTGCATAGGATTCACTTAGTAGCTGACAAACAGGAGAGAAGCGTCACCAAGGATGTGTTCTGAGGAAATACACAATGACATGCGCACGTCTCCCATATTAACCACATCCTTTCGGCATTAAGACATGATGAGGTATGTTCCTTGTCTCTTTCCCAGGAAAATGGGGGGCAACCAGACTTCTGTCACAGAGTTCCTCCTAGTGGATGAGGAGACAGCAGAAATCACCTGGGCTGCAGTGACAGATGTTTGTCTCCTTGAGTCAGAGTGCATGTTCAAGGCAGCTGGGCTGGGAGGCAAACAATTCTCGTTGAGGGAGGGTGGCTTTTCCTAGCTGGGCTGTGAGCGTGGACCTTCTCACTCCATCTGACGTCCTTTCCTTCCTCTCTTCCGATAATGGGAGGAGAAACTGAGACCAGAACTGGCCCTAAAAGGAAACTAAGTAGAAAGACAGCCCTGGCTGGGGTGGCTCAGAGTAGTGGATTGAGTGTCAGCCTGAGAAGCCACAGGGTCACAGGTACAACTCCACTCAAGGCACAGGTCTGGGTTGCAGGCCAGGACTCCAGCTGGGGGTGCACAAGAGGCAACTGATCGATGTATTTCTCCCTCCCTTCCCCCTCTCTAAAAATAAATAAATAAAATCTTTTTAAAAAAGTAGAAAGAATGGAAAATGTGAAAGAAAAGAAAATGTGAAATTCCTTGTCCAGGCCATGACCTCTGCCCGTGCCTTTCTGAAATGGGCCACAGAGGTGAAAGGTCATCCTACACCTAGATGAAGGTTTTATGTGCAGAGGTGGTATGTAACTTGACCCAAGTCACTTAATGGAAGGATAAACAGAGCTATATAAATAGATAAGGAGCTTTACAGTTGTTCATATGGAAAGTAGTACGATAGTTAATAAATAATAACACAAGAATGGGTGAACTGTTTTGTGCACTCAACAACTTTCACTCAGTCCTGTATTTCGTCCTCAAAGTATGTGTTTTTCACTGGGTCTGGCACTCATTCATTTAACAAAAACACCATAGCTTCCATTCAAAAGAGCAGAGAGATGTATATGATAACACTGTCATATCCATTTTATATGCTGGGAGCATTTGAATTCAGTTGAAAGGCCTTCTGTATCATACTCTTCACTATTTCATCCTTGACTCTGTCTTTAAAAGTAACTAGAGAATTACAGTGACAATATAATTATTTTCACTGAAAACTTGGACCAATGCTGCACATTTATCAACAGTTTGTAGAGACTTACCATTCGTGATGAGTCAGTGCCCAGAACAGCCTTGAATCCACCACCATTGAGAAAAGGGCCATGCTGCCTTTGCCCTGACTTCTGACTGAGCCTAGACAGAATGAGCTGGCTGGCCCTTGTTTATGCTAATTGTTTTTGCATAAGCAAGGAGAGCTCTTTAATCAAGCAGGAAGTCTGGGCAAAGAATTCACAGGAAGTCACAGGACTGGCATGCCCTTAGGACATCCCTTTGAATGTCTGTGAATAGGTGAGTGGATACACCTGGTGCATGTCTCTGCATGCATCCAAGATGGATCTGGAAGCATTCTCCAGTCACCATCTCACCTGTCCAAAAGATTATATCAGTGTCCGTATGTGTTCATTACTCAGATCACACTACTTGCATGGGTCTGGAAAAACAAAGGTGATTGTCCTGGCTGGTGTGGCCCAGTGGACTGAACACTGGCTTGTGAACCAAAGGATCTCAGTTCAATTCACAGTTAGGGCACATTCCTGAGTTGTGGGCCAGGTCCCCAGTAGGGAGCCCCTGAGGGCCAACCACACACTGATGTTTCTCTCCTTTTCTTTCTCCTTCCCTTCCCCTCTGTCTAAGATCGTTAAATAAAATCTTAATTTTAGAAAAACAAAGGTGATCATATATGTGAAGAATTGTGATTTAGTACAAAAGTAAATTTAACTCACAATGGGCTGAAAACTACTTACTGTCTATGTGGTAAATCTGCTGTGATTGTGCAAGATAAAAGGACATCCACCATGCATATGTAAATGCTGTGATGCTATGCTAAATAACAACAGGTGATAAATTTATTCTCTTCTGTGTAGTAGATGAAGTTTGAGCTGAAAAGTCTTGCTTCTGATGTCAGTTATGTAAGGAAGAATAGTAATTCTCAGTGTAGAGCCTAAAATTGAGAGAAATGTAACTACAATGGATTAAGTTTAAAAAATATTGTATATAAACAATGATAAATGCTTAACATAAATTTTCTAAAGGGGAGGGGAGTCTTATTCACAGCATTTGCCAATGTCTGTGGTGTAAATATTCCCACCAGGGCCAAGTTCAGGCAATCAATATGTTGTCCCTGAGCACGGAGTGGGAAAGACATAAGTACAGACCGTGCTGGTAAGCTGGTGAAAACAATCAAATGTTCAGGAGTTGCAGAGGTTGTTAAATGTCCATTTAATTTCCTGTGTTTTTACTAGCCTTCCCTTAAATTGGAGTGACTGCACAGGAGTGTTCCTGGCCTAAAAAGTGAGTGGAATTGATGGGCGTCGTTTCCCAGCTGAGGCAGCTGTGAACAGGTGTGCGCACCTTCTGTTTCCCTGCTGTGATTCTGAGGATGTGGGTCCCGCAGGGCACAGCCTCAGGAGGGGAGAGGGCTGCCTCTCCCACATCTGACTCTGTGCGAGTGTACGATTCACATCGCTGTGTAAGGCATGGAGGACTGACTGTCTGTTGTGTTGTGTCCCCTGGGTGTGACACAGGAAAATTAAAAAGGGTGGTGTGTAGGATGGCATTTAGAAAACTTCAGAAGCCTAGCAAGTAAGAAACTAAGACAAGATGTGTCTGAAGTGTGTTAGCCCTTAGGGATCGGAGGGCAGTTGGATCCAGGCATGGTCACAAGGCTAGTAATTAGGGGAGCGGGAAGGTCTGTATATTGTTTCGTGGTCTCTGCGTGGATCCTTCAAAAGTGGACACTGAGATGGCATTTGCAATGCAGAATACTTTTTTAGGGAGCCTCTTTTAGGAGCTGCAAGCTGGGGGTGTGCGTGGGCTGTGTATGGGCAGCTGGGGCAAGACAGTCCCTGCCCACCCTGGCAAATCAGCACTCTCCTTACTCACCATTCAGGTTGCATTCACATTTGAGGAGCCTGTTTTTCTTTCATTGTTGCTCTCTCATCTCCAATTATCAAGTAATGGCCAGAGTAAGCCAAAGGGGGTGCATTATTCCCTGTTCCAGTCAGAGGTTTAAGGCACATACCTCTTGGGGTCCAGCATAATAGAAGTACCTACCCATCAGCCCTGGCTGGTGTGGGTGCATGGATTGAGTGCTGGCCTGTGCACCAAGGGGTTGCCGGTTTGATTGCCGGTTGGGGCACCTGCCTGAGATGCAGGCTGGGTCCCCAGTTGGGCGGCCATGGGAGCAACCACACATTGATGTTTCTCTCTCCCTCTTTCCCCCACCCTTCCTTTCTCTCTAAAAATAAATAAATAAATAAAATCTTAAAAAATAAAAAAGAAGTACCCATCAGGTTGGACAACCCCAAGGGAAGTCGGAATGCGGGTTTACAAAGTCTAAATTGTGGAGTCAGCCACCTTGCCCACTGAGGGAGTCTGGCCCACAATGAGCTTTAAAATACGTCCTTTGCTTGCTTTTAGTTCTCTACTCACCAGAAAGTGGAAGGAGTGTCCTTCATCAGTGATTTTACTCCTAGGAATGTATCCTAAGATTTTCATTAGAAAACAGAGTATAGATGTGTATAATATATATTTGCACACACAGACACACACACACACACACACACACACACACACACACATATATACTCCCCAATCTGATTGTCAGAAAGGGGGATTCACTAAATTACAGTATATGATGTATGAACTGAAAAAAGAAAAAAGAACCACAGTAGTTAAATGTCATAGAACACTGTGACATGAAGCTTCAAAAATATTATTGCCAAAGGAAAATCAAAGGGTAGATCTAATATTTATCATTTTAAACGTTTCTAATATACAGTAAGTGCATATATATGTGCTGCAAGACTAGACATTCACACACCAGAATAATCAGAATGCTTACCTAAAAACATAGATTTGTAAGCTATTTAAATGATGTTTTTTTTTTTTGTTTCTAAAAAGAAGTAGAAAATGGTCTTATATTCAGGGAGGACACAAATCTTATCTGCTATGAATAAGCCTTTTGAAACTTTGACCTATGACTTAAAATGGTGTGTTCTCAGCAAATTCTTCACATGGAAAGAAAAAAAATAAGTAAGGGAATTAAGTGAATAAGTAAAATGAAGTTCTAGAATTGTAAGATGTTTTAAACTAAAGCAAAATCACAAGTTAAGTACTTTCAAATTAGTGAACTATAGCAGATTTTCGAAAAGGGGCCAGAAAACCTGAAGCAGAGTTTCTAGAATGAAGAATTTGTCTGGATGGCTCTATTACCAATGATACAACTTCACATTATGGGAAACAGTTTGTCTTTCCTTCATAAATGTGGTTCTGAAATGTTCGGTAGATTAAGAATGAAGAATTGACACATAATAGAGACTAGCATATGTACATATGTTCTTTTGTATTAAGTAATTTCAATTCTTATTGATTCTCCAGCCCTGAACCTTTATCACAATTCAGTTCTTGAGCAGGTCTCTGTAAGGAATGAAGGGGAACCGGTCACGGGTCACAGAGTTTGTGCTGCTGGGATTCCAACTCAGCTCAGAGATGGAACTGCTCTTTTTCTGGGTCTTCTCCCTGCTGTACACCTTCAGTCTGTTGGCAAATGGCATGATCTTTGCGCTCATCAGTCTGGACCAGAGACTACATACCCCCATGTACTTCTTCCTCTCCCACCTGGCCATCATTGACATGTCCTATGCTTCTAACAATGTCCCCAAGATGCTGGCAAACTTAGTGACCCATAACAGAGCCATCTCCTTTGTCTCATGTGTCATGCAGACCTTTCTGTATTTGAATTTTGCTGCTACAGAATGCCTGATTTTGGTGGCAATGTCCTACGATCGGTACGTGGCGATCTGCCATCCCCTCCACTACACTGTCATCATGAGCTGGACTGTGTGCACAGTCCTGGCCACCACGTCCTGGTTGTGTGGATTTTTCCTGCCTCTGATACATGTGCTTCTCCTTCTAAGGCTGCCATTCTGTGGGCCCCGGGAAGTAAACCACTTCTTCTGTGAGCTCTTGTCTGTCCTTGAGCTGGCCTGTGCTAACACCTGGATCAATGAAGCTGTCATCTTTGCTGCTTCTGTCTTTATCTTAGTTGGGCCCCTCTGCTTAGTGCTGGTGTCCTACACTAGCATCCTCTGGACCATCCTGAAGATCCAGTCTGGGGAGGGCCGCAGGAAGGCCTTCTCCACCTGCTCCTCCCACCTCTGTGTGGTTGGGTTCTTCTTTGGTATTGCTGTGGCTATTTATATGGTCCCAGAGTCCACTCAAAAAAAGGAACAAGAAAAAATACTTTCCCTGTTTTATAGTCTCTTCAATCCATTGTTAAACCCCCTCATCTACAGCCTAAGGAATGTTCAGGTGAAGGATGCCTTGTGTAAGGTGTTTCGTGTGAGGTCCAGGTGAAGGGTGGACAGAACTTTTGGCTAAGCAGAATCTGTTCTATTTGAGATGTAGTTTGAGGGTGACTTAAAAGTCAGAAAAACTACCTAGCAGTAAAGTTTGATAAGAGAATGTGAATTGTCCAAGACTGAAAGTGGGGAAAATTTTGATGTACGAGGATAGTCCCTGAGCAGTTTTGTTCAGAGATGAGGCATCTAAATTATGGATTGTACTCTTAATGCTATAAAAATTTATAGAGCCCATTTCTTCAAGAACTAGATTAGTAGTGTCTGAAGAAAACATCTTTTTGTTGTTTTTGTTGTTGAATTGCAGAAACAGTGGTAACACTTCCCTAAGTATCCAGTTTAACCATAAACATATCACCTGGTAACAGGTGGTAAATTTCAGAGAACTAAACGCCCAGGGGAAAAACTTCTTGCTGTAGAGAGTAGCTTAATACCAACAGTGATCGCAGAGCTGCTTGTTTCTATGATACCAGCTGAGAATGAAGTGAAGGAAGGAATGAGATTCACTGTGGGGTCGCCAGTAATTTCCAAGTGCTGCAACTAGAGTTGAGAAATAGTCAGTGTTGAACAAAAATAGGATGATACTATCTTACAACTCCTTATAGAAATGTTTCCATTTCTCCTTGGCTTCTGTTCTTATTTTTACCTCCCATTTATGTTTTACAACATACGGAATGAAAGGCAGACTTATTCCCTAGTTACTTCACTTCCATATTATTTTTATATCTCTTGACAAACTATATCAATGATATGGATTTGAGAAGCTCAGAAGAACTCAAGCAGGATATCATATAAAGAATACCTATACTTGAACAACAATAAAAAAAGTGAAAAGAAAAAGTAATCCTCACTGGAAATGTATTACTCAAACTATTGAAAATGAAAGATAAATAAACAGGCTTAAAATTCACCAGGAAAAAAATGAATTACTTTAGAAGGAACAACAGTAAGTCTATAGCTGACTTCTTACTAAACACTGTAGAAGCCAAAATTAAAAGTTGTCAACAGAGAATTCTACACACAATGAAACTGGCCCTTACAAATGAATTCTTTAAACCAAAAAAAAGTAGAAAAGAAGGAAAGTTGGAGCAACAGGAAGGAAAAATCATGGTAAACAAAATTACCAGTAAATTCCATAGCCTTTCTTATCTTCTTGAGTTTTCTAAATTATATTTGATGGTTCAAAAAAGAAAAATCCACAGTGTCGTCGGGTGTTATTCTAAACTTAGGTAAAGAAAACACGGAAGACAGTTATAAATTGGAGAGAGTAAACAGAGATAAAAAGAAGTAAGATGCCTTTATTTCAAAAATAACATTCGTTAGCCCTGGGTGGTGTGGCTCAGTGGATTGAGCTCGGTCTTTGAACCAAGGGGTCCCTGGTTCTATTCCTCTCAGGGCACATGCCTGGGTTTCAGGCCACGTCCCCAGTGGGGACCATGTGAGAGGCAACCACACACTGATGTTTCTCTCCCTCTCTTTTTTCTTCCCTTCCCCTGTCTATAAAAAATAAATTAATTAATTAAAAAATATTAGTTGAGTGTGATTATGTACATACAATATGTAGAGCAACAAATGAACTATCCGAAGCAGTGAAAAGCTCTACAAAGGTATTCTAAAAACACTACAGATAAATCAAAGCAGAGTTGTAAGACAAATGTCCAAGTGACCCAAAGGATGGCAAGAAAAATAAACAAACAATAGAGCTGGAGAATATAATAATATGTCAGACTTAACCCCTAAAGTATCAATAATTAGGTTAAAGGCCAATGTCTAGATAAGCCAACTTAAAGAGAAAGGATGGCCGGGTGTATTGAAAAGCATTACTCTTCCTTCTGCGCCTTGTATGCTGTCTGTACGAAACTCACTTCAAATAAACCACATAGGGAGACTGACATACAAGGCTGGCAAAAGATATACCATGCCAAGAATAATGAGAGGAAAGGAAGAATGCTATATCACTAACAGACAAAGCAAAGGAAATGATCAGAAGCAGAGGGGGATATTACATAATGACAAAAGTTGACTCCACCAAGAAGACAAGGCAATCCTAAATGTGTATGCACTAAACAACAGAGATTCAAAATAAGTGATGTCAAAACTGGTCAAGTTGTAAGCAGACTGAGACAAATGTGGTTAGAGACTTCAGCAACCCCATTTCAACAAGGGTCAGGACAGCTAGATGGAAGATTAGCAAGACTGTGGACAAACTCAACAACCCCAGCCACCAAGAGAATCTAACCAGCATTTATAAAATATTCCATCAATGACAGCAAAATACACATTTTTTCTAGTGCCGACAAACCACACCAGGATAGCGATATACTAAGCCACAAAAAAACCAGCTCAAAATTTAAAACAATAAAACTTATAGAGAATGAGTTCTCAAACTACAATGGAATGAAAACTAAAAGTCAATGTAAGAAAGATAGGGAAATTGCCAACACTTGGGGAAAAAACCCAAAATGCTTGAATAATTTATAAGTCAAAGTAGTCTCAATGGAAACAAAAAAAATACCTTGACCTGACTGAAAATGAAAATGGAACATATCAAAGTGCCGAGGGAAAAACATGGATAAACACACACAGTAGAAAAGAGGAAATATCTCAAAAGAGTAACACATGTTTCTAATTCCACAACCTAGCAAAAGAAGAGCAAAATACCCTCAAAGCGAGCACAGAGAGGGAAATAAGGAAGAGTAGGAAACACTGAAATTTAAAACAAAACATTTGGTAGATCAATAAAACAATGAGCTCTTCACCTAGAAAGATGCACCAGGAAGTCCTGCGTCCAGAGAGAGAGAGGTCAAAGGGCAAGGAGCGCGGCCTCAATGGCCTGCCCAGCGCTCAGGGCTGCGCACTTCCTGGGACCTCCTCGGCCGGACCTAGTGTTCACTGCTCCTCAAAGGCTCGTGACCCTGTGGTGGGGGGGTACTGTGCCGCCGTTGGGGGGCCCCCAGCGCAGGCTCTGTGGCCCCCTGGGCGCCTCCCTTGGTCCCCGAGGCCAGAGCGAGCTCAGAGCCCATGCAGGAGCCCCCAGTCCCTGCGCGGGGCACCCAGGGCCTGTGGACACGCCTTGTGCATGGCCGCCATTGACACAGGGCAGCTTCGAAGGGGCCAGAGGAGTGGACAGGGCGGCCAGACCCGACCCCGGTGCTGCGCGCTCTGACTTCACTTCAGGGCAGGTAGGTCTTTTCTTGGCTTCTCAGCAGCGTCGCCACCCAGGGGCCAGTCTCCTCCTTCAGAAGCGGGGACATTTCTTCCCAGGAAAAGGAGTCTTTGCTCCCATTGCCCACGATGCCCCAGATGTCTCGTCAAAAACCTGAGAAGTGTACAAAAAATAGAAAGGAAGGAACCCAGAATGGAGAAATGTGGCTCAAGGAACCCAGAATCGGAGAAAATGGAAATGCAGAATATGGAAGGGTAGCTTTTCAAAACTGTAGAGAAAAATAGCCCCCCCCCCCACTCCCCCCTTGAATCCCAGTTCTCCTAATCAGAACCTGGCCGGATGTGTTCAATGAGCTCTAACAACTTTGGCTTCTGTTCTCACTTTTCAAGATTCCACATAAAACATGGGACTTTTGACCTTTTAACACACAATTACCCTGTAACTACAATTAATAACAACTTACAATTTTCTATCTATTACATGACTGCCCTTAGTTTCTGAGTATCCATTCATTCTTGAGCTGGATATTTACCACTTCAGTGAAAAACCAAGGACTTGAAAACCAGTTTTCAGGTAATTTAGTTTGGGAGTTGTTTAAATGGTCAGTGTGTTGATTTTTCCTCATCCTGCTTTCACATAGAAATTATAATAAAAATTCTACAGGACCTCAAGACACCCATAGGAGCTACAAATGCAGGTTGAGATGAGAGCTGTGATGACAGGAACTGCCCAGTGCTGATGGATAACGTACATACCTGAGAACATGTTTATTGCAGTTAAGAGCTGGCTGTGTTGTGTGTGTCTGTGTCCTTTGTGTATATTTAGGTTTTGTATATGTGTATATGTTTCTAACAAAGAATTAATGAGACATGTAAAGAAATAGGAAAGCATGACCCATACCCTGAAAAGAAAAGCAGGCAAAAGAAACTGGGAGGGACCCGGCGCTGGATTTCACAGACAAGGGATTCAAATTGGCCACTCTAGAAATACATTCGGTGAACTAACAGAAAGTGTGATGAAAGGACCATACCACTTTGGACTACCAGGTCACATTCCCTTAGACCAAAGAATGCATTTTCCAGCTCATGGGTCCAAGGTCAAAGAGAAAGAGTGAGCCCAGCACTTGGGCATATGGTGTTGCCCATCATCCTCCCAGTGGGTGCTTTGTTAGAGACTTGTAAGGGCAGTCTACACGATCCTTGTCCAAAGGCAGGGAGATAAGGCATGGAGGATTTGCTTGCACACCTTCCTGAGGGTGCACTCACACTCCACAGGAGCAGGGTCCAGGGAGAGTCCCCGGAGATTCCTCTCAGATTCCTCCACTTTGCTGCAGGTACTTGAGGGAAGGGGTGTGGGGGATGCTGGTACCACTGTGCAGTTCTCCCTCACATTATTTCAACTTTCTGTTTCCCTGTCCCAGAAGCAGGGCTGATTCCTAAGCAAGACACCGTAGCTCTACCTGAAAACGTTTGGGCCAGAATTCTTGACTGCTCCTCGGGTGTGTGTGTTTTCACCCCATCTGGCAACAGTGGGGTGCCAGTGACTCAGCTGTGTTGCCTGGTGGTTGAGGTGGCCCACCAGTCTGCCCCCATGTGACCCCACCCTGTGTGAATGAGAGACACCAGCTCAGCTGCCAACAATCTGTAACAGCACAGGCTGAACCTAGTATCCCTTCCAAAGGAGGGAATCTGAGTGAAAATCAGGGATCAGTGGGAGGACGAGGAGCAGTAGTTGAGGGTAAACAAAGGGAGGTAAGGAAATCTCACATTACATCAGAGCCTCAAGAAAGGCTCCCCCCCTGCAGAATGAACCTGTCTCAGCACAGTTATGCCAGACACACAAAGTGGTGATGTCACATGTTTACTCAGACAACCTTGCTTAGAAGCTGACAAGGTCAAATGGAAGTAGGCAGTCCTGAGTGGCCTTCACTGGGACACATTTTGGCCACGTCACAGGATGATAAACTGGATCACTTGGTGACCGGATGGAATTCTGGCAAGGTAGCAGTAACGTTCGACTCCTATTTTCTAGGTTGCTTCTACTGCACTGGCTCTCTTTTTGGGAAGAGGTTTCCAGGAACCACTTCCCACGTGGCCATCAGACCATGTTTTGTTCAAATCTCAGCTGGCTGATCACGGTGTAACTGTGCACCTTGATGATCCCATGCTAAGAAATGTCTCTGGTTTAATGGAAGAAAGGCACCAGCTAGGGAGATAAAGGATAAAAAGTTCATTATTTGGTGAGAGGAAATCTCAGCTTAAATAAGTGACGTTTGATTTGAATCTCCTTCTGTCTTTGATATGTCCTGAAGTTTACCCATATACCCTTATAGTGAGGATTTAAGTGTTGCAACTGTTGTTATTGGCCAAGCCAATATTCTTATTTGGTTTCTGAAGAGCCCCCAGCAAGAACTTAGCCTAACTCCCAAGGGTGGAAAGACCCTCTTTTCAGGCTATCTGACAGCCAGCCTTTCATTGGGGACCAGAGATAATGAAGCAGACGGCCACCTCTCTCTCTCTGTCGTAACTGGCTGCACTCTACGATATGATGCTTCAGATGAGGAAGGTGCCATGGCTGCAACACCCATTGGGGTAAAACAGTGTTTCAGCACATGGGTGTGTTTGACCCATTTGCATACCCACACCAGCCCCAGAATGCTCAGTTACTGAGGCCTGACCACCCCCACTGCAAGGAATATATAGTAATTTTCAGCAGTTTTAAAATTACCAAATTCATGCACACTGAATTCATTCATTCATTAATTAGCCTTACAAAATGTGTGAATAAAATTATATCCGTGGTCTTAAGAGATGAAACTCAACATTACTTGGGAACAAACTGTGTGTTGTTCCCCTGAAGCCTTACTGTAAGGCCTGTGTGGTGCAGAGGGGTTAAGTGATGTTCATTGTGTTAAAGTAAATGTTTAACTTGTAATTGTTGCGTAGATAGGAGCCTTCTCCTCTGTTCATATGCACTGAAGCATCATGTAATTATAGGTGCCAAGTACCTAGAAAACAGGAGTTGCCCTCAAGCCAGAAACTGCAATTGAGAAGAAAACACTAGACGAGACACTAATGAGAGGTCCTTGTCTCCTGTTGTTCACAACATAGATGTAAAGACGTCTAAGAGGAAATCCAAATGCTGGTGTTGGGGTCATTTATTTTACGTGGACCATGTGGAACCTGAGGTGGAGGAGGTAGGACATGAAAGAATGTCACATAGAATGTGTCGGTTCCTTCAAATAAGAGGGTAAATAGCTAAGGTGGCAGGTCGAATAAGAGTAAGAGGGATTTTCAGCCTGGTGACCAAATAGCTGCACACATTGTAAGTCAGGCTGTTCTAAGCTCTGTGGAGCATTTACCACCCATCTGAGAGAAGAGTGAACTGCAGGAAGGTGAAGACCAGGAGGCTTTCACCTGAGTGTGAGGAGAGAACCAGCGCCCTCTGGCGGGAAGCATGGTCAGAGCAGCCACCCAAGCAGGATAACTGTACAGGGGAGGTGCATTCAGGAGTAAGGGAGTCAGGACTGTGGAATTAGACACCCTTTCCACTGGGCGGTTTCTGAGAGAGCTGAGTCTCCCTGCCGCTGGGATTTTGTTGTTTGATCTTTAGATGACTAGAGATAGAGTGATATGTGAACACAGATACATAAATAGTGTGACTGATTTCACTGAGCACTGTCAAATCTCAGAAGTTACTAGAAGGATTCAGGAGTTTAAAATTTGCTCACTGAAGCATTATATAGCACAAACCTAATGAGATAAGAAGTAAAATACTTATACTCAAGGAAATAGAGTACAGCTCTTCACAACATGTGTCATAGATGTTTTGACATGGGTAATAGTTTCTGGTATATTTCTAAATGAAAGGTCAACTAGCAACACTGATATATGTATTTAAATTCATGATACGTATGAAAATGTACAATAAAATGGTATACTATATACAAATTATTAATAATGCTTATTTTTTCAGGGTATTACCTCTTTAGTCTTAAATAGAGTTTCGTAATGTTTTCCTAAGACAGTTTTGAAACTTGATGTGAAATGTTCTCATACAAGGTAAAAACCACCATATTCACAAAATGATACCTATTCTTAAACTTTCATCTTTAAAATGTTTGATTCTGTGATTTTCCGAGAAGGAATAAAACAAGAGAATAATATAAACTTGGTAATTAATAAGGTGTTAGTTACAAATATATATTTTGCCTAAAAATGAACTACTAAATTTCAAGACTGTTTTCTTCAATGCTAATGTTAATGTAGTGAAATAGATTGGACTCCTAAGAGGGAAGTCAGTTACGCTGTTTCAGTGTTCAGAAATATGAGCATGTGTTATCCCAGGTACAATTTGTATTCCTTGCCAAATTTTATGCTTGCTGTTTTAAAAGACGACATCAGAAATGTGACGAAAGTCATGATGGAATATAAATTATTGAGATTAAGATACTACTTTATGAGTATGACTCTTCCCTAAAGTAATCAGGCCCTTTTGAAGAAGTGTCTGTGCCTGTGGCTGATGTAGGGAATGTATGAGAAAAGTGTGAAACAGCCATCAGAAGTAAGGAAGTGCTCAAAAACTATGGAGACAGATGTGTTAGAAAAGAAAAGGGCAAGCTTAGACAGTCCATATGTAGAATAACTGGGCATGAACAAATAATAAATATAATCCCTTGATAAAAATTCTCCTTTCATGGAGATTACATTCTAGTTAAAGGAGATAGACAGTACATGTAATAAATAAGTAGCATATGTAGCCTGTGTGTGGTGTTCATTGCTGCAGAGAAAAGCAAAATAGGAAGGTAGCTAGGGAAGATGGACACGACTGGAGGCTTTGGCAGAGCCTGGTGTAGAGCACATGCGTGCTCTCCATTAAGGAATTCCTAATACTCCAGAGTTTGTGTTGCTGTTATACTGGCATTTTATTTCATTTTGTAGTTGGTTATTGCTGATGTGCAGAACTGCTCTTAATTTCTGGAAGGGGGTCTTGCAACTGGTTCTCTCTCGTTAAATCTAATAGGTAAAGTTTTTCCCTAGCTATCCAAGCATATCACCTGTAAGTGGTGGTACCTTGGAACATCTTCATCTGTTCTGTTATTCACAGGCCAGGACCTCTAGTGTCAGACAGTGGCTGTGATAGCAGGTGTCCCTTCTTGTGCCTGATCCTAAGCAAGTCTATAGGTTCTCCACTACATGTACTATTTGCTGTGGGTTCAGGGCATTTAATCTTTACTAAGTAAAGTTTCTGAGAACAAAGTGTATTAAAGTGAGGGAGTGTCTGTCTTTGTAATAATAAAACATGTTATAAAGCAATTACAGTTAGATCTGTGGCATTGGTGTAGAAAAAGACATGCATCGATGAATCAGAATACAACATCTCCAAGAAGCTTTTGTAGTTGGGAATTTAGTTTATGAGATGAGCATAGTTACAAATCAATTAGGAAGATATTTCTACTAAATAAGTGGTTTTGGGACAAATGCTATACTATCAGGAAAAAGAAATGACATCTATCGTAGTGTATGACATAACAATTAATTTATAATATATCTAAAGTTAGGAAATGCATTTTACAAATGAGTTTCAGTCTGTTCCCTTCACTTCTAAAACACTAAATAAGTGTAAAAAGATTTTTTAAAAATGAGATACTCACTCCACAAAGTAAACAGAACAGTTAGTAAGAAAGGGCTTAAGAAGAACAAACAGGTAGATGGAGAACACTCATGGGATGTAAAGCACAGCGTGGAGAACGTAGTCAACAACATTGTGATAACTATGGATGGGGCCAGGTGGGTACTGGATTTATCAGGGGGATCACTTTGTAAATTACATAAATACCTAACCACTGTGCTACACCCCAGAAATTAGTATAATATTGAAAGCCACCTATAATTGATGAAAAACCCAGTATTTTATGAGGAATTAGAGGCTAGAAAGCAACTTTTGGGGTATCTTCTGCCTTCTGAAGGTCCAAAGCTAATGTAGCCCCTGTCACACTTCGCCTTCCCACTGTAGTGCTCACACAGGTAGCCCTCTGTCTCCTTTGCTCAGAAAGTGGGCTGGGAGAAGATGCTGTGGCCACCAGCTCCCAGAAAAAGCCAGGAAGAGGCTATCACAAGCCCTTTCCTGGGACAACACCAGGTGGACCTGTCCACCCCCTTGAGGGGTAATCGTCACTCTCCCTTGTGGGGAAAGAAGGGAGGTAATCCCTGGGCCTCCCCACACTTCACTGCATAGTGCTTAACACGCTCAGTGTGTTCTTTCACACGGGATGATTGGAGTGCATTGACAGTTCTGAACACTGAAAATCCCTCAGTACACATCAGGGTAGGGAAGATTGTCTTTCTTAAAGTGAAAGGAAAGGACAAATTCCAGAAGGTTACAGGGTGTGGTGGTGGGATTGGTGATATGGGGAGCAGCATCTGTTTAGGGACCAGCACGTAAAGGTCTCCCTGCCTGTGCTCATAAAGACCATGCCCCCCAGGGCATCCCAGGGATGGTCTGTCCCCTGAAGCTAATGGTCAAATGAATGTGGAGATGGGCAAGTCAGAATGAAGGTATCAAGATGGAATCACGGCTTCATGCTCATAAAGTGGGGTAAAGTCCCCACCATTTTCATGTTGAAGACTCAGACATGCTTCCTTTGAGAAATTAAAGTTTGGTGAGCTCCTTCCCACACTCCAGGGACAAGGCAATGAAACTTTCATTGGCAAAGTTGAAATTTAGGTAGGACATTAGGTGCAGAAGTGACCGGATAGGGGAAGGAAAATAAAAGAATTTAATAAACAAAACATAATTGGCCCCTTGAGACATCATCAGTAAAGTTAAAGAAAGTTCCTTATCTGGGTTGGAAGATGGCTATGGAGTAGGAGGGAGCAGATTCCACTCCCCCCTACACAAAGAAGAAAAACTTGGACGATCTAGGGAGGAACAGGGCAAACAGCCAACAGTACCGCAGGATATATGAAAATAAGAGACCAGAAATTATAGCAGACACTGAAAAAACACAAGGTAAGAAGACTACTCCAGGACAATAAGGTTACAGGGACCAGAACAGAGATGTGTCTGTAGCCCTGGCCCTGGTGCTGGGCGCCCAGTGCTGGGTCTACCACAGACTCTTTGGGAGGCAGGCACCTGCCACAGAATCCTTGGGAGAGAACTGGGTCAACTGCTCCCTCCCTCCCTGGCCAAGCAGGGTTTGAGCAGCACCAGGAGAGACCTTGTTGCTTGAAGTTGCAGAGAGAGGAATGAGGACAAAGAGGCAAACACACAAGGGCCGTGATCACCCTCAGAGTCTGTGGTCACAGGCTTGGGAGAGTTGAGAGCCCTGCAGTGACCAGCACTGACCTAGATAATCCCTGGTTTGGCTGGAGAATTGTGGTAAATTGAGTGATGGGCTTGAGTAGGAGGAATTTCTCAAAAAGTAAGTCTGTTTCAGGGATTCTCCTGTGACAGCTGTTGGCTTTCTTTCCACCCAGTCGGACAGCAATACAGAGGTTAGGCAAAAGTCCCTACGTTTCCCCATAGCACTGTGAAGGGTTTATACCCAAGCCAGTGGGACCCAGGCAGCCTGACTAGCACCGTGTCCACCACACCCCAGCCCACAGTGATGACTGCTGGGAAAAGAGCGCTCTAAAAAAGACCTGGATCCCCCGTCTGGGGTTCTGGGGAAAGGTGCCAGTCTAGCTCTGGGAGAGTACTTGCAAGACTGGCTGAGTACACATCACAAGAAAGGCCACACCAATTGTACCTCAACCTGCTGCAGCCAGCAAGACCAGAAAAACAAGCTTGGCCAGTTTGGAACCAACATGAGGTTTTTTTCTAATCTTTTATTTTTAAAATTTTTATTATTGTTCATTTTTCAATACCTTTTCACTCTCTCATTTCTTGTTTTACTCCTCCTTCCTTTCTTTCCAATTTTATCTCTTCTTCCTCCCATCTCCTGCCTTTTTTCTCTTTTTTTTAAATCCCCACAAGTGACACAAAAAACTTGGAACTGTGAAAGGACCAGAGTTGGACCCAAAGAGGGGGCATCCCAACAGTTGAGACAGTGAGACAAATTTCACTTTGCTTTTTCAGAGAAACTACAAGCTACTGCATATTTGTATTATTATTTTTCATTGTTTCTACATTTCTTATTTTAATTGTTATTTTGTACTGTTCCTGTATAGTCTTCTAAGCTTGGCTCATTATTTTGCATCATTTGACAGGTTTCCCCTGTTCTCTCCTCCACAGTGTATTGCTAATTTACTGTCCTTCACATCACTTGTGTTCCTTTAGCACGCTACTCAAAGTTCTATATCCCCTATTTATGGTATCCAGATCACATAGATTCTGTCATATGATTGCTCTAATATTACTGTAAATAATAGCTGTTTCATACAATTGTAAATACATCAAATCACCACTCCTGAATCTTAGTCCACTCCACAGTTTCCTGAACTCTGTTACTGTAGTGGTTAACTCTATTCTGTCACACGCCACACCTATTTACTATCCTTTACTCTCACTTTACCTCAGAATCTGACCTCCCAGAAACACACTGCTTTCTAAATCCTACTCATAATCCTCTCTCCCCAACAAGAGTCTAACTTCTTTCCATCCTTTCGTAAAAGTAGCTGGTTGGGTTGAAGGTCATGGTTAACACTATACATAGCCAAAGAATCTCCTATCTCTTCTCTACCGGCTGCTACAGTAAATATCATAGAATACTCTCCCGCTGTCATAAACCAGTTTGCCTTCTTCAGCAACTGATCACAAAAAAAGAGTAAGAGAAAGCGGTGAACAGCAGGATGCCCACTGTAGGAGGAAACCCAACAACAAAGGAACCACCAACAGGTAACAACAGAAGAAGGTGCAGGAGGGAGTGGAAACCATACAAACCTCAATCCAGGACCTATCTGGAAATACAACTAAATAGTGGAAAAACTACCCAGTACAAACAACTGAACAGGAGCAAAAGAGAATCTTCAAAACCTTGTACACACAGAAAAACTAGCTTCAACACAACCTGCCCTCATCAGCACAACAAATTACAACAGGTGGTGGACAGAGGAACCATCAGTTAACCAGCTGTTGCGAAGGACCCAGAAAAGAAAGACCCCCAAACGATCAAAACTCAAAGAGAAACACAGAGCCAACTTAAAGGACAGCCCAAGACCAGTGAGCTTGGGAGATCAAGGAGACGACACCACTAAATCTCACAGGTATTCTACCCCAGAAGTTCACACCATAAGCCCAGGCAGCCAGAACAAATCAATTTAAGAAGCTGAAGCTAACAAGGAGAGTCTCGCAAACAGTGGGAAGACAAAGAATCAATCCCCAAGTGAAAAGAAAGGAGGAAGCCTAAGAAAGAATGCTAGATGAAATAGAGGCAAGTCAGCTATCAGATATTGAATTCAAAGCACTGGTTGTCAGGAAGTTCAAAGAGCTCACATTGAGCTACCAGAAACTACAGGGGAGCTACAATGAGCTCACTGCAAACTATATCAAAATGAAAAAGGAAATAGAAACTATCAGCAAAGGCCCAGAGGAAATGAAGAATACAATTTCTGAACTGAGGAACACAGTGGAAGTAATCAAAAGTAGGCTTGGTGAAACAGAAGATCGGATCAGTGAGTTTGAGGTCAAGGTGGAAAAAAACACCCAGAAAGAGCAAGAAAAGGAAAAAAGGCTCAGAAAGAATGAAGAGGGATTAAGAGAAATGTAAGACAAAATGAAACGTAATAATATCCGAATAATAGGGATACCAGAAGGAGAAGAAAAAGAGCAAGGGATGGAAAAGGTATTTGAAAAAGTAATGATGGAAAGTTTCCCTAATTTGTTGAGAGAAAAAGTCACTGAGTGATACAACTTCTCTTAACTAAATTGGGACATTTGGACTACTGAGTTTTATTTTTAATTCTCACAAAGGACGTGCTTATTGCATTTTTACAAAGAGTTGAGGGATAGAGGCAGGAACATAAATGTGAGAAACATGTATTGGTTGCCTCGTGTATGTGTGACAACTGGGACCAAACCCTCAAACTAAATGAGATGTATGTCCTGACCAGGAACCAAACCCAGGACCTTTCAGTCTATGGGATGATGCTGTAACCTACTGAGCTATATCAGCCAGAGCTGATTATTGATTTTAGTGGCTTCCAATTGCTTATGTTGCTTGGGCAGGGATCTCTAAAGCAGACTGGGAGTCTGGAGCAGGGCAAAGGACCTTGTTCCTTCCTGTCTGCCCATTGCTGTTGTCAGCCTTGCCCAACAGCTCTTGGTAGTGGCAATGAAGTCCCTCTGCCCAGCCTTAGTTACCCAGTTTCCCAGAGCCAGCCTGGTGATTCCCCACTGGGGCCACAGTGCTGCTTGGGCACCACTTCTCCTCACAGGGTTAAGTCTGAACCCCAACTCCTGTGACCTTCTGGACGCTAATCACCCAGCCTGTGTTCTATGCCCTTGAACCCTAGGGATGGTAGCTTCACACACTTCAGCATGTTCATCTGAGAGCTCTGTGTTTACTGTTGTAATTCCCTGGTATCCTTGTAACCATTGTGTTGTATGACAGTCTCTCTCGTATTGTACCACACCAGTACGGTTTCTGTTTCTTGTTGGATTCCCATCTGATTCAAAGAAAAAATACAGATGATTCATGTTCTGGTCAGGTGTGACACAAAACTCAGCCAAGACTAGAGGATGGGAAAAACCTATGGGCCCCAGCTGCCCTGTGTAGCACCTACTCTATTTGGAGGGTTAGTAGGTGGGGAAATTGAGTTCTTGAGACATAGTGAATGCAAGGTGTGGTCATTGTAATGTATGAAGTCAGCCCAGAAAGTGTCTAGAGCTTCTAAATGGAAGAATATGGACCCCACAGTGAGTGAAGGATTCATCATAGCCAGTGTCTTGCCACAAGTGTCCCTGTGGAGAACACCAGAGATGAGTCACTGGAGAGCCCCTTTCCCTAGAAGGGAGCTGAGGGCAGTGTCCTTGGTGGGTCTTTATCCCTCCCTACACCAAACACTCAGAAGTATATTGAGAGGTGGTGGAGTGGAGCAGAGAATAAATCATGTCTTCTTGTTCGGGCACCTTTTCTTCTCAGAGATCCTTATGAGATGGCAATTTCAACACTAACTCACAGATACTCTTCTCTATATTAGTGTGTTTTTGCTCAACTCAAGTCACGTTCAGCTGGTCTTCTCGATTTTAGCTGTAAGTCTGTGGTAAGTTTCATATGTTGTCCAGTCTTTGTTCACTATTCAATTTCAGACAGGCTGTGATGAAAAATCAGAGTGCAGAATGGAATTATTATTGTCTATCAATGTCAGATGTTTGCTAATTATAGACTCAGCTAATAGGATCATTCAAGTTGCCATCTTGTTTATATACACCTAGTATGGATCATTTACTTTGATACATTTAGTATACAATTTTTTGTTTAAATGGTAATATACATTAGCTGTTTGAGAGAGTTGCTTGAAAGTGTTTTCATTGTCTGGAGAAATTCATTCATGTTTTCATGACATAATGGACTAAATCGACCACAAAGGGAGTTTGCTACAGAAGAGCGTCCTGAAGGTTTTATATTTGACAGTGAACTACCATTTGTTGAGTTATCTGAATGTGGGAATTATTACCTTTTGAGTCCTTTTAACAGACCTGTCACTCCAAGCAGGTTCTGAACAGCAGCAGATAGGAATTGTCTTGTATGTCCTCAGTCCAGACGTGTGGACAAACATGGAATGTGTTTGGTAAATGTCTGTGGGTTTTTGTTTTGTGTTTTAGCTACTTCAGAGAGGAGGAAGATGAGATGACAGTCACTGGTCCTTCTGCTTTAGTTTACTGTGTCTTTCATCGTAGGACATTTTAGAAATAGCACTGCTGCTTTCATTCACCCCAAATGTGGCAACAAACCTGAAACAAAAATGGCTAACACTTTTCTATACATTTAAGGCCAATGAATCCTATAGTTGGAAGAGACCCGATCATTTTTCTTGCTCGCCTTCTCCCATAACATGGGAATCCAAATCTCTGAGTTAAAGCCCTCACTGACATACAGCTCGGTCTTACTAAAGCAACCAGCTTTCTTCACCAAGGTGATTCCAACTGTTATGGCTTTATTTCTTGAACTAAGACAATATCGTCTTCCAGTGTTTCTGCTTTGAACTCTGATTATTCCTTTGAAGCAGGCTGAAACCTTCACACTTTTGCTTCTAACACCTTGCAAATATTAACTTATGAGGAAATTTAAATGGAAAGTTGATATGGGGTCACACTTATAAGTTTTTTGAGATTCTTATTTTAGTGCAATTCAGATGGATGCCGGGCTGAAGAAGGATATGGAATTGACAGACAAGGAAATGGAAGCAGTGGTTAAATAGTTACAAGTCAAACCTCAGAATTCCCACCCTTGGACAAGTTTTTTTTTGTGAAGATAAACCCCAGAAAATAAGATTTGTGATGAGTAATATTTTCATGTTAAAGTTAAGCTATAAAATATGTTAAAGGTTCTAAGGACATGAGTGTATAGTTAGAGGTTTAGCTTTTGCCTTGGCTACTGATCAGTAGTTTTAAATCCCAGATCATGACCCATGAAGAAATCATTCAACCAGCATTTTACTAGTGAAGAAGAATAGAAAATTGTATAGCATGTAACAACTAGTCTCCCACATAATAAAGATTCAAGTGCATGTGTGTGAATGTATATGTGTGTGTTTTACTACATACATAACATATACATTATCCACACTCATATAGGCACAGAATATAAATGTTCATAAAGAGTTAAGTATATAATAAGTATTATATTCACATAATATGCACTTATATGCACATGTTATACACATGATATACACACATGCAAATAAGGATTCAAGTGCGTGTGTGCATATATGTGTGTGTAACTGAATATGTAACATTTTATCCACACATACGGGCATAGAGTATGAATATTCATATAGGGATAAGTGTGTGATGGGTAACATCTCATCATGAAATAGCATGATAAGAGTAGAATGTCTGGGTCCAAAAGTCAAAAGGCAAATTTCTCTCCCTAAATCCAGCTGAAGTGGTAGCAGTCCATTTGCCATGTTCTAAACTTAATTCAAGATGATGCTGCCAGTAAAAATTACAAGGCTAACACATAAGTCATCTAATGAAGGCACAAATCTGTGAGACTCTCTAATAGGAGGATCTCCCACAGGCTCCTGGTCCTTCCCACCCTCGTGTGTGTGGGTGCAGATGCAGGCCCACAGACCCCTCCTCACAATGGCTGTGTGTGCACTGCAGGTAGGGCCTCCTCCCAGGCAGGCCTCCAAAGCAGTTGTGCTAGAAANATCAAAGGATCACAGTTCGATTCCCAGTCAAGGCACATGCCTGGGTTGCAGGCCAGTTCCCAGGAGGGGATGCATGAGAGGCAACCACATATTGATATTTCTCTCCCTCTCTCCTTCCTTTTTCCTTTAAAGATAAATAAATAAAATCTTTAAAACAAAACAAAAACATCTATGAAATATGCTTGAAGGGCTACACACTATTTCCTTGAGTATAAGGAAGTCATTTATTATCTCATTAGGTTTGTGCAATAAAATGCTTCAGTGAGTAAATTTTAAACTCTTGAATCCTGGTAATTTCTGAGATTTGACAGTTCTCAGTGAACTCAGTCACACAATTTATGTATGTGTGTTCATGTATTGCTCTGTCTCTAGTCATCTAAAGATCAATCAACAAAATTCCAGCAGCAGGGAGACTCAGCTCTCTCAGAAACTGCCAAGTGGAAAGGGTGTCTAACTCCACAGTCCTAACTGCCTTACTCCATCCTGCTTGGGTGGCTGCTCTGACCATGCTGCCCACCAGGGGGCGCTGGTTCACTCCTTACACTCAGGTGAAAGCCTGATGGTCTTCACCTTCCTGCAGTTCACTCTTCTCTCAGATGAATGTTAAATGCTCCACAGAGCTTGGAACAGCCTGACTTACAATGTGTGCAGCTATCTGGTCACCAGGCTGAAAACCCCTCTTACTCTTATTCGACCTGCCACCTGAGCTATTTACCCTCTTATTTGAAGGAACCGACACATTCTATGTGACATTCTTTCATGTCCTACCTCCTCCACCTCAGGTTCCACATGGTCCATGTGAAAGAAATGACCCCAAAACCAGCATTTGGATTTCCTCTTAGACATCTTTAAATCTACGTTAAGAACAAGAGACCGGGACCTCTCATTAGTGTCTTGTCTAGTGTTTTCTTCTCAATTCCACTTTCTGTCTTGAGGGGAACTCCTGTTTTCTAGGTATTTGGCACCTATAATTACATGACACTTCAGTGCATATGAACAGAGAAGAAGGCTCCTATCTAGGCAACAATTACAAGTTAAACATTTACTTTAACACAATGAACATCACTTAACCCCTCTGCACCACACAGGCCTTTCAGTAAGGCTTCAGGGGAGCAACACACAGTGTGTTCCCAAGTAATGTCGAGTTTCATCTCTTAAGACCACAGATATAATTTTAATTCACACATTTTGTAAGGCTAATGAATGAATGAATTCGGTGTGCATGAATTTGGTAATTTTAAAACTGCTGAGAATTACTGTCTATCCCTCGAGGCTGGGGCGGTCAGGCCTCAGTAACTGAGCATTCTGGGGCTGGTGTGGGTATGCAAATGGGTCAAACACACCCATGTGCTGAAACACTGTTTTACCACAATGGGTGTTGCAGCCACAGCACCTTCCTCATCTGAAGCATCATATCATAGGGTGCAGCCAGTTACCACAGAGAGAGAGAGGTGGCCGTCTGCTTCATCATCTCTGGGCCCCAGTGAAAGGCTGGCTGTCAGAGAGCCTGAAAAGAGGGTGTTTCCACCCTTGGGAGTTAGGCTAGGTTCTTGTGGGAGGCTTTTCAGAAACCAAATAACGATATGGGCTTGGCCAAAAACAACAGTTGCAACACTTAAATCCTCACTATAAGGGTATATGGGGAAACTTCAGGACATATCAAAGACAGAAGGAGATACACATCAAATGTCACTTATTTAAGCTGAGATTTCCTCTCACCAAATAATGAACTTTTTATCCTTGTATGTCTTACACATCTTTATATCTCATAACAATTAGTATAGCTCTACATGAAACAGGCACTCGGGAGATATTTGTTAAATAGATGGTTGTCATTTTTGGTTAAAAATGAGTATGTTAGGCACCAGTTCCCCTGACCTGCAGTGCCCCGTTGGAGTCAGGAGGAAAGAGCACCCAGCAATGCCAGTCTCATGCACACAGCCATAGTGTATGCTGCTCTCTTGTCTGGCCTCAACCACTCACACTGAACAAAACCTCCTAGAACAAATTAGGCTCTTCTGTGGGGGATTTTCTCATGAGCACCTACTCTGACCTGGAATAAACCCCACAGAGGAGACAGATGCACCTGTGAACAGAGGCAGCAGCCTGCCCCTCTGCAGCTTCTGCAGGTGGAGACCCAGACACTGGAGGGGCCACAGTGGGTCCTTCAGAGAACCCCAGGGGCATAACTCCCATTTGAGAATCAGATGAACTAAACACCTTCTGGAGCTTCTACTGAGAGTTCAGATCCTACAAGGACAGTAAGATATTCTGCCTAGTTATCTTCTCCCTACAGGAAAAGAAAAACTCTCTCATTTCCTCTGAGGGGGAGAGCGAATATCGGGTCTTACTGTCCCTGGGGGAGGAGCACTGGGGACCACGCAGGGTGGCTATTAGCACTGTGCTGTTTCTACATGAACTTGCAGGGATCTCAAAGGCTTTGAACCTGAGACAGACACCAAGAATGACAGCAGCCACACTCTTGAAATGATTAGCATTATGAATGCCTGCTTCTCTACATCTTGTAGAGGGTGGGATTCCATGGAACCTGTTAGGGCGACCCTGAGAGAGAACAAGGCCCCCCAAGCCAGGACGTGTCGCTATCTGCATTCAGGGTTCATAGGTACAAATGAGGAAGGATTATAACATCCATGAGCAACAACTACTGAGTCCTTCTGTTTCAAAAAATGTGCCAAATACCTTACAGTGCCCACACAGTGCAATCTGATCATAATTTTCACTTTACAGATATGGAGCTCGAAGTCTGAATACACTGCTACATGAGTCCTCTGAGTGTGGCCTGGGGACCACAGGGGATCTCTGAGAACCTTTCCAAGGCTCTACCGGTATGAACTGTTTTCACAATAATGCTGAGACACTGCCTTGTTCATCCTCACCCTCTCGGGAGTGCAGAGTGGGGCTTTACTGGAGCCCTGGGATGACTCGGACTCACAGCTGCATCCTGTGTAAAGCCATGACACACATTTCCATAGTTTTGTGCTAACTTGATTGGTACCTGCTCCCCTTTGAGCTCTGTTATTCCTTCCTTGTAGCAACCTGTGCAGAACTCTCAGGCACAGAAATGAGCAGGTTGCTAAATTACCACCTTCCTCAGGCTGCATTTGCCACAGGTGCTACATTGCAAGGCGGCCTTAACCCAATCTTCTGATTCTTTTGACCATCCAGATCAGTATTCCAAATGACGTACTTACTTACATGAGGCAGTTGAATCTTCCTACTCTGCTCATTCCTGGGAACAGAACTTTTTCTACAGACTGTTCCTCCTCATCAAAAGGAAACTCAGCTTGTCCACTGATGTCAGGAGAGCCACCTGTCTCTTCCAAAGCCCTTTGGTTCTGTTTTTGGGGACAATCTACCATGCTTGTTATTTCTGTTGTATATCAATGGCATGAGTGCAGTTGCAAGGTATATTTTGTCACCCCACAAAACATGAGTTCCCCATATTATTGCTAGAGAAATGCTAGTCCTACCTCAGTGTAACTTAGTCTGGGTACACCACAGGGCCTCCTGGAAACTGCCTCCTGCCACACAGGGCCCCTTTCCCAGGGAGGTCATACCTACCCTATGAAGTCTAACTTTCGTTCCCACATTAACCCATTGTCTTTTTCTGTTCTGTTCAATAACTTTCCACCCACAAAAATAAATACATACCTGTGCCCATCTCCCCAGCTACTGCCTTTCTTCCATTAAACCACAGACGTTTCTTAGCATGGGATCACCGTGATCAGCCAGCTGAGAATTGAACAACACATGGTCTGATGGCCACGTGGGAAATGGTTCCGGGAAACCTCTTCCCAAAAAGAGAGCCAGTGCAGTAGAAGCAACTTAGAATATAGGAGTCAAAAGTTACTGCTACCTAGCCAGAATTCCATCCTGTCACATGGCCAAAATATGTCCCAGTGATGGCCACTCAGGACTGCATGCTTCCATTTGACCTCGTCAGCTTCCAAACACAAGGTCGTTTGAGTAAACATGTGACATCACCACTTTCTGCGTCTGGCATAACTGTGCTGAGACAGTATCGTTCTGCAGGGGGGAGCCTTTCTTGAGGCTCTGATGTCATGTGAGATTTCCTCACCTCCCTTTGTTTACCCTCAGCTACTGCTCCTCGTCCGCCCCACTGATCCCTGATTTTCACTCAGATTCCCTCCTTTGGAAGGGTTACTAGGTCCAGCCTGTGCTGTTACAGATTGCTGGCAGCTGAGCTCGTGTCTCTCATTCACACAGGGTGGGGTCACATGGGGGCAGACTGGTGGGCCACCTCAACCACCAGGCAACACAGCTGAGTCACTGGCACCCCAGTGTTGCCAGATGGTGTGAAAACACAGGCACCCGAGGAGCAGTCAAGAAAACTGGCCCAAATATTTTCAGGTAGAGCTACAGTGTCTTGCTTAGGGATTAGCCCTGCTTCTGGCACAGGGAAACAGAAAGTTGAAATAATGTGAGGGAGAACTGCACAGTGGTACCAGCATCCCCCACACCCCTTCCCTCAAGTAACAGCAGAAAAGTGGAGGAATCTGAGAGGAATCTCCGGGGACTCTCCCCGGACCCTGCTCGTGTGGAGTGTGAGTGCACCCTCAGGAAGGTGTGCAAGCAAATCCTCCGTGCCTTATCTCCCTGCCTTTGGACAAGGACCCTGTAGACTGCCGTTCCAAGTGTCTAACAAAGCACCCGCTGGGAGGATGATGGGCAACACCATATGCCCATGTGCTGGGCTCTCTCTCTCTCTGCGACCTTGGACCCATGAGCTGGAAAATGCATTCTTTGGTCTAAGGGAATGTGACCTGGTAGTCCAAACTGGTATGGCCCTTTCATCACAGTTTCTGTTAGTTCACCGAATGTATTTCTAGAGTGGCCACTTTGAATCCCTTGTCTGTGAAATCCAGCACCGGGTCCCTCCCAGTTTCTTTTGCCTGCTTTTCTTTTCAGGGTATGGGTCATACTTTCCTATTTCTTTACATGTCTCATCAATTCTTTGTTAGAAGCATATGCACATATACAAAACCTAAATATACACAAAGGACACAGACACATACAACAGCCAGCTCTTAACTGCAATAAACATGTTCTCAGGTATGTACGTTATCCATCAGCACTGGGCAGTTCCTGTCATCACAGCTCTCATCTCAACCTGCATTTATAGCTCCTATGGGTGTCTTGAGGTCATGTAGAATTTTTATTATACTTTCTATGTGAAAGCCGGATGAGGAAAAATCAACACACTGACCATTTAAACAACTCCCAAACTAAATTACCTGAAAACTGTTTTTCAAGTCGTTGGTTTTTCACTGAAGTTGTAAATATCCAGCTCAAGAATGAATGGATACTCAGAAACTAAGGGCAGTCATGTAATGATAGAAAATAATTGTAAGTTGTTATTAATTGTAGTTACAGGGTAATTGTGTGTTAAAAGGTCAAAAGTCCCATGTTTTACGTGGAATCTTGGAAAGTGAGAACAGAAGCCAAAGTTGTTAGAGCTCATTGAACACATCCGGCCAGGTTCTGATTAGGAGAACTGGAATTCAAGGGGGGAGTAGGGGGGGGGCTATTTTTCTCTACAGTTTTGAAAAACTACCCTTCCATATTGTGCAATTCCATTTTCTCCGATCCTGGGTTCCTTGAGCCACATTTCTCCATTCTGGGTTCTTTCCTTTTTATTTTTTGTACACTTCTCAGATTTCTGACGAGACACCTGGGGCATCGTGGGCAATGGGAGCGAAGACTCCTTTTCCTGGGAAGAAATGTCCCCGCTTCTGAAGGAGGAGACTGGCCGCTGGGTGGCCACGCTCCTGTGAAGCCAAGAAAAGACCTACCTGCCCTGAAGTGAAGTCAGAGCGCGCAGCACCGGGTCGGGTCTGGCGGCCGTGTCCACTCCTCTGGCCCCTTCGCAGCTGCCCTGTGTCAATGGCGGCCATGCACAAGGCGTCCCCACAGGCCCTGGGTGCCCCGCGCAGGGACTGGGGGTTCTTGCATGGGCTCTGAACTCGCTCTGGCCTCGGGGACCAAGGGAGGCGCCCAGGGGCCACAGAGCCTGCGCTGTGGGCCCCCCAGCGGCGGCACAGTCTCCCCAGGGCCGCGGGCCTTTGAGGAGCAGTGAACACTAGGTCGGGCCGCGGAGGTCCCAGGGAGTGCCCAGCCCGGAGCGATGGACAGGCCATTGAGGCCGCGCCCCTTGCCCTTTGACCTCTCTCTGGACGCAGGACTTCCGGGTGCATCCTTCTAGGTGAGGAGCTCATGGTTTTATTGATCTACCAAATGTTTTGTTTTAAATTTCAGTGTTTCCTACTCTTCCTTATTTCCCTCTCTGTGCTTGCTTTGAGGGTATTTTGCTCTTCTTTTGCTAGGTTGTTGAATTAGAAACATGTGTTAACTCTTTTGAGATATTTCCTCTTTTCTATTGTGTGTGTTTATCCATGTTTTTCCCTCGGCACTTTGATATGTTCCATTTTCATTTTCAGTCAGGTCAAGGTATTTTTTTTGTTTCCATTGAGACTACTTTGACATAAATTATTCAAGCATTTTGGGTTTTTTTCCCAAGTGTTGGCAATTTCCCTATCTTTCTTACATTGACTTTTAGTTTTCATTGCATTGTAGTTTGAGAACTCATTCTCTATAAGTTTTATTTTTTAAATTTTGAGCTGTTTTTTTTGTGGCTTAGTATATGTCTATCCTGGTGTGGTTTGTCGGCACTAGAAAAAAAATATCTATTTTGCTGTCGTTGATGGAATATTTTATAAATGCTGGTTAGATTCTCTTGGTGGCTGGGGTTGTTGAGTTTGTCCACAGTCTTGCTAATCTTCCGTCTAGCTGTCCTGACCCTTGTTGAAATGGGGTTGCTGAAGTCTCTAACCACATTTGTCTCTGTCTGCTTACAACTTGACCAGTTTTGACATTACTTATTTTGAATCTCTGTTGTTTAGTGTATACACATTTAGGATTGCCTTGTCTTCTTGGTGGAGTCAACTTTTGTCATTATGTAATATCCCCCTCTGCTTCTGATCATTTCCTTTGCTTTCTCTGTTATTGATATAGCATTCTTCCCTTCCTGTCATTATTCTTGGCATGGTATGTCTTTTGCCAACCTTGAATGTCAGTCTCCCTATGTGGTTTATTTGAAGTGAGTTTCGTACAGACAGCATACAAGGCGCAGAAGGAAGAGTAATGCTTTTCAATATACCCGGCCATCCTTTCTCTTTAAGTTGGCTTCTCTAGACATTGGCTTTTAACCTAATTATTGATACTTTAGGGGTTAAGTCTGACATATTATTATATTCTCCAACTCTATTATTTGTTTATTTTTCTTGCCATCCTTTGGGTCAGTTGGACATTTGTCTTACAATTCCGCTTTATCGGTAGTGTCTTTAGAATACCTCTTTGTAGAGCTTTTCACTGCTTTGGATAGTTCATTTGTTGCTCTACATAATGTATGTACATAATCACACTCAACTAATGTAATTTTTAAATTAATTAATTTATTTTTTATAGACAGGGGAAGGGAAGGAAAAAGAGAGGGAGAGAAACATCAGTGTGTGGTTGCCTCTCACATGGTCCCCACTGGGGACCTGGCCTGAAACCCAGGCATGTGCCCTGACTGGGAACTGAACCAGGGACCCTTCGGTTCACAGCTTGTGCTCAATCCACTGAGCCACACCACCCAGGGCTAACGAATGTTATTTTTGAAATAAAGGCATCTTACTTCTTTTTATCCCTCTTTACTCTCTCCAATTTATAACTGTCTTCCATGTTTTCTTTACCTAAGTTTAGAGTAACATCCGACGACACTGGGGATTTTTCTTTTTTGAACCATCAAATATAATTTAGAAAACTCAGAAGATAAGAAAGGCTATGGAATTTACTGGTAATTTTGTTTACCATGATTTTTCCTTCCTGTTGCTCCAACTTTCCTTCTTTCTACTTTTTTTTGGTTTAAAGAATTCATTTGTAAGGGCCAGTTTCATTGTGTGTAGAATTCTATGTTGACAACTTTTAATTTTGGCTTCTACAGTGTTTAGTAAGAAGTCAGCTATAGACTTACTGTTGTTCCTTCTAAAGTAATTCATTTTTTTCCTGGTGAATTTTAAGCCTGTTTATTTATCTTTTATTTTCAATAGTTTGAGTAATACATTTCCAGTGAGGATTACTTTTTCTTTTCACTTTTTTTATTGTTGCTCAAGTATAGGTATTCTTTATATGATATCCTGCTTGAGTTCTTCTGAGCTTCTCAAATCCATATCATTGATATAGTTTGTCAAGAGATATAAAAATTATATGGAAGTGCAGTAACTAGGGAATAAGTGCCTTTCATTCCCTATGTTGTAAAACATAAATGGGAGTTAAAAATAAGAACAGAAGCCAAGGAGAAATGGAAACATTTCTATAAGGAGTTGTAAGACAGTATCATCCTATTTTTGTTCAACACTGACTATTTCTCAACTCTAGTTGCAGCACTTGGAAATTACTGGCGACCCCACAGTGAATCTCATTCCTTCCTTCACTTCATTCTCAGCTGGTATCATAGAAACAAGCAGCTCTGCGGTCACTGTTGGTATTAAGCTACTCTCTACAGCAAGAAGTTTTTCCCCTGGGTATTTAGTTCTCTGAAATTTACCACTTGTTACCAGGTGATATGAATGTTTATGGTTAAACTGGTTACTTAGGGAGGTGTTAACACTGTTTCTGCAATTCAACGACAACAACAACAAAAAGATGTTTTCTTAAGATACTACTAATCTAGTTCTTGAAGAAATGGGCTCTATAAAAATTTATAGCATTAAGCATACAATCCATAATCCAGATGCCTCATCTCTGAACAAAACTGCTCAGGGACTATCCCTGTACATCAAAATTTTCCCCACTTTCAGTCTTGGACAATTCACATTCTCTTACCAAACTTTACTGCTAGGTAGTTTTTCTGACTTTTAAGTCACCCTCAAAATACATCTCAAATAGAACAGGTTCTGGTTCACCAAAAGTTCTGTCCACCCTTNATTACTGGCGACCCCACAGTGAATCTCATTCCTTCCTTCACTTCATTCTCAGCTGGTATCATAGAAACAAGCAGCTCTGCGATAACTGTTGGTATTAAGCTACTCTCTACAGCAAGAAGTTTTTCCCCTGGGTATTTAGTTCTCTGAAATTTACCACCTGTTACCAGGTGATATGAATGTTTATGGTTAAACTGGTTACTTAGGGAGGTGTTAACACTGTTTCTGCAATTCAACGACAACAACAACAAAAAGATGTTTTCTTAAGATACTGCTAATCTAGTTCTTGAAGAAATGGGCTCTATAAAAATTTATAGCATTAAGCATACAATCCATAATCCAGATGCCTCATCTCTGAACAAAACTGCTCAGGGACTATCCCTGTACATCAAAATTTTCCCCACTTTCAGTCTTGGACAATTCACATTCTCTTATCAAACTTTACTGCTAGGTAGTTTTTCTGACTTTTAAGTCACCCTCAAAATACATCTCAAATAGAACAGGTTCTTGTTCACCAAAAGTTCTGTCCACCCTTCACCTGGACCTCACCCGCAACACCTTATAAAAGGCATCCTTCACCTGAACATTCCTGAGGCTGTAGATGAGTGGGTTTAACAATGGATTGAAGAGATTGTAAAACAGGGACAGTATTTTTTCCTGTTCCTTTTTTTGACTGGATTCTGGGACCATATAAATAACCATGGCAATGCCAAAGAAGAACCCGACCACACAGAGGTGGGAGGAGCAGGTGGAGAAGGCCTTCCTGCGGCCCTCTCCAGACTGGATCTTCAGGATGGTCCAGAGGATGCTAGTATAGGACACCAGCACCAAGCAGAGGGGCCCGACTAAGATAAAGACAGAAGCAGCAAAGATGACAACTTCATTGACCCAGGTGTCAGCACAGGCCAGCTCAAGGACAGACAAGAGCTCACAGAAGAAGTGGTTTACTTCCTGGGGCCCACAGAACGGCAGCCTTAGAAGGAGAAGCACGTGTATCAGAGCTAGGACAAATCCACACAACCAGGACATGGCGGCCAGTACTGTGCACACAGCCCAGCTCATGATGACAGTGTACTGGAGGGGGTGGCAGATGGCCACGTACCGATCGTAGGACATCGCCACCAAAATCAGGCACTCTGTGAGAGCAAAAGCTATATACAAAAAGGTCTGCATGATGCATGGTACAAAAAAGATGGTTCTATTATGAGTCACTAAGTTTGCCAGCATCTTGGGGACATTGTTGCAAGCAAAGGACATGTCAATGATGGCCAGGTGGGAGAGGAAGAAGTACATGGGGGTGTGTAGTCTCTGGTCCAGACAGATGAGTGCAAAGATCATGCCGTTTGCCAACAGACTGAAGGCGTAGAGCAGGGAGAAGACCCAGAAGAGGAGAACTTCTGTTTCTGGGCTGAGCTGGAATCCCAGCAGCACGAACTCCGTGACCTGTGACCGGTTCCCCTCCATTCCTTACAGAGACCTGCTCAAGAACTGAAGAGTGATAGAGGTCAGGGCTGGAGGATCAATAAGAATTGAAATTAGTTAATACAAAAGAACCTATGTGCATATGCTAGTCTCTATTATGTTTCAATTATTTTCAGTCTTAATCTAACAAATATTTCAAAACCACATTTATGAAGGAAAGACAAACTGTTTCCCACAATGTGAAGTTCTATCATTGGTAATAGAACCGTCCAGACAAATTTTTCATTCTAGAGCCTCTGCTTCAGGTTTTCTGGCCCCTTTTCGAAAATCTGCTATAGTTCACTAATTTAAAAGTACTTAACTTGTGGATTAGCTTTAGTTTAAAACATCTTACAATTCTAGAACTTTATTTTACTTATTCACTTAATTCCCTTACTTATTTTTTTCTTTCCATGTGAAGAATTTGCTGAGAAGACAATTTTAAGTCATAGGTCAAAGTTTCAAAAGGCTTATTCATAGTGGATAAGATTTGTGTCGTCCCTGAAAATAAGACCATTTTCTACTTTTCAGAAACAAACAAAAATGAAAAATCATGTAAAGAACTTACACATCTATGTTTTTAGGTAAACATTCTGATTATTTTGGTGTGTGAATGTCTAGTCTTGCAGTGTATATGTATGCACTTACTATATATTAGAAACTTTTAAAATGATAAATATTAGAATTATCCTTTGATTTTCCTTTGGCAATAACATTTTTGAAGCCTTCTTCATGTCACAATCTTCTATGACATTTAACTATTGTGGTTCTTTTTTCTTTTTTCATTTCACGCATATACTGTAATTTAGTGAATCCCACTTTCTGGCAATGAGATTGGGGACTATGTGCCTTCTATTGACCATGTGTCATGGGGCAGTGTACACATGCCTGTGTGTCTGCACGGGCAGTATACGTGTGTGTGTGTGTGTTTATGTGTGTAAATATATATTATACACATCTATACTCTGTTTTCTAGGAAAATCTTAGGATACATTCCTAGGAGTGAAATCACTGATGGAGGACAGTCCTTCCATTTTCTGGTGAGTAGAGAACTGAAAGCAAGCAAAGGAGGTATTTTAAAGCTCTGTGTGGGCCAGACTCCCTCAGTGGGGAAGGTGGCTGACTCCACAATTTAGACTTTTAAACCCGCATTCCAACTTCCCTTGGGGTTGTCCAACCTGATGGGTACTTCTTGTTTATTTTTTAAGATTTTATTTATTTATTTATTTTTAGAGAGAAAGGAAGGGAGGGGGAAAGAGGGAGAGAGAAACATCAATGTGTGGTTGCCCCCATGGCCCCCCAACTGGGGACCCAGCCTGCATCTCAGGCAGGTTCCCCAACCGCAATCAAACCAGCAACCCCTTGGTGCACAGGCCAGCACTCAATCCATGCACCCACACCAGCCAGGGCTGATGGGTAGGTACTTCTATTATGCTGGACCCCAAGAGGTATGTGTCTAAAACCTCTGACTGGACCTGGGAATAATGCACCCCCTTTGGGTTACTCTGGCCATTACTTGATAAGAAGTAGATGACAAAACAACGAAAAAGAGGCTCCTCAAAAGTGAAGGCCATCTGAGTGGTGGGTTGCATTCACATATGCATGGTGGATGCCATTTTATCTTGCACAATCACAGCAAATTTTCCACATAGACAATAAGTAGTTTTCAGCCCATTGTGAGTTAAATTTACTTTTCTACTAAAATTACAATTCTTCACATATATGATCACCTTTCTTTTTTTTAAATAAAGATTTTATTTACTTATTTCAGGCAGGTAGAAGGGAAGGAGAAAGAGAGGGAGAGAAACATCAGTGTGTGGTTGACCATCAGAGGGCCCCTACTGGGGAGCTGGCCCACAACTCAAACGTGCCCTGACTGTGAATTGAACTGAGATCCTTTGGTTCACAAGCCAGTGTTCAATCCACTGGGCCACACCAGCCAGGACAATCACCTTTGTTTTTTAAGACCCATGCCAAGTAGTATGATCCAAGTAATGAATACATATGGGCGGTGATTATATATTCTTTAGGACACCTGAGATGTTGACTGGAGAATGACTCCAGATTCATCTTGGATGCCCGCACAGACCCCCACCAGGTGTATCCACTCACCTATTCACAGACATTCAAAGGGATGTCCTAAAGGGCATGCTAGTCCTGTGACTTCCTGTGCATTCTTCCCAGAGAATTCCTGCTTGATTAAAGAGCTCTTCTTGCTTATGCAAAAACAATTAGCATAAACAAGGGCCAGCCAGCTCATTCTGTCTAGGCTCAGTCAGAAGTCAGGGCAAAGGCCGCATAGCCCTTTTCTCAATGGTGATGGATTCAAGGCTGTTCTGGGCACTGACTCATCAGGAATGATCTCTACAAACTGATGTTAAACGTGCAGCATTGGTCCAAGTTTTCAGTGAAAATATATTGTCACTGTAATTCTCTAGTTATTTTTAAAGACAGAGTCAAGGATGAAGTAGTGAAGAATGTGGTACAGAAGGCCTTTCAACTGAATTCAAATGCTCCCAGCATATAAAATGGATATGACAGTGTTATCATATATATCTCTGCCCTTTTAAATGGAAGCTATGGTGTTTTTGTTAAATGAATGAGTGCCGGGCCCAGGGAAAACAAATACTTTGAGGACTAAATACAGGGCTGAGTGAAAGTTGTTGAGTGCACAAAACAGTTCACCCATTCTTGTGTTATTATTTATTAATTATCTTACTACATTCCATATGAACAACTGTAAACCTACTTTTGGCCCACCCTGTACACATAAATCCTGTGTGTTGGCAAAGCTGTTATTTTTGCCTTAAATAAATAAAATGTTGACCATTAGATGTTAATGACTTGCTAATCATTTTAGTCTATAACAGTGGACTGTTATAAACCTACGAACAATTGTAACACTCAAATGCATTTTGTGGTTTAGATCTGCTTTGTGCTTGTAATTTGGAGACATGTGAAGAGGAAGTTGTATTAATCCAAAGAAGAACTGCTTAGAGTAGCTTTAAAATCACAGTTCAACACATGGCAGAGCTTTAAAGTTTTTAAACTAAGAACCTGAGAGAAGCATCAGTTAAGGTGGAGTGGTGTCTCTTAGAAATAAACTCTCACGTGAACTCCCAGACTTTTCTATAAATATGATCAAGCAAGGGACGATTCTACATAACAGTGTACTCAGTAAGGGATATTAAATTCAGCTCCAAAAATAATCGTCTACAGTTCAGGATAGGGTAAGAAACCTCAGGAATATATCAGTCTTTTTAGACACTATTAGAAACAACCAGCAATGATTTAAATACATTTAATCTCTAAACTGAAAAGTTAATAATTGGAATAAGGACAACCCATTTTTACTGATTAGGAAGTTTTGCCTCTCTGCATCACAACCTGACTTCCCAAATTACTTTTTGAAGCTGTGTTCTCTTAATTCTAAATTATCTGATCCCTTATCCTGCAATTTTAGTTACCATTATATTAATATTTTTTCATCAGACAAAACTAAAAATAAAAGTTAAGATACCACATAACACTGAGTCATTCTAGCAATGGAAAAGAGAACAAACATGAGAGCATTTGATGGTTGAAAATAATTCCACTTGTCAGCCAGTAGAATTAAAATGTGATCCACTCATGGAAATGAAAATATAGAGTCAGGAAGAGCACTTCCTCACAGGGGCAGGGGTCCCCACTAAACTTACAGCACAGGAGCCTCGGAAACACGCTCTGGCTCTGTGGCGTGTGCACAAAACCCAGCAGCACTGGCAGCCGTCCTATGCTTCCCTGAGGCCAGAAAAATGCCTTCCTAAAAGACAGCTGCAGTCAGAGTATGACATACACCAATGCTCATTAATAAATGGGTGGAATATAACTCAGAAATTACCATCACCATTTTACTGTTTTATGACAGGCAATGAACGCTGTTGAGAAATACTATCAGTAGGACTTCTGTTTGCTTTTGGGCTGTGGCCGGGCACTCTGTGATACCAAGGTGAGTAGCAAGTGTTATATTGGAAATTTTACTGGCAGAAGTCTCCGTATCTATATATATAGCTCTGTTTATCCTTCCATTAAGTGACTTGGGTCAAGTTACATACTACCTCTGCACGTAAAACCTTCATCTAGGTGTAGGATGACCTTTCACCTCTGTGGCCCAGTTCAGAAAGGCAGGGGCAGAGGTCATGGCCTGGACAAGGAGTTTCACATTTTCTTTGTCCATCTACTTTTTTTAAAAGATTTTATTTATTTATTTTTAGAGAGGGGGAAGGGAGGGAGGAAGAGAGGGAGAAATACATCGAACAGTTGCCTCTTGTCCTCCCCCAGCTGGAGTCCTGGCCTGCAACCCAGGCCTGTGCCTTGACTGGAATTGGACCTGTGACCCTGTGGGTTCTCAGGTTGATGCTCAATCCACTACTCTGAGCCACCCCAGCCAGGGCTGTCTTTCTACTTAGTTTCCTTTCAGGGCCAGTTCCAGTCTCCATTTTTCCTCCCATTATTCGAGGAGACATAGGGAAGGACGTCAGATGGAGTGAGAAGGTCCACGCTTACAGCCCAGCTAGGAAAAGCCACCCCCCCCCCAATGAGAATTGTTTGCCTCCCAGCCCAGCTGCCTTGAACATGCACTCTGACTCAAGGAGACAAACATCTGTCACTGCAGCCCAGGGGATTTCTGCTATCTCCTCATCTACCAGGAGGAACTCTGTGACCGAAGTCTGGTTGCCCCCCATTTTCCTGGGAAGGAGACAAGGGACATACCTCACCACATCTAAGTGCCGAAGGGACATGATTAACATGGGAGATATGTGGGTATCATTGTGTAGTTCCTCAGAACACATCTTCCATGACACTTATGTCCTATTTGTCAGTTACTAAGTGAGTACTATCTACGTACTGCAAATGACACAAAAGGAATTTTTTTACCTTAATAAATTAAATGCCAATGTTCTATTGCACTGTTCAGAAAATCTTACCTTTATTTCCAAGCTTCGACCATTGTTCAAAACATATTAACATGCCTACTGCCTCCCTAACAGTGGACACTTACCAGCACAACTCCTTCAGAGGCCTGCCTGGGAGGAATCCCTGGCCACAGTGCACACCCAGCCCCGTGGGAAGGGAGCTGTGGGCCTGCATCTGCACCCACACACACGAGGGTGGGAAGGAGGACCAAGAGCCTGTGGGAGAGCCTCCTATCGGGATCTCACAGATCTGTGCCTTCACTCGATGACTTATTGGTTAGCATTGTAATTTTTACTGGCAGCATCATCATGGATTAAGCTGGGCACATGGTAGGCAGACTGCCACAACTTTAGCTGGATTTAGGGAGAGAAATTTCTCTTTTAACTTTTGGACCCACAGACATTTTACTCTCATCATGCTGTGTCATGATGAGATGTTACCCATCACACAATTATCCCTATATGAATATTCATACTCTGTGCCTGTATGTGTGGATAAAATATGTTACATATACAGTCACACTCACATATATGCACACGCATGCACTTGAATCCTAATGTGCATATATGTGTATATCATGTGAATAACATGTGCAAATAAGTGCATATTATGTGAATATAATACTTATTATATTCTAAATCCTACAATGAACATTTATATTCTATACCTGCATGTGCATGGATAATGTATATATTATGTATATAGTTACACACACAATATATATTCACACACATGCACTTGAATCCTAACTGTGTGGAAGACTACTTGTTATTTGCTATATTATTTTCTATTCTACTTCACTAGTAAAATGCTGGTTGAATGGTTTCTTGATGGGTCATGGTCTGGGATTTAAAACTACTAATCAATAGCCAAGGCAAGAGCCTAAGCTCTAACTATACACTCATGTCCTTAGAACCTTTAACATATTTTATAGCTTAACTCTAACATGAAAACATTATTCATCATGAATCTTTACTTTCTGGGGTTTATCAGTCTTTAGGACAGAATTTGTCCCAGGGTGGGAATTCTGAGGTTTGACTTGTAACAATTAAACCACTTCTGTTTCCTTGTCTGTCTGACTCCATATCCTTATTCACCCCAGCATCTGAATTTCACTAAAATAAGAATCTCACAAAAAATCATGATTTTGGTCCTATATCAATTCTCCATTTAAATTTCCTCGTAAGTTAATATTTGCAAGGTGTTAAATGCAAAAGTGTGAAGGTTTCACCCTGCTTCAAAGGAAGAATCAGAATTCACAGCAGCAACCCTGGCAGATGATTTTATCTTAGTCCAAGAAATAACACAATAAAAGTTGGAATCAGCTTCGTGAAGAAGGCTGGTTGTTTTAGTGAGACCGAGCTTTATGTCAGTGAGTGCTTTGACTCAGATTCAGATTCCTATGTTACAAAACAAGTGCAGCAAGAAAAATGCTGAAGTCTCTTTCAAGTATAGGATTCACTGGCCCTAAATGTATAGAAAACCGTTAGCAATTTTTGTTTCAGGTTTGTTGCCTCATTTGGGGAGAAAGAAGACAGCAGTGCTATTTCTAAAGAGTTCTATAATGAAGGACACAATAAACTAAAGCAGAAGGTCCAGTGACTGTCATCTCATCTTCCTCCTGTCTGCTGCAAGTAGCCAAACACAAAACAAAAATCCACAGACGTGTACTGAAGATATTCAATGTTCATCCACACATCTTGGCTGAGGACATAAAAGACAATTCCTATCTGCTTGTGTATAGAACCTGCCTGGAGTGACAGGTCTGTTAAAAGGACTCAAAAATGATAATTCTCATATTCAAATAACTCACCAAATAGAAGTTCACTTTCAAAAACAAAACCTTCAGGACGCTCTTTGCTAACAAACTCCTATTGTGGTCGATTTGGTCCATTGTGTCATGAAAACATGACTGAGTTTCATCTTACAATGGAAACACTTGAAAGCAACTCTCTCAAACATCTAGTATGATTTCAACAAGGAATTTTACACTCAATGTGTCGAAATAAATGATCCACACTAGGTGTCTCTAAATGACCTGGTGACTTAAATGACCCTATTGGCTGAGTCTATAATTAGCAAGCACCTGGCACTGACAGACAATAACAATTCTGTTCTGCACTGTGATTCCTCATCACAGCCTGTCTGAAATTGAATAGTGAACAAAGACTGGACAACGTAACAAACTTACCACAGACTTACAGCTAAAATCGAGAAGACCAGCTGAATGTGACTTGGGCTGAGCAAAAACACACTAATATAGAGAAAAGTATCTGTGAGTTAGTGTTGACATTTCCATCTCATAAGAATCTCTTAGGAGAAAAGGTGCCCGAACCGGAACAGATGATTTATTCTCTGCTCCACTCCACCACCTCTCAATATACTTCTGAGTGTTTGGTGTAGGGAGGGATAAGGACCCACCAGGGACACTGCCATCAGCTCCCTTCCAGGGGAAAGGGGCTCTCCAGGGACTAATCTCTGGTGTTCTCCACAGGAACACTTGTGACAAGACACTGGCTATGATGAATCCTTCACTCACTGTGGGGTGCATGTTCATTCATTTAGAAGCTCTAGAATGATTTCTGGGACTCCTTCACACATTACAATCACCACACCTTGCATTCACTATGGCCCAAGAACTCAATTTCTCCACCTACTAACCCTCCAAATAGAGTAGGTGCTACACAGGGCAGCTGGGGACCATAGGTTTTTCTCAACCTCTAGTCTTGGCTGAGTTTTATCTCACACCTGACCAGAACATGAATCCTCTGTATGTTTTCTCTTTGAAAAAGATGGGAACCCAACAGGGAATAAAAACTGTGCTGGTGTTGGATGATAGTAGAGAGACTTTCATACAACACAATGGTTACAAGGATACTGGGGAACTACAACAGTAAACACAGAGCTCTCGGATGAACAAGCAGAACTGTGTGCAGCTGCCATCCCTGGGATTCAAGGGCACAGAGCAGACTCTGTGTGATTAGAATCCAGAAGGTCCGAGGAGTCAGGGTTCACACTTGACCCTATGAAGAGAAGGGGTGCCCCAGGGCCACTGTGGCCCCAGCCGGGAATGATGGGGCTGGCTCTGGGACACTGAGTTACTAAGGCTGGGCAGGTGGCCTCTGCCAAGAGCTTTTGAGGGAAGGCTGACAAAAAGGCAGGCAGACAGGAAAGAGCAAGGTCCTTTGCCCTGCTCCAGGCTCCCAGTCTGCTTTAGAGATACCTACCTACACAATGTAAGATATTGGAAGCCACTGAAATCAATAATGTGCCCTGGCTGGTGTGGTTCACTAGGTTATAGCACTGTCCCATAAATAGGAAGGTCCTGAGTTTCGTTCCTGGTCAGGGCACAGACTGTATTTAGCTTGAGGGTTTCGTCCCAGTCAACACACATACATGCTTCTCTGGCTCTCTCCCTCCCATCCCCTCTATCTAAAAATTCAATAAGCATGTCCTTTTGTGAGAATTAAAACTAAAAATAAATAGTCCCAATGTCCCAATTTGGTTAAGAAAAGTTGTCAGCTGGGCACCAGATGCTGGGCTCTCAAGTTCATCAATAAAGAACCACCTCCACATCACTCATCCTGAGAGCTCATTAAGGGACAGACACAAGAATCATTTTAAAACACTAACAGGAAGGTGAGGTTTAGATGTGATACACAAAGAGGTTTTCTGATTCCTTACCTTGAAGTGAACGTGCTAGCTACTCACAGGCAACACTGTGAGCCACAGGCCTTCCCTCTGAGGTCCAGTCTATGTCACACTGACAGCGCAGACACAGAGAAGATGTGCTGCTCGCTAAGGGTGATGACCAGAGGCAAGGAGGGCTCTGCAGTGAAACCGATTCAGTAAAAGTCAGATGTTTTCTATTTGTTGGTACATGCACACATAAAACAGACTGATAATGGGATGTTCTTCGTGGACTGGTTAGGATGGCTGGGTGAGATGTTGGGTGTTGAGTGCTACTGATGTGCAGTGCAGAGCACTGGGTGAGGGATGGACAAATACAGTGGCTGTTCTGATAAGAGCCCATCTGATCTTCATATTCAGTGAGCTCTGCTGCCCACCCAAGGTATTTAAGAGTTGGGTGGTTTTTCAAAATAATATATTATGCTATAGTATTTAAAATAAAGGCAGAAATAAAATTTAAGAGTTTTCTCAATTCTTATGGATTTCAGTAGCTAAATTTACTCCCATTTTTTTAATTTTCACATATTTTAATTTCAGCATAGTTGGTGTACAGCATAATTGGTGTACATAGTTGGTTAGATTATTTCAGGTGTAAACATAGTGATCTGACATCTCCAAACCTTCCTACAGCATGAAAAACAATTTGTAAAAGATATAAACAGTCATCATCCTACCACCCTACCACCATTACTATGATATTTCATGTCATATATTTCTCTATTTCCTGTGTATATGTACCATAATTGCACTTACATAACATTTGCAATTATTGGTTCACATTTTACCTTTAAATCTAATGATAACTCTTTCCTATGTATTTGTAAAATCTATACAATCATCATTTTAATATTTGTATAAGTAGCTCATTGAGCTAAACTGGTATAATTGATCAATTTATCATTTTGTTAAATATGAGTTTACAACTGTCATATTAAAGATAATTTAAGTGGGAAAAAAGAGAGTTGCACTGAGTAATCATTACTCCCCAAGTGAAGGGCACACACTTACTCTTCTGATCAAGCCTCCTGTTCATTCTTGGGACGAGACAGAGAAAGACTTGGGAAGCAAGAGGCCAACCTCACCTCAAAGTGGGTTACAGGTACATTTTATATAATACCCTCAGAAGCCACCTAAAGTCTGTGGGATACATCCCTGACCACTGTGTTTGAAAAGTAGAATGAATCAGTAAAACTCAATATGCCATCAAGGCAGAAGAGCCAGCCACACTATACTAGTCACCTACAGTGTCTGGTAAAATGTCCTTGTCAGAATAAGCATTCTCATGAGAGAAATGACACAGACCTGGACTAACCAGGGTGAATGAGCTGATGAAAGACATTGGAGAACATGTAAACAGTCTGTATCTCTACATAATTCACAGCTTATCACTCAAAAGTTCCTGGGGACCATACACAGCCCAGATTGTTTCTCTGAGACCCAATGCCCAGTTCTGCCCTTTGCTAGCTACTGGCTCAGCAGTTTGCCCCCAAGGTTGGAAATGGTGAGCTCAGCTCCCACACTGTCTGCACGTTTCTACTTCTCTTCTTTCTCCTACACACCCTGTATTAATTCTGTTCCTTCACTCAACCCACTAGTTTACTCCCCAGTAGGAGTCCATTATTCTCATAAGAAATAATCTCTGCATCGTGCAACTAGAGCTCCCTGAGATGGTCTTTAAGTGGCAAGTATGATTCTCGGAGAACAGACAAGCTGCCCTGAGGCTTTGCAGGACCATATCCTTCCAATGCAGCTTTTTCTTCCTTCCCAAATCCTATGACATATGCACTTACTGAGTTTACACAGTTAGGGTAGAGATGGAGAAAGACTGTATTCAACCATTGGGACCCAGAAGGGAAATTAATATAATTTTTAATTTTACACATATTCAATTCAATGAGTAATAAAAGAAAAACTATATCTGATTTAAAAAATCAATGAGTGTAAACTATGGAAAGCTTCCTTCAGAGGAAGAGGGAAAGCAGGATCTCGCATCGTGATGAACCATGGCAAAAGAAAGCAGTGAGGGTCTCAGGACTCAGGTGGTAGCTGAGCACATAGGGTGGAGATTCAAATGTCATTTCAATTAGAAGTCACTCTCCTCCCACAGTGCTCTGCACAGGACACTTTTGACCTCTGCATTCCTCAGACTGCAGATCAGTGGGTAAGCATTGGTTTAAAAAGGCTGTAAAACAGGAAAACGATCTCCTCTTGCTCATTGGAAGAGGGATTTGGGGGCCATGAACATGACAATGGCACTGTGACAGCAGAGCCCAACCATGCAAAGGTGGGAGGAGCAGGTGGAGAAGGCCTTCCTGCAGCCCTCCCCAGACTGGGTCCTCAGGTTGGCAAAGGGGATGCACGTGGAGGAAACCAGCACCAAGCACAGGGGCCCCACAAAGATAAAAGTTCAGGGAAAGCTGACCAGTTGGTCCACAGATGCTAGTCACCTGGATGTCTTCAATCTAGATGGATGACCCCAGTGACTAGTAATCCAGAGCCCTGGTCAGGAGGACCTCTGGTTAGCCCTAGTAACAGCAGTAAAAAAAGAAAAAGTTGAAATAACTGTAATTTACATCAAAAAGTGAAATCAAGTTATAAAGAATAAAAATAAAATACGTTAATGATTACAATCTATAAGAGAACAATTTTTCATTTTGAAACAGCAATATATAATGACTTCAATTAAAAAAAACATCAAATACAACAGAGGGCTACACCCAACACAGAGCAGGACCAATGAATTCAAATGAAAATTAAGAGAAAAGTAGTAAATGCAGGCATAATATGAAAAACAGGAGTTGAGTCAGAAAGACATCTTTGAAAGTGCTAAAAAGTGGTCTAACATATACTCAGAAAGAAAAAAAAATTAAATGGGGAAAAAGCAACTTTTGAAAATGTTATTTCTGAGAATTTCCCAGCTGTGATGAAGGATATGCTCCCATGAGCACAGAAATCTCAGCAAATCACAAGTAGGACACATTTACATACAACACCACGATCCTGCAATATTATAGTGACGTTTCTGAAAACCAATAATACAGTAAATATTCTCAAAAGTCAGAGAAAATGTTTATTCATTACTCATTACCAACAGGAATCGTTTCTTTAGCTGGAATAAGAGACATCCTTTAGTGTCTTTTGCATGCAGTCCTGTTGGCAATAAAAACGTGGGTTTGGTTGATCTGGTTGGTTTGCTTGTTTTTTTCTTGACTTGTGTTTCTGTTTGAAAACATGTTCGTTTCATCTTAATTTTGGAAGCATATTTTCCTGTATGTAAACTTTTGGATTGACGGTTGTTTTTTCAACACTTGGCAGATACTGCTCATTGACCTCTGACCTCCATAGTTCACACTGAGGCGTTGGAAATTATTATTATTGCTGTGTCCCTCATGGTACTACAGGGAGGACCTAGTTCCATGGAGGCACCTGTACTCTAATTTCCCACCTTGCATAAGGGAAGGCTGGTCTCATAGGCCATTGCCATCATGTCAACCTGGGACCATAGGGACTGAAAGTGACTTCAAGCCAGTGCTGGCTTCAGATCTCCCTATTCACTTGCTGATTCTGCCTCATTTTTCTCCTTTGAGAGTTTTACTTACCCTCTTTAAAGCCCAGTTATACATTTCAGAGTTATGGTTTTTAAAGTGTTCTATCCAGTAGTTTTAGGTGCTTTCTCCTAACACAGTTTTCAGGATGGCCACTTTGCTGTATTGCCACTGTTTCTATTCTAGAGATCCCAGAAATAACCTACATGGGGTGGAAGTCAAACACCTGCTCTCTCCCTTCACAAATGAGTACTTGATGAAAACAGAGCTGCACTATAATGATGCAAGCTCCCTCCTCATTACCTGCCCCCCAAAACAGTTATTCCTGTGATGCATGTTCCTTACCCTTGCCCCTACCTCCCAGTCCAATTTCCGGCTTGTGTTATTTCAGGGGACACCTATCACCTCCCTTTTCCAAATGTCTTGGCTTCATCTTTAATGCATGCCTCCATTCCTATTTCTTGTATTCTCCACAATTCCAGTCCATAGTCTTTTCCTGTCTTTACATGCTCAGATTTATAAACCTCTACTTGTTTCACAGATTCTTCAGGGATGAATCTTTGCTCACATAATTATTTCATTAGATAAATTCTTTAAATGGGAATTACTGGATCAAAACTTACTTTCAGTGTTCATCTCTGCTATTATGTACCAAATTGTCCTGGGGAACAAAAGCACTGTGTAGTATTATATATTTTCTCAAAGCCTTACCACAAAGTAGAAACAAGACTCATAGATAGAGATCAGACTGACAGGTATCAGAGGAGAGGGAGTTAGGGAGCTGGGTGGGAAAGTTGAATGGATTAAGCAACCAGAAATAAATAGGTCAAAGCCATAGACAAAGATACCAGTATGGTGATTACCAGAGGGAGAGAGGAGTTGGGGGAGGTAGAAGAGGGTAAAGGGCCAATAAATGGCCATGGAAGGAGACCATGACTCAGTCTGGTGAATACACATTACAATATACAGATGATGTATTATAGAATTGTACAGCTGAAACCTATGGGATTTTGTGGGTTTTTTTAATTTTATATATTTATTTTTAGACAGAGAGGAAGGAAAGGAAAAAGAGAGGGAGAGAAACATCAATGTGTGATTCCCTCTCATGTGCCCTCTATTGGGGACCTAACCCACAACCTAGGCATTATGCCCAGACTGATTATTGAACCAGTGATCCTTTGGTTCTCAGGCCAGCACTCAATCCACTTAGTCACATCAGCCAGGGCTGAGACCTATATAATTTTATTAACCAATTGTGTCTTCTTTTTATTTTAATATTCACTATTATATTTCTACTGATAATTTGGGGAGTTATTTTTAAAGTGTCTGAGAATGTTTACAAGGACACTTAAATGTTGTGTTCTGATCATGCTTGGTCTTTTTTTATTTTAAACTCTTAAAACACTTCAGGAAAGAAACTAAGTTGTTAAAATACTTCATTCAGAGGAGACATCTACTAAGAAACTGGGGGCTTAATAATGAATACTGAAAGGTGACTGGACTAGCAGACTTCTTTCTCAGAAAGGTCTCTCTTCCAGTTCCCCACTGTGAATACATCACCAGGTGGTCTTACAGAGCTGATCTGCTGCTGGAGCTGGCGCTGACTTTCTCTGTGTTTTTAAGGCATACCTACTTACATGTACATGGACCAATATGCACAGTGCATCAATAAGTGAATGAACTAACCGGCATAACTACATCTAGTGTGACTGCCAAATCACCATACTCACATCTTTGAGTGATCCCCTCCTCATTACTAGAGAAGTGTTTATGCAACTAATTTGGGAGATGAACATGGATTCCTCTAAAAACTTCTTTTATTTTTTAACATTTTTATTCTTGTTCAAGTACAATTTTCTGCCTTTTCCCCCACCCCTCTCATCACCCCATCCCTTCCCACTTCCTTGCCTTGTTTCCAACCCCCTTGTTATTATCCATGTGTCCTCTATAATTGTTCCTGTAGAATCTAAACAAAACAAACAAGCAAGCAAAATATGACCAATGACATTCAAATACGGAACAGGCTCACAGGGTCCAGAGGGGAGAGGAGAGAGAATCATAGGGGAAAAGGGGATGGACTCACATGAACAAGTATAAAGGACACATGGACAATAACTAAGGGTGGGGGGTGGAAATGGGAGGGAGGCGGGGAGCATGGGGCAGGGAGCATGGGGCGGGGGGAGGGCAGGGTTGGGAATATAAGACAGAAAGCTGTACTTGAACAAGAATTAAATTAAAAAATCATTAAAAAAATAAAAATAAATAATTGTTCCTGTAAATACTTTACCCTTCCCCCATTATCTCCTCCTTTCTCCCCTCTAGTCATTGTCAGCCTATTCTCAATCAATGTCTTTGGTTATATTTTGCTTGCTTCTTCATTTTGTTGATTAGGTTCCAGTTAAAGGTGAGATCATATGGTATTTGTNTATTTCTCTGGGACTTAACCATTGGGGAAGACAGCTCTCCCTCACCTCCTCAGGCCTCTCGGGGTCTGAGACCTCACTTGGGTTCTCAGTTTACTGCCCTTTAGCCTCCTCACTCACATCAGTTCACACACCTCTCGCTTCCTGACAAGAGGTTGCCTTTTGCCCCAGGGGAAAGTATCTCTGGATTACTTGGTGGCCACACTCTACAATTGTCCTGTGGGATAACTGAGTGAGACACACCATTTACTGACGAAAGGTAACAGTAAGAAATTAAATTCCTCACATTATTATTTTTCTTAGAGAAGGGCAAGGGAGGAGAAAAACATGGAGAGAAACACCAATGTGAGAGAGAAACATTGATTAGTTACCTCTTCTATGTGCCTCAAGTAGGCACAGAACCTACCACTGAGGCACCTGCCCAGACTGGAAACTGAACTGGTACCCTTGCTTTGTGGGACAGAGCACTGAGCCAACTGTGCCACACCAGCCAGGGCCTAAGTTCTTCCCTTTACTCTTCCTGGTAGTAGCTGCCTTAGGTGCATGCTGCTTATGGCCTCACCTAAGGGCATCCTATGAGGTAGAACAGTTCGCTGTTTCTACCATCACACAGTGAGCAGCCTCAGTAAGTCACCCTTGAACTTGCTTTCCCTACTCTTTTGTCATTCCTCTTTTCCTCATTTGTAATTAATTGTTGGTACATGAGGTTTTATTGTGGTTTTATTTTGGGAGAACCCAAGTGAATGAAACCATGGACCTTGCCAAAAGGTAGTGGTAGAGACAACCCAGCCATAGATGTAAGGGCACTCTCAGCCAGCATGAAACAGTAAAATTTCTGTTTCTCTGGTCCTGATGAAGTATAAGGGGAAAGGAAGACAGGTAAGAAAGGCAAGTGGTCAGATGCATGTACGTGTGGGCTTTTCCACTGTGGTCTGAAAGGACAGAGATAGGTTTGTTAGGTCTGACAAGAATGAACCTGAAAACCTTACGAGTATTTCTCTGCATCTCCTATTAGTGCCTCTGGGTGGAGATGAACATGCAGATCAAATGCATAAAACATCACACTCAGGGAGGGAGAAGAGAAAAGTGCTGCAGAACTAAGTTGTCTAGACAGACACACCTGAGGAGTATCTCCTGGATCCTTGCTTCCTGCATATTTTCTGGAAGGACTTCCGATGATTCTGCACATCCCCGCAGGTGGTGGTGATTGAAAATATTGGAGAAGTAGGTCGACCACTTGCACAGGGAATCGGCATGGTGCCAGTGAAACAGCCTGGTACCTGAGGGTGTCAGGATGGTCCAATGACGCTCAAGATCAAAAGGAAAGGCTCAGCTGGATTTCCTACAGGTTCGCAGCACCAGGGAAGGCATGAGTAAGGTGGGGATGACACACCAAGGACATCTAAGTGACACTGACTCAATATACAAGAGAACCACATCCCACAGCCCATGCTCCAGGGTCAGAGACAAGACAAGACAGGTCCTGGGACACTTCCCGAAAGGCCAGATCTCAGTTGGTCACAGCTGCCCTTACCAAGGAAGTGAAGTCCACAGAGACTGATGTATGGACATGAATCAAATGCCATGGGAAAGAGGTTCTTTAAACCAGGCAAGCAAGACTGAGAGACCTTCAACAGAAACGTCTACAAATTCAGGTAGTCCTGTCATACATACAGAGCTTCCTTTTCCCCTCTCCCTAAACTTCAGTGCTGCTAATTAAGAATATGCCATGATATAGAATAAATAAGTTGCTTATTCCTGGTCAACTATTCAGAACGAAAGAAAAATAGACTTGTGACCAGGTAACATATTTATGTATATGATATATTAGAGTAATGCCAATCTCTCTTATTAGACTCTAAACCTACCTATATGTAGGTAGAAATTTCATACACAGATGACCACTGAATAATGAAGGGCTTGGTAGAACCCACCTATGTGCAGGGGCTAGGGGAATTGATCCCCCATACATTCAAAAATATGTGACTTCCTGAAATCTTAATTCCTAACAGCCTAATGTTGACCCAAAGGCTCACCCATAACATAATCAAATAATACCCACAATATAAACAAACAAACCTGGAATTATCTTCTGGAGGGCGAGCCCATTGTAGTACAGGCTTCCCCCGCTAGGTAAGTGTTTTAGGAACTCACATGTATCAGGGTACCAGCTGGCAAGGTTGTCAGAGGCTGTGTTTGGCTGCTGAGAAATTTTTTGGAGACCATTTCAACACATTTGTCCATTGCATGACGGGTTATTTACAAGTGCCCTTGCCCACACCCCACTGAGTGTTCAGCTCTTTTGACCCACTCTCCATATTCGCCCAATCTTGCCCCAAGTGAGCTTTTATTTCTTTCCCTGGATAAAAAAGTCCTCACAGGGAAACATTTTGCCTCTGTGGAAGAGATGAAACCAAAGAGGCAGAAGCACTAAAAAGAATAAAAATCGATGAGTTTCAAATTTTGAGCAGGGAAAAATGTCTCATTGATTGTGGTGGTGACAATTCAAAACCATAAGAATAAATACACAATATTTTATAAATACATTTTGGATTTTGGCGGTCCCTTTCATATTTCTTATATGTACTATATACTATACTCTTACCACAAAGTAAGCAATAGACAAATGTTAAGAAATCATGAGAAAGATAAAATACATTTACAGTATTTGTTGAAAAACATCTGCATAAAAGTGAACCCATGCAGTTCTAGCCTGCTTTGTTCAAGGTCAGCTGTATGTATGTACTCACCACTATCTCACCAATGTCCAGCTCAGTGTGAGGAATGGTGTAAATGTTGAGTAAAAGGTAATAACCGTGATACCGACAGCCTATCGAATGTTCAAGCCAAAGCAGATCCAAGTCCAGGACATTCATGACCTAGAATTTCCCTGAGTATGTCTTCAACAAAAATTATTGTATGTGGCCCCCCAAGGCATGTACATAAATACATCCGTGGACTAATTCTGTGTTATAGCCAGAATTGGAAACAACCAGATATGTACCATCAGAAGTGTCACACATAAATTTTGATAGATTTATAGGATGTAATGTATGAAACAATTAAGTTAATGACATAGAGTTACCTGTAGCAACCTAATGAATCTCGCAAATAGTATTGAGTCAAAAGAGGAAACTAACAAAGAATGCACATTTTGAATGTGGACACATACGAGTATAAATTTTTACAATTCTCATTTTATCCGTGTAAATTTAAAGATTATTTCTTTAGAGAACAGAGATTGCTAGGAAAGATTCTATGACACATTTACTTGACTCATTAGCTGAAGTCTTGGCATTCTGCACCACATAAGGGCTACACTGTGTAATATTCCAGCTTTTCTCTAGTATAAAAGCAAATTTCATTTCACATTCTCTTATTTTTAAGTCATAGTCCTTGATACTCAAAAATGATAAATGTATCTAGGCTATGATGTTAATAATTACAGTTTATTGACCTCTTGTTAAAATTCATGAATTCTGCTAAACATTTTGTGCACAGTATTTTTCTCTACAAACCTGTGACTTAGTTAATGAATTTGTTTTACACATAATAAACATAAATTCCAAGCAATTTAAGTACAATGTATAAGTCTGCACAACTGGCAACTAGCATAACTTAGTAAAATTCCCAACTTTACCTAAATTCAAAATCATTGATTTTAACCTTTTTTGGGGGGTAGTAATGTCTATTTATTTAGCAGAAATTACAATATGAATGCTTTGTAATCAAGAAATTCATATTTTTCCTCTTTAAAAACTCTTCACACACACACACACACAAACAGTATTTTAAAAGTAAATATTTCCCTTTGGTGCATTTTAAGTATTCAGGTTTCATTTAGTGTATAATCTGAGGATAATTTTGGAAAAGTCTCTATACACCCTTTCCCACTACTTAAACTGTGTTCTATCATTTCTAAATTGTGTTAGAGTTTCATGCTAAATGGTTATTTAACTCACCTCACATCTCTTTTTGGGGTTTTTTTTTTTTGGTATTTTTTAATTTATTTTTTTAATTTATTTTTCAAGTACAGTTTTCTGTCTATTACTCCCATCCCATCCCTCCCCCATCCTCCCCCCTCCCTCCCATTTCCACCCTTCTCAGTTGTTGTCCATGTATCCTTCATATATGTTCCTCTAAATCTCTTACTTTAAAGAGAAAATTATCACTGAAAATTTATAGCCTCATATCATTGATCAAAGAGTCCTTACAGCAATTACACAGTCTGCTCTGATTTGTGAGAATGTTCTAAGTTTTGGTCACCTCCCATAGGAGTCAAGTGACGAAACAAATGAGAGAAAATAGTAATTCTGCCAAGGACTCTCAGCTACGTCCATTCTGCCTTCTTCCTCTCGTCCCCACCACCCCAGATCTCCACCTGCACTGCAGAGGCAGAGAAACACAGCAGCAGAGACAGTTCCAATGTGTCTGTGTGTTTCACTTGACATCCTTCAGGGTTCTCTTCTTGTTGTTAGTTCTGTCAGAGTTACACCCTTAATCCTCTTTCCCTTGAAGTCCTGGCTCCTGCTCTTCTTAAGTTAAGTTCTTGGTGCCTCAGTAAACATCACTGTCACAGAAACATGCAGGAAAATAACCAAATATTTTAAATGTACACCTGTTTTTTGAAGATGACAGTTGCTGAATTTTAAATATTTCAATAATTGCTACATAATCAGTCTCAATTCCTTTATTTTAAATATTCTGCCATTACCTTGTTTCCTACAATAAAATTACCTTGTTTCATCTACAAGTCCTGATTATAGAATATATCAATTTATTTCCTCTATTCGAAATATCCTTCATGAACATATGACACGTGTGAGCACCAAGCAGAGAGCTGGAAGAGGGGCTCATTTTCTCGTGCAACATCCTGGGGGAGGAGGGACCAGATGGGCTTTCTCCAGAGGTAGTCACAGGAAGGTTCAAGCACATGGAAAGGATGCCCTAGGCCCAGAGCATTTCTATGTATCCTGAGTATCAGGTGACTTCTCGGGTCTCTGTAAGCTCAGTTACTTTTTAACCATGAGGCTCTCGCAATGGTCTCTCCTTCTCAGCCTCCTTCTCAGAGCAGCATTGACTTCTCTCTTCCTCAGACTGTAGATCAGGGGATTCAGGAAGCGATTGAAGAGGCTGTGAAACAGGAGGAGGTATTTCTTCTTCTCCTGGGAGTCCCCATGTTGGGGTCAAACATACATGATTATGGCTGTGCCATAAAAGATCCCCACCACACAGAGGTGGGAGGAGCAGGTGGAGAAAGTTTTCTGGCCTCCCTCTGCTGACTGGATATTCAGAACGGCAGGAAGAATGTGACCGTAGGAGACCACAATTGCAGGCACTGGTCCAATCAGCACCGACACTGCCTCAGCAAAAACCATAACCTTGTTAAGGTGAGTTTCTGCACAGGCGAGTTTAAGAATGGCTAGAACTTCACAGAAAAAGTGATTCACTTTCTGGGGCCCACAGAAAAGCAATGGTAAGAGTAACACCATATGTACTAGGGCTGGGAGGACTCCTACAGTCCAGGAAGTCACTGCCAGGGTGACACAGACTCTCCAACTCATGATGGTAGAATACCAAAGACGCAGGCAGATGGCCACGTACCTGTCGCAGGACATCCACACCAGGAGAAGACATTTGGTGAGAAGAAAAGTCAAGAAGAGAAAGGTCTGTGTCATGCAGCCAGCAGAGGAGGTGGGCTGGGCTGGGTTCAGGAGATTGGCCAGCATCTGGGGCACCATGGTGCAGACATAGGCTATGTCGACAGTGGCCAGGGGGAGAGGAAGAAGTACATGGGTGTGTGCGGTCGGGAGTCAAGTGAGATGAGCCCCAGGATGACCCCGTTGCCCAGCAGGGTGAAGGCATAGAATATAGAGAAGACCCCAAACAGGAGCACCCACATCCTAGGGCTGAGTGGGAATCCCACTAGGAAGAACTCTGTGACAGAAGTCTGGTTGCCCTTCATTTTCCTGGGAAAGAACAAAAGAAAGAGCTCAGCACGTATGAGTCCCCTAGGGATGTGTTTAACGTGATAGACCTGCATGTGTCATCCTTTCTTCCCTCAGAAAACATACTCAGTGACACTTATGTCATATTTGTCAGTTACTGAGTACTATCTACACATGGCAAATGACACAGAAGGGGTGTTTTCACCTTAATAAATTAAATGCCAGTGTTCTAATACACTGTTCAGTAAATCTTACCTTTATTTCCAAGCTTCCACCATTGTTCCTAACACATTAACGTGCCTACTGCCTCCCTAACAGTGGACACTTTCCAGCACAACTGCTTTGGAGGCCTGCCTGGGAGGAATCCTGGCCCACAGTGCACACACAGCCACCGTGGGAAGGGGGCTGTGGGCCTCTGTCTGCACCCACACATGAGGCTGAAAAGGAGGACCAGGAGCCAGTGGGACATCCTCCTATTAGGGGACCTCATAGATTTGTGCCTTCATAAGATGACTTATGGGTTAGCCTTGTAATTTAAGTTTAGAACATGGCAGGCAGACTACCACAACTTTAGCTGGATTTAGGGAGAGAAATTTGCCTGTTGACTTTGGGGCCCACAGGCGTGCTACTCTCATCATGCTGTTTCACGAACAGATATTACCCATCACACACTTACCCCTATATAAATATTCATGCTCTGTGCCTGTACGTGTGGATAAAATATATGTTATGTATATAGTTACATACACGCGTATAGGCACACTCATGCACTTGAATCCTTATGTGCATATATGTGTATCATGTGAATAACATGTGCATATAAGTGCATATTATGTGAATATAATACTTATTATATTCTAAACCCCCAAATGAACATTTATATTCTGTGCCTACATGAGTGTGGATAATGTATATGTTATGAATATAATTACATACACACATATATATTCACACACATGCACTTGAATCCTTATTATGTGGAAGACCACTTGTTATTTGCTATGTTATTTTCTATTCTACTTCACTAGTAAAATGCTGGTTGAATGATTTCTTGATGGGTCATGGCCTGGGATTTAAAGCTACTGATCAATATACAAGGAAAGAGCTCAAGCTGTAACTATACACTCATATCCTTACAACCTTTAACATATTTTATAGCTTAACCCTAACAGAAAAATATTATTCATCACAAATCTTTACTTTCTGTGACTTCTCAATCTTTAGGAAAGAACTGGTCCCAGGGTGGGAATTCCGAGGTTTAATTTGTAACCATTAAACCACTGCTTCTGTTTCCTTCTCTGTCTGACTCCATCTCCTTCTTCACCCCAGCAGCCATCTGAATTTCACTAAAATACGAATCTCCAAAAACTCATAATTGTGACCCCATATCAATTTTCCATTCAAATTTCCTCATAGGTTAATATTTGCAAGGTGTTAGAAGCAAAAGTATAAAGGTTTCAGCCTGCTTCAAAGGAAGAATCAGAATTCACAGCAGAAACACTGGAAGATGATATTGTTTTAGTTCAAGAAATAGAAATAAAAAAATAAAGCCATAACAGTTGGAATCACCTTGGTGAAGAAAGCTGGTTGTTTTAGTAAGACCGAGCTCTATGTCAGTGAGTGCTTTAACTCAGAGATTTGGATTCTCATGTTATGGGAGAAGGCGAGCAAGAAAACTGCTCATGTCTCTTCCAACTATAGGACTCATTGGCTCTAAATGTTCTTAGCCATTTTTGTTTCAGCTTTATTGCCTCATTTGGGATGAAAGAAGACAACAGTGCAATTTCTAAAGAGTCCTATGATGAAGGACACAGTAAATGAAAGCAGAAGGACCAGTGAATGTCATCTCATCTTCCTTCTTTCTGCTGAACTAGCTAAAACACAAAACAAAAACCCACAGATATTTACTGAACATATTCCATGTTCGTCCACACATCTTCACTGAGGACAGATAAGACAACTCCTATCTGCTGGTGTACAGAACCTGCCTTGAGTGACAGGTCTGTTAAAAGGACTCAAAAGATGATAATTCTCATATTCAAATAACTCACCAAATGGAAGTTCACTGCCAAATATAAAACCTTCAGGACACTCTTCTGTAACAAACTCCTTTTGTGGTCAATTTAGTGCATTATGCTGTGAACACATGACTGAATTTCATCGGACAATGGAAACACCTTCAAGCAACTCTCATAATATACACCTAATGTATATTATCATTTAAACAAGAAATTTTATACTAAATAATCAAGCTTAGGTGTCTCTAAACAACTTGGTGACTTAAATGATCCTATTGGTTAAGTCTATAATTAGCAAACACCCGGCACTGACAGACAATAACAATCCTGTTCTGCACTGAGATTCCTCATCACAGCCTGTCTGAAATTGAATAGTGAACAAAGACTGGACAACACTTGAAACTTACCTCAGACTTACAGCTATACACCAGAGGACAAGCTGAATGTGACTTAGGTTGAGCAAAAATACACTAGTATAGAAAAAAGTATCTGTGAGTTAGTGTGGAAATTGCCATCTCATAAGCATCTCTTAGGAGAAAAGGTGCCCGAACATAAAGAGATGATTTATTCTCCTCTCCACTCCACCACCTCTCAATATACTTCTGAGTGTTTGGTGTAGGGAGGGATAAGGACCCACCAGGGACACTGCCATCAGCTCCCTTCCAGGGGAAAGGGGTATCCAGGGATTAATCTCTGGTGTTCTCCACAGGGACACTTGTGACAAGACACTGGGTTTGAGGGTATCTTAACTCACTGTGGAGTACATGTTCATCCATTTAGAAGCTCTAGAATGATTTCTGGGACTCNAAATGGAAGTTCACTGCCAAATATAAAACCTTCAGGACACTCTTCTGTAACAAACTCCTTTTGTGGTCAATTTAGTGCATTATGCTGTGAACACATGACTGAATTTCATCGGACAATGGAAACACCTTCAAGCAACTCTCATAATATACACCTAATGTATATTATCATTTAAACAAGAAATTTTATACTAAATGATCAAGCTTAGGTGTCTCTAAACAACTTGGTGACTTAAATGATCCTATTGGTTAAGTCTATAATTAGCAATCACCCGGCACTGACAGACAATAACAATCCTGTTCTGCACTGAGATTCCTCATCACAGCCTGTCTGAAATTGAATAGTGAACAAAGACTGGACAACACAAGAAACTTACCTCAGACTTACAGCTATACACCAGAGGACAAGCTGAATGTGACTTGGGTTAGGCAAAAACACTAATATAGAAAAAAGTATCTGTGAGTTAGTGTGGAAATTGCCATATCATAAGCATCTCTTAGGAGAAAAGGTGCCCGAACATAAAGAGATGATGTATTCTCTGCTCCACTCCACCACCTCTCAATATACTTCTGAGTGTTTGGTGTAGGGAGGGATAAGGACCCACCAGGGACACTGCCATCAGCCCCCTTCCAGGAGAAAGGGGCTCTCCAGGGACTAACCTCTGGTGTTCTCCACAGGGACACTTGTGACAAGACACTGGCTATGATAATTCCTTCACTCACTGTGGGGTGCATGTTCATCCATTTAGAAGCTCTAGAATGATTTCTGGGACTCCTTCACACATTACAGTGACCACACCTTGCATTCACCATGGCTCAAGAACTCAATTTCTCCACCTACTAACCCGACAAATAGAGTAGGTGCTACACAGGGCAGCTGGGGACCATAGATTTTTCCCAACCTCTAGTTTTGGCTGAGTTTTATCTCACACCTGACCAGAACATGAATCCTCTGTATTTTTTCTTTGAATCAGTTGGGAACCCAACAGGGAACAGAAACCATACTGGTGTGGTATGATAGTAGAGAGACTTTCATACCACACAATGGTTACGAGGAAAGTGGGGAACAAGAGTAAACACAGAGCTCTCAGATGAACAAGCAGAAGTGTGTGAAGCTACCATCCCTAGGGTTCAAGGGCATAGAACACAGGCTGGGTGATTAGCGTCCAGAAGGTCAGAGGAGTTGGGGTTCAGACTTAATCCTGTGAGGAGAAGTGGTGCCCAAGCAGCACTGTGGCCCCAGTGGGGAATCACCAGGCTGGCTCTGGGAAGCTGAGTAACTAAGGCTGGGCAGAGGGACTTCACTGCCACTACCAAGAGACGTTGGGCAAGGCTGATGAGAGCAGTGCATGGGCAGACAGGAAGGAGCAAGGTCCTTTGCCCTGCTCCAGGCCCTCAGTCTGCTTTAGAGATCCCTGCCTAAGCAACATAAGCAATTGGAAGCCACTAAAATCAAAAATCAGCTCTGGCTGGTATAGCTCAGTAGGTTACAGGGTCATCCCATAAACTGAAAGGTCCTGGGCTTGGTTTCTGGTCAGGACACACATCTCATTTAGTTTGAGGGTTTGGTCCCAGTTGTCACACATACACGAGGCAACACATGCATGTTTCTCACATTTATGTCCGTGCCTCTTTCCCTCAACTCTTTGTAAAAATTCAATAAGCACGTCCTTTGTGAGAATTAAAAATAAAACTCAGTAGTCCCAACGTCCCAATTTGGTTAAGAAAAGTTGTACCACTCAGTGACTTTTAATCTCACCAAGTTAGGGAAGTTCTCCATCATTATTTTTTCAAATAGGTTTTCTATCCCTTGCTCTTCTTCTTCTCCTCCTGGTATCCGTATCTGTATTATTTGGATATTATTATGTTTCATATTATCTTGCAGTTTTCTTAATCCCTCTTCATTCTTTTTGAGCCTTTTTTCCTTTTCTTGCTCTTTCGGGGTGTTTTTTTTCCACCTTGTCCTCAAACTCACTGATCCGATCTTCTGTTTCATCGATCCTGCTTTTGATTATTTCCACTGTCTTCTTCAGTTCAGGAATTGTATTCTTCATTTCCTCCCGGCCCTTGTTGATAGTTTCTATTTTCTTTTTCATGTTGAGATCCTTTGCAGTGAGTTCATTGTAGTTTTCCTGTAGTTTCTGGTAGCTCATTGTGAGCTCATTGAACTTTCAGATAACCAGTGCTTTGAATTCAATATCTGATAGCTGACTTGCCTCTATTTCATCTAGCATTCTTTCTTAGGCTTCCTCCTCTCCTTTCATTTAGGTATTGGTTCTTTGTCTTCCCACTGTTTGTGAGACTTTTCTTGTTAGCTGCAGTTTTTTTAATTGATTTACTCTGGCTCCCTGGGTTTATGGTGTGAACTTTTGTGGTAGAATACCTGTGAGGTTTAGTGGTATTGTCTCCTTGATCTCCAAAGCTCACTGGTCTTGGGCTGTCCTTTAAGTTGGCTCTGTGTTTCTCTTTGGGTTTTGATCATTTGGGGGTCTTTCTTTTATGGGTCCTTCCCACCAGCTGGTTAACTGATGGTTCCTCTGTCCACCACCTGTTGTAATTTGTTGTGCTGGTGAGGGCAGGTTGTGTTGAAGCTAGTTTTTCTCTGTGTACAAGGTTTTGAGGATTCTTTTTTGCTCTTGTTCAGTTGTTTGTACAGGGTAGTTTCTCCACTATTTAGTTGCATTTCCAGATAGGTCCTGGATTGAGGTTTGTATGGTTTCCACTCCCTCCTGCACCTTCTTCTGCTGTTATCTGTTGGTGGTTCCTTTGTTGTTGGGTTTCCTCTTACAGTGGGTATCCTGGTGTTCACCACTTTCTCTTACTCTTTTTTTGTGATCAGTTTAAGGGGAAGGCAAACTGGTTTATGACAGCAGGAGAGTATTCTATGATATTTACAGTAGCAGCCAGTAGAGAAGAGATAGGAGATTCTTTGGCTATGTATAGTGTTAACTGTGATCTTCAACCCAACCAGTTACTTTTAAGAAAGGATGGAAAGAAGATGAGACTCTTGTTGGGGAGAGAAGGATATGAGTTGGATTTAAAAAACAGCGAGGTTATGGGAGGTCAGATTCTGAGGTAAAGTGAGAGTAAAGGATAGTAAATAGGTTTAGTGTGTGAGAGAATAGAGTTAACCACTATAGTAATAGAGTTCAGGAAATTGTGAAGTGGGCCAAATCTAGGAGGGGTGTTGTGAAGTGTTTACAATTGTATAGAACAGCTGTTATTTACAATAGTATTAGGGCAACAATCATATGACATGTGATCAGGATAACAAGAATAGGGGGTGTAGGACTTTGAGTAGTGTGCTAAAGGAACGCATGTGACATGAAGGACAGTAAATTAGCAATAGGCTGTGTAAGAGAGAACAGGGGAAACCTGTCAAATGATACAATATAACCAGCCGAGGCAAAGAAGACTATACAGAAAGAAGAGGAATACAAAAATACTATTAAAATAAAAGATGTAATAATAATGAAAAATAGTAATACAAATATGAAGCAACTTGTAGTTTTCTGCAATAGTAAAGTGAAATTTGTCTCACTGTCTCAGCTGTTGGGATGCCCCCTCTTTAGGTCCAACTCTGGTCCTTTCAAGTTCCAAGTTTTTTGTCTCACTTGTGGGGACTTAAAAAAGAGAGAAAAAGGCAGGAGAAGGGAGGGAGAAGAGATAAAATTGGAAAGAAAGGAAGGAGGAGTAAAAATAGAAAGAAGAGAGGGAAAAGGTATTGAAAGATAAACAATAATAAAAAATTTTAAAATAAAAGATTAAAAAAAAAACTTCTTGTTGCTTTCAAACTGGCCAAGCTGGTTTTTCTGGTCTTGCTGGCTGCAGCAGGCTGAGGGGTGATTGGTGTGGCCTTTCTTGTGTACTCAGCCATTCTTGCAAGCACTCTCCCAGAGGTAGTCTGGCACCTCTCCCCAACGACCCAGATGGGGGGATCCAAGGTCCTTTTTAGAGCACTCTTTTCCCAGGGGTCATCACCGTGGGCTGGCATATGATGGACACGGGTGCCAGTCAGGTGCCTGGGTACCACAGGCTTGGGCAGGAACCCTTCCCAGTGCTATGGAGAAACGTAGGGACTTCTGCGCAACCTCTGGATTGCTACCGGACTGGGTGGAAAGTAAGCCAACAGCTGTCACAGGAGAATCTCCCAAACAGACTTACTTTTTGAGAAATTCCTCCCACTCAAGCCTGTCACTCAGTATACCCCAATTCTCCAGCCAAGCCAGTGACTATCCGGGTCAGTGCTGGTCACTGCAGGGCTCTCAACTCTCCCAAGCCTGTGACCACAGACTCTGAGGGTGATCACGGCCCTTGTGTGTTTGCCTCTTTGTCCTCATTCCCCTCTCTGCAACTTCAAGCAACAAGGTCTCTCCTGGTGCTGCTCAAACCCTGCTTGGCCAGGGAGGGAGGGAGCAGTTGACCCAGTTCTCTCCCAAGGATTCTGTGGCAGGCCCCTGCCTCCCAAAGAGTCTGTGGTAGACCCACCACTGGGCGCCCAGCACCAGGGCCGGGGATACAGACACATCTCTGTTCTGGTCCCTGGGACCTTATTGTCCTGGAGCAGTCTTCTTACCTTGTGGTTTTTCAGTGTCTGCTATAATTTCTGGTCTCTTATTTTCATATATGCTGTAGTACTGTTGGCTGTTTGCTCTGTTCCTCTGTACATCAGCCAGGATTTTGTCCTTTGTGTAGGGGGAAGTGGAATCTGCTCCCTCCTACTCCATAGCCATCCTCCAACCCAGATAAGGTAACTTTCTTTAACTTTAGTGATGATGTCTCAAGGGGCCAATTATGTTTTGTTTATTAATTTCTTTATTTTCCCTCCCCTATCCAGTCACTTCTGCACCTAATGTCCTACCTAGATTTCAACTTTACCAATAAAAGTTTCGTTGCCTTGTCCCTGGAGTCTGAGAAGGAGCTCACAAACTTTAATTTCTCCAGGGAAGCATGTCTGAGTCTTGAACATGAAAATGGTGGGGACTTTACCCCACTTTATGAGCATGAAGCCGTGATTCCATCTTGACACCTTCATTCTGACTTGCCCATCTCCGCATTCCTTTGACCATTAGCTTTAGGGTCCAGGACATCCCTGGGGTGCCCTAGGGGACACTGTTTTATTTGAGCGTGAACAGGGATACCTTTACATGCCAGTCCCTAGACAGATGCTGCTCCCCATCTCACCAATCCCACCACTGCATCCTGTAACCTTCTGGAACTTGGCCTTTCCTTTCACTTTAAGGAAGACAACCTTCCACACCCTGATGTGTACTAAGGGATTTTCAGTGTTCAGAACTGCCAATGCACTCCAATCATCCTGTGTGAAAGAACACACTGAGCGTGTTAAGCACTATGCAGTGAAGTGTGGGGAGGCCCAGGGTTTGCCTCCCTTCTTTCCCCACAAGGGAGAGTGACGATTACCCCTCAAGGGGGTGGACAGGTCCACCTGGTGTTGTCCCAGGAAAGGGCTTGTGATAGCCTCTCCCTGGCTTTTTCTGGGAGCTGGTGGCCACAGCATCTCCTCCCAGCCCACTTTCTGAGCAAAGGAGACAGAAGGCTACCTGTGTGAGCACTGCAGTGGGAAGGGGAAGTGTAACAGGGGCTACGTTAGCTTTGGACCTTCAGAAGGCAAAAGAGACCCCCAAAAGTTGCTTTCTAGCCTCTAATTCCTCATAAAATACTGGGTTTTTCATCAATTATAGGTGACTTTCAATATGACTTTATAGTAATTTCTGCGGTATAGCACCAATGTGCTATAGCACCAATACCTAACCAATGTTAGGTATTCATATAATTTACAAAGTGATCCCCCTGATAAATCCAGTACCCTCCTGGCCCCATCCATAGTTATCACAATGTTGTTGACTACGTTCTCCACGCTGTGCTTTACATCCACTGAGTGTTCTCCATCTACCTGTTTGTTCTTAAGCCCTTTCTTACTTATTGTTCTCTTTACTTTGTGGACTTGGTCTCATTTTTTAAGTCTTTTTACAGTTATTTAGTGTTTTAGAAGTGAAGGGAACAGACTGAAACTCATTTGTAAAATGTATTTCCTAACTTTATATATATTATAAATTTTCATGCCACACAACAGGATAGGTGACATTTCTTTTTCCAGATAGTATAGCATTTGTCCCAAAATCATTTATTTAATAGAAATATCTTCCTATATTGATTTGTAACTATGCTCTTCCGATAAACTAAATTCCCAACTACAAAAGGTCCTTGGAGGGGTTGTATTTTCATTCATTGATGCATGTCTTTACTACACCAATGCCACAGATCTAATTGTAATTACTTTATAATGTGTTTTATTATATACAAGGGCAGGCAATCCCTCACTTTATTATATTTTGTTCTCAGAAACTTAACTTAGTAAAGATTAAATGCCCCCAACCCACAGCAAACAGTAAATGTAGTGGAGAACCTATAGACTTGCTTAGGATCAGGCACAAGAAAAGACACCTGCTAACACAGCCACTGTCTGACACTAGAGGTCCTGACCTGTGAATAAGAGAACAGATGAAGATGTACCAAGGTACCACCACTTACAGGTGATATGCTTGGATAGCTAGGGAAAAACATCATCTATCAGACTTAGCAAGAGACAACCAGATGCAAGACCCCCTTCCAGAAATTAAGAGAATTTCTGCACATCAGCAATAACCAACTACAAAATGAAATAAAATGCCAGTATAACAGCAACACAAACTCTGGAGTATTAGGAATTCCTTAATGGAGAGTGTGCATGTGCTCTACGCAGGGCTCTGCCAAAGCCTCCAGTCGTCCCCGTCTTCTCTAGCTACCTTCCTATTTTGCTTTTCTCTACAGCAATGAACACCACACACAGGCTACATATGCTACTTATTTATTACATGTACTGTCTATCTCCTTTAACTAGAATGTAATCTCCATGAAAGGAGAATTTTTATCAAGGGATTATAAGTATTTATTATTTGTCCATGCCCAGTTATTCTACATATGGACCCTCTAAGCTTGCCCTTTTGTTTTCTAACACGTCTCCACAGTTTTTGAGCACTTCCTGACTTCTGATGGCTGTTTCACAGCTTTCTCATACATTCCCCACGTCAGCCACGGGCACATACATGGGCACATACACGTCAGCCACGGGCATCTTTCGCCAAAAGGGACTGATTACTTTAGGGAAGAGTCATACTCATAAATTAGTATCTTAATCTCAATAATTTATACTTTCATCATGACTTTCATCACATTCCTGATGTCGTCTTTTAAAAGAGCAAGCATAATATTTGGCAAGGAATACAAATTGTTCCTGGGATAACACATTCTTACTTAGAAAATCACAAAGTCAAATATTTTAAAGACTAAAGTTTAAGAATATGGGTCATTCTGTTACTACGGTGGTTCTTAACTTGTGTGAGAGCACTTCACATCAAGTTTCAAAACTGTCTTAGAAAAACATTATGAAACTCTACTTAAGACTAAACAGGTAATACTCTGAAAAACCACAAATAAGTATTATTAATAATTTGTATATAGTTATACCATTTTATTGTACATTTTCATATGTATCATGAATTTAAATACATACATCAGTGTTGCTACTTGACCTTTCATTTAGAAACATACCAGAAACTATTTCCCATGTCAAAACATCTAAGCAACATGCTGTGAACAGCTGCACTCTATTTCCTTGAGTATAAGTATTTTAGTTATTATCTCATTAGGTTTGTGTGATATAATGCTTCAGTGAGTAAATTTTAAACTCCTGAATCCTTCTAGTAACTTCTGAGATTTGACAGTGCTCAGTAAAATCAGTCACACAATTTATGTATCTGTGTTCACATATCACTCTATCTCTAGTCATCTAAAGATCAAACAACAAAATCCCAGCGGCAGGGAGACTCAGCTCTCTCAGAAACCGCCCAGTGGAAAGGGTGTCTAACTGACTGCCTTACTCCTGAATGCACCTCCCCTGTACAGGTATCCTGCTTGGGTGGCTGCTCTGACCCTGCTGCCCGCCAGGGGGCGATGATTCTCTCCTCACACTCAGGTGAAAGCCTCCTGGTCTTCACCTTCCTGCAGTTCACTCTTCTCTCAGATGGATGGTAAATGCTCCACAGAGCTTAGAACAGCCTGACTTACAATGTGTGCAGCTATTTGGTCACCAGGCTGAAAACCCCTCTTACTCTTATTCGACCTGCCACCTTAGCTATTTATCCTCTTATTTGAAGGAACCGACACATTCTATGTGACATTCTTTCATGTCCTACCTCCTCCACCTCAGGTTCCACATGGTCCAAGTGAAATAAATGACCCCAACACCAGCATTTGGATTTCCTCTTAGATGTCTATACATCTACATTATGAACAACAAGAGAAATGGACCTCTCATTAGTGTCTTGTCTAGTGTTTTCTTCTCAATTCCAGCTTCTGGCTTGAGGGCAACTCCTGTTTTCTAGGTAAATAGCACCTGTAATTACATGATGCTTCAGTGCATATGAACAGAGGAGAAGGCTCCTATCTACATAACAATTACAAGTTAAAAATTTACTTTAACACAATGAACATCACTTAACCCCTCTGCACCACACAGGCCTTACAGTAAGGCTTCAGGGGAACAACACACAGTGTGTTCCCAAGTAATGTTGAGTTTCATCTCTTAAGACCACGGATATAATTTTAATTCACACATTTTGTAAGGCTAATTAATGAATGAATGAATTCGGTGTGCATGAATTCCGTAATTTTTAAACTGCTGAGAATTACTGTCTATCCCTTGTGGCTGGGGTGGTCAGGCCTCAGTAACTAAGCATTCTGGGACTGCTGTGGGTATGCAAATGGGTCAAACACACCCATGTGCTGAAACACTGGGCTGACCACTGCCCTCACTGTTTTACCCCAATGGGTGTTGCAGGGCACCACACCCTTCTCATCTGAACCATGACATCATAGGGTGCAGACAGTTACAACAGAGAAAAAGGTGGCCGCCTGCTTGATCATCTCTGAGCCCCATTGAAGGGATGGCTGTCAGACAGCCTGAAAAGAGGGCCTTTCTACCCTTGGGAGTTAGGCTAGGTTCTTGTGGGGGGCTCTTCAGAAACAAAACCAATGTGCAGGCTTGGCCAATAACAGCAGTTACTACAGTTAAACCCTCACTATAAGGGTATATGGGGAAACTTCAGGACATATTAAAGACAGAAGTTAATTCAAATCTAATGTCACTTATTCAAGCTGAGATTCCTCTTCACCAAATAATGAACTTTTTATCCTTATATGTCTTAAACATCTTTACGTCTCATAACAATTAGTATAGTTCTAGATGAAACAGGCACTCGGGAGATGTTTGTTAAATAGATGATTGTCATTTTTACTTAAAAATGTGTATGTTAAGCACCAGTTCCCCTGACCTGCAGTGCCCTGTGGGAGTCAGGAGGAAAGAGCACCCAGCAATGCCAGTCTCATGCACACAGCCACAGTGGTGTCAGCTGCTCTCCTGTCCGGCCTCAATTATCTACACTGAACATGACCTTCCAGCACAAATCAGTCTCTTCTGTGTGGGATTTTCTCATGAGCATTTATTCTGACCTGGAATAAACCCCATGGAGGAGAGAGATGCACCTGTGAACAGGGACAGCAGCCTGCCCCTCTGCAGCTTCTGCAGGTGGAGACCCAGACTCTGGAGGGGCCACAGTGGGTCCTTCAGAGAAGCCCTGGGGTATGGCTTCCATTTGAGAATCAGATGAACTAAAAACCTTCTGCAGCTTCTACTGAGAGTTCAGATCCCACAAGGACAGTAAGTTATTCTGCCTAGTTATCTTCTCCCTACAGGAAAAAAAAAAAAAACTCTCTGATTTTCTCTGAGGAGGAGAGCTAATATCGGGTCTTACTGTCCCTGGGGGAGGAGCACTGGGGACCAGGCAGGGTGGCTATTAGCACTGTGCTGTTTCTCCATGAACTTGCAGGGATCTCAGAGGCTTTGAACCTGAGACAGACACCAAGAATGACAGCAGCCACACTCTTGAAATGATTAGCATTATGAATGCCTGCTTCTCTACATCTTGTAGAGAGTGGGATTCCATGGAACCTGTTAGGGAGACCCTGAGAGAGAACAGGCCCCCCAAGCCAGGACGTGTCGCCATCTTCACTCAGGGTTCATAGGTACAAATGAGGAAGGATTATAACATCCATGAGCAACAACTACTGAGTCCTTCTGTTTCAAAAAATGTGCCAAATACCTTACAGTGCCCACACAGTGCAATCTGATCATAATTTTCACTTTACAGATATGGAGCTCGAAGTCTGAATACACTGCTACATGAGTCCTCTGAGTGTGGCCTGGGGACCACAGGGGATCTCTGAGAACCTTTCCAAGGCTCTACCGGTATGAACTGTTTTCACAATAATGCTGAGACACTGTCTTGTTCATCCTCACCCTCTCGGGAGTGCAGAGTGGGGCTTTACTGGAGCCCTGGGATAACTCGGACTGACAGCTGCATCCTGTGTAAGGCCATGACACACATTTCCATAGTTTTGTGCTAACTTGATTGGTACCTGCTCCCCTTTGAGCTCTGTTATGCCTTCCTTGTAGCAACCTGTGCAGAACTCTCAGGCACAGAAATGAGCAGGTTGCTAAATTACCACCTTCCTCAGGCTGCATTTGCCACAGGTGCTACATTGCAAGGCGGCCTTAACCCAATCTTCTGATTCTTTTGACCATCCAGATCAGTATTCCAAATGACGTACTTACTTACATGAGGCAGTTGAATCTTCCTACTCTGCTCATTCCTGGGAACAGAACTTTTTCTACAGACTGTTCCTCCTCATCAAAAGGAAACTCAGCTTGTCCACTGATGTCAGGAGAGCCACCTGTCTCTTCCAAAGCCCTTTGGTTCTGTTTTTGGGGACAATCTACCATGCTTGTTATTTCTGTTGTATATCAATGGCATGAGTGCAGTTGCAAGGTATATTTTGTCACCCCACAAAACATGAGTTCCCCATATTATTGCTAGAGAAATGCTAGTCCTACCTCAGTGTAACTTAGTCTGGGTACACCACAGGGCCTCCTGGAAACTGCCTCCTGCCACACAGGGCCCCTTTCCCAGGGAGGTCATACCTACCCTATGAAGTCTAACTTTCGTTCCCACATTAACCCATTGTCTTTTTCTGTTCTGTTCAATAACTTTCCACCCACAAAAATAAATACATACCTGTGCCCATCTCCCCAGCTACTGCCTTTCTTCCATTAAACCACAGACGTTTCTTAGCATGGGATCACCGTGATCAGCCAGCTGAGAATTGAACAACACATGGTCTGATGGCCACGTGGGAAATGGTTCCGGGAAACCTCTTCCCAAAAAGAGAGCCAGTGCAGTAGAAGCAACTTAGAATATAGGAGTCAAAAGTTACTGCTACCTAGCCAGAATTCCATCCTGTCACATGGCCAAAATATGTCCCAGTGATGGCCACTCAGGACTGCATGCTTCCATTTGACCTCGTCAGCTTCCAAACACAAGGTCGTTTGAGTAAACATGTGACATCACCACTTTCTGCGTCTGGCATAACTGTGCTGAGACAGTATCGTTCTGCAGGGGGGAGCCTTTCTTGAGGCTCTGATGTCATGTGAGATTTCCTCACCTCCCTTTGTTTACCCTCAGCTACTGCTCCTCGTCCGCCCCACTGATCCCTGATTTTCACTCAGATTCCCTCCTTTGGAAGGGTTACTAGGTCCAGCCTGTGCTGTTACAGATTGCTGGCAGCTGAGCTCGTGTCTCTCATTCACACAGGGTGGGGTCACATGGGGGCAGACTGGTGGGCCACCTCAACCACCAGGCAACACAGCTGAGTCACTGGCACCCCAGTGTTGCCAGATGGTGTGAAAACACAGGCACCCGAGGAGCAGTCAAGAAAACTGGCCCAAATATTTTCAGGTAGAGCTACAGTGTCTTGCTTAGGGATTAGCCCTGCTTCTGGCACAGGGAAACAGAAAGTTGAAATAATGTGAGGGAGAACTGCACAGTGGTACCAGCATCCCCCACACCCCTTCCCTCAAGTAACAGCAGAAAAGTGGAGGAATCTGAGAGGAATCTCCGGGGACTCTCCCCGGACCCTGCTCGTGTGGAGTGTGAGTGCACCCTCAGGAAGGTGTGCAAGCAAATCCTCCGTGCCTTATCTCCCTGCCTTTGGACAAGGACCCTGTAGACTGCCGTTCCAAGTGTCTAACAAAGCACCCGCTGGGAGGATGATGGGCAACACCATATGCCCATGTGCTGGGCTCTCTCTCTCTCTGCGACCTTGGACCCATGAGCTGGAAAATGCATTCTTTGGTCTAAGGGAATGTGACCTGGTAGTCCAAACTGGTATGGCCCTTTCATCACAGTTTCTGTTAGTTCACCGAATGTATTTCTAGAGTGGCCACTTTGAATCCCTTGTCTGTGAAATCCAGCACCGGGTCCCTCCCAGTTTCTTTTGCCTGCTTTTCTTTTCAGGGTATGGGTCATACTTTCCTATTTCTTTACATGTCTCATCAATTCTTTGTTAGAAGCATATGCACATATACAAAACCTAAATATACACAAAGGACACAGACACATACAACAGCCAGCTCTTAACTGCAATAAACATGTTCTCAGGTATGTACGTTATCCATCAGCACTGGGCAGTTCCTGTCATCACAGCTCTCATCTCAACCTGCATTTATAGCTCCTATGGGTGTCTTGAGGTCATGTAGAATTTTTATTATACTTTCTATGTGAAAGCCGGATGAGGAAAAATCAACACACTGACCATTTAAACAACTCCCAAACTAAATTACCTGAAAACTGTTTTTCAAGTCGTTGGTTTTTCACTGAAGTTGTAAATATCCAGCTCAAGAATGAATGGATACTCAGAAACTAAGGGCAGTCATGTAATGATAGAAAATAATTGTAAGTTGTTATTAATTGTAGTTACAGGGTAATTGTGTGTTAAAAGGTCAAAAGTCCCATGTTTTACGTGGAATCTTGGAAAGTGAGAACAGAAGCCAAAGTTGTTAGAGCTCATTGAACACATCCGGCCAGGTTCTGATTAGGAGAACTGGAATTCAAGGGGGGAGTAGGGGGGGGGCTATTTTTCTCTACAGTTTTGAAAAACTACCCTTCCATATTGTGCAATTCCATTTTCTCCGATCCTGGGTTCCTTGAGCCACATTTCTCCATTCTGGGTTCTTTCCTTTTTATTTTTTGTACACTTCTCAGATTTCTGACGAGACACCTGGGGCATCGTGGGCAATGGGAGCGAAGACTCCTTTTCCTGGGAAGAAATGTCCCCGCTTCTGAAGGAGGAGACTGGCCGCTGGGTGGCCACGCTCCTGTGAAGCCAAGAAAAGACCTACCTGCCCTGAAGTGAAGTCAGAGCGCGCAGCACCGGGTCGGGTCTGGCGGCCGTGTCCACTCCTCTGGCCCCTTCGCAGCTGCCCTGTGTCAATGGCGGCCATGCACAAGGCGTCCCCACAGGCCCTGGGTGCCCCGCGCAGGGACTGGGGGTTCTTGCATGGGCTCTGAACTCGCTCTGGCCTCGGGGACCAAGGGAGGCGCCCAGGGGCCACAGAGCCTGCGCTGTGGGCCCCCCAGCGGCGGCACAGTCTCCCCAGGGCCGCGGGCCTTTGAGGAGCAGTGAACACTAGGTCGGGCCGCGGAGGTCCCAGGGAGTGCCCAGCCCGGAGCGATGGACAGGCCATTGAGGCCGCGCCCCTTGCCCTTTGACCTCTCTCTGGACGCAGGACTTCCGGGTGCATCCTTCTAGGTGAGGAGCTCATGGTTTTATTGATCTACCAAATGTTTTGTTTTAAATTTCAGTGTTTCCTACTCTTCCTTATTTCCCTCTCTGTGCTTGCTTTGAGGGTATTTTGCTCTTCTTTTGCTAGGTTGTTGAATTAGAAACATGTGTTAACTCTTTTGAGATATTTCCTCTTTTCTATTGTGTGTGTTTATCCATGTTTTTCCCTCGGCACTTTGATATGTTCCATTTTCATTTTCAGTCAGGTCAAGGTATTTTTTTTGTTTCCATTGAGACTACTTTGACATAAATTATTCAAGCATTTTGGGTTTTTTTCCCAAGTGTTGGCAATTTCCCTATCTTTCTTACATTGACTTTTAGTTTTCATTGCATTGTAGTTTGAGAACTCATTCTCTATAAGTTTTATTTTTTGAATTTTGAGCTGTTTTTTTTGTGGCTTAGTATATGTCTATCCTGGTGTGGTTTGTCGGCACTAGAAAAAAAATATCTATTTTGCTGTTGTTGATGGAATATTTTATAAATGCTGGTTAGATTCTCTTGGTGGCTGGGGTTGTTGAGTTTGTCCACAGTCTTGCTAATCTTCCGTCTAGCTGTCCTGACCCTTGTTGAAATGGGGTTGCTGAAGTCTAACCACATTTGTCTCTGTCTGCTTACAACTTGACCAGTTTTGACATCACTTATTTTGAATCTCTGTTGTTTAGTGCATACACATTTAGGATTGCCTTGTCTTCTTGGTGGAGTCAACTTTTGTCATTATGTAATATCCCCCTCTGCTTCTGATCATTTCCTTTGCTTTGTCTGTTATTGATATAGCATTCTTCCTTTCCTCTCATTATTCTTGGCATAGTATATCTTTTGCCAACCTTGTATGTCAGTCTACCTATGTGGTTTATTTGAAGTTAGTTTCGTACAGACAGCATACAAGGCGCAGAAGGAAGAGTAATGCTTTTCAATACACCCGGCCATCCTTTCTCTTTAAGTTGGCTTATCTAGACATTGGCCTTTAACCTAATTATTGATACTTTAGGGGTTAAGTCTGACATATTATTATATTCTCCAGCTCTATTGTTTGTTTATTTTTCTTGCCATCCTTTGGGTCACTTGGACATTTGTCTTACAACTCTGCTTTGATTTATCTGTAGTGTTTTTAGAATACCTTTGTAGAGCTTTTCACTGCTTTGGATAGTTCATTTGTTGCTCTACATAATGTATGTACATAATCACACTCAACTAATGTAATTTTTAAATTAATTAATTTATTTTTTATAGACAGGGTAAGGGAAGGAAAAAGAGAGGGAGAGAAACATCAGTGTGTGGTTGCCTCTCACATAGTCCCCACTGGGGACCTGGCCTGAAACCCAGGCATGTGCCCTGACTGGGAATTGAACCAGCGACCCTTCGGTTCACAGCTCGTGCTCAATCCACTGAGCCACACCAGCCAGGGCTAACGAATGTTATTTTTGAAATAAAGGCATCTTACTTCTTTTTATCCCTCTTTACTCTCTCCAATTTATAACTGTNATTTCATCCTTGACTCTGTCTTTAAAAATAACTAGAGAATTACAGTGACAATATAATTATTTTCACTGAAAACTTGGACCAATGCTGCACATTTAATATCAGTTTGTAGAGACTTGCCTTTCGTGATGAGTCAGTGCCCGGAACAGCCTTGAATCCACCACCATTGCGGAAAGGGCCATGCTGCCTTTGCCCTGACTTCTGACTGAGCCTAGACAGAATGAGCTGGCTGGCCCTTGCTTATGGTAATTGCTTTTGCATAAGCAAAGAGAGCTCTTTAATCAAACAGGAAGTCTCTGTGAAGAATTCACAGGAAGTCACAGGACTGGCATGCCCTTTAGGACATCCCTTTGAATGTCTGTGAACAGGTCAGTGGATACACCTGGTGGGGGTCTGTGCATGCATCCAAGATGGATCTGGCAGCATTCTCCAGTCAACATCTCAGGTGTCCTAAAGAATATATAACCACTGCCCATATGTGTTCATTACTCGGATCATACTACTTGCATGGGTCTTAAAAAACAAAGGTGATTGGCCTGGCTGGTGTGGTCCAGTGGATTGAACACTGACTTGAGAACCAAAGGATTGGGGTTCAATTCTCAGTCAGGGCACATGTTTGAGTTGTGGACCAGGTCCTCAGTAGAGAGCCCCTGAGGAGCAACCACACACTGATGTTTCTCTCCTGCTCTTTCTCCTTCCCTTCCCCTCTGTCTAAAATAAGTAAATAAAATCTTAATTAAAAAAAAAGAAAGGTGATCATATATGTGAAGAATTGTAATTTTAGTACAAAAGTAAATTTAACTCACAATGGGCTGAAAACTACATATTGTCTACGTGGAAAATTTGCTGTGATTGTGCAAGATAAAAGGACATCCACCATGCATATGTAAATGCTGTGATGCTATGCTAAATAACAACAGGTGATAAATTTATTCTCTTCTGTGTAGCAAATGAAGTTTGGGCTGAAAAGTCTTGCTTCTGATGTCAGTTATGTAAGGAAGAATAGTAATTCTCAGTGTAGAGCCTAAAATTGAGAGAAAAATAACTACAATGGATTGAGTTTAAAAAAATACTGTATATAAACAATGATAAATGCTTAACATAGATTTTCTAAAGGGGAGGGGAGCCTTATTTACAGCATTTGCCAATGTCTGTTGTGTAAATATTTCCACCAGGGCCAAGTTCAGGCAATCAATATGTCGTCCCTGAACATGGAGTGGGAAAGACATAAGTACAGACAGCGCTGGTAAGCCGGTGAAAACAGTCAAATGTTCAGGAGTTGCAGAGGTTGTTAAGTGTCCATTTAATTTCCTGTGTTTTTACTAGCCTTCCCTTAAGTTGGAGTGAATACAGAGGAGTGTTCCTGGCCTAAAAAGTGAGCAGAAGTGATGGGCGTCGTTTCCCAGCTGAGGTGGCTGTGAACAGGTGTGCACCTTCTGTTTCCCTGCTGTGATTCTGAGGACACGTGTCCTGCAGGGCGCAGCCGCAGGAGGGGAGAGGGCTGCCTCTCCCACATCTGACTCTGTGCGAGTGTACGATTCACATCGCTGCATAAGGCACGGAGGACTGTCTGTTGTGTTTTGTCCCCTGGGTGTGACGCAGGAGGATTAAAAAGGGTGGCGTGTAAGATGGCATTGCCATTTAGAAAACTTCAGAAACCTAGCAAGTAAGAAACTAAGACAAGGTGTGTCTGAAGTGTGTTAACCCTTGGGGATCGGAGGGCAGTTGGATCCAGGCATGCTCACAAGGCTAGGAGGAGGAAGGTCTGTATATTGTTTGCTGGCCCCCCCATGGATCCTCCAAAAGTGGACGCTGAGATGGGATTTGCAATGTAGAATACTTTTTTAGGGATCAACACTTGCAGAAGGAAAGGGGAGGTAGAAAACCTTCCATCTCTGCATAGTGAAGGTTCAGTGAACCCTACAGGCAGCTCTGAAGCACGTAGGACCCCAGTTTCCCTACACTGGCCACAGGGGTGGGGCCTTCCTGTCCCCACCACAGTCAGTGGTGGGTTGTGGGCAGCATGGGAAGTAGCACGCTGGAGTGAGGCATCTCTGTATCTGAGGCAACTGGGAAGGAGCTTGGAGCTGGGGGTGGGGGTGGGTTTTGTATTGGCAGCTGGGGCAAGACAGTTGTTCCCCCCCACCCCTCCCCCACCCCCTGGCAAATCAGTGCTCTCCTTACCCACCACTCAAGTTGCATTCACATTTGAGGAGCCTCTTTTTCTTTCATTGTTGCTTTCTCATCTACCACTTATCAGGTAATGGCCAGAGTAACCCAAAGGGGGTGCATTATTCCCAGGTCCAGTCAGAGGTTTAATGCACATACCTCTTGGGGTCCAGCATAACAGAAGTACCTACCCATCAGCCCTGGCTGGTGTGGGTGCATGGATTGAGTGCTGGCCTGTGCACCAAGGGGTTGCCGGTTTGATTCCTGGTTGGGGAACCTGCCTGAGATGCAGGCTGGGTGCCCAGTTGGGGGGGCCATGGTGGCAACCACACATTGATGTTTCTCTCCTTCTCTTTCCCCCTCCCTTCCATTCTCTCTAAAAATAAGTAAATAAATGAAGTCTTAAAAAATAAAAAAGAAGTACCCATCAGGTTGGACAACCACAAGGGAAGTCTGAATGTGGGTTTACAAAGTCTAAATTGTGGAGTCAGCCAGCTTCCTCACTGAGGGAGTCTGGTCCACACTGAGCTTTAAAATACCTTCTTTGCTTGCTTTTAGTTCTCTACTCACCAGAAAATGGAAGGAGTGTCCTTCGTCAGTGATTTCACTTCTAGGAATGTATCCTAAGATTTTCATTAGAAAACAGGGTATAGATCTGTATAATATATATTTACACACACACACACATATAATGCCCATGCACACACACAGGCATGTGTACACTGCCCTATGACACATGGTCAATAGAAGGCACATAGTCCCCAATCTCATTGCCAGAAAGGGGGATTCACTAAATTACAGTATATGTATGAAATGAAAAAAGAAAAAAAGAACCACAATAGTTAAATGTCATAGAAGATTGTGACATGAAGAAAGCTTCAAAAATGTTATTGCCAAAGGAAAATCATAGGGTAGATCTAATATTTATCATTTTAAACGTTTCTAATATACAGTAAGTGCATATATATGCACTGCAAGACTAGACATTCACACACCAAAATAATCAGAATGTTTACCTAAAAACAGATTTGTAAGCTATTTACATGATGTTTCATTTTCTTTTGTTTCTAAAAAGAAGTAGAAAATGGTCTTATCTTCAAGGAAGACACAAATCTTATCCACTATGAACAAGCCTTTTGAAACTTTGACCTGTGACTTAAAATTGTCTGTTCTCAGCAAATTCTTCACATGGAAAGAAAAAAATAAGTAAGGGAATTAAGTGAATAAGTAAAATAAAGTTCTAGAATTGTAAGATGTTTTAACCTAAAACTAAACCACCAGTTAAGATGAATACTTTTAAATTAGTGAACTATAGCAGATTTTCGAAAAGGGGCCAGAAAACCTGAAGCAGAGGCTCTAGAATGAAAAATTTGTCTGGATGGTTCTATTACCAATGGTAGAACTTCACATTGTGGGAAACGGTTTGTCTTTCCTTCATAAATGTGTTTCTGAAATGTTTGTTAGATTAAGACTGAAAATAATTGAAACATAATAGAGACTAGCATATGCACATAGGTTCTTTTGTATTAACTAATTTCAATTCTTATTGATCCTCCAGCCCTGAGCTCTATCACTCTTCAGTTCTTGAGCAGGTCTCTGTAAGGAATGGAGGGGAACTGGTCACGGGTCACGGAGTTCCTGCTGCTGGGATTCCAGCTCAGCTCAGAGACAGAAGTTCTCCTCTTCTGGGTCTTCTCCCTGCTCTACGCCTTCAGTCTGTTGGCAAACAGCATGATCTTTGCACTCATCTGTCTGGACCAGAGACTACACACCCCCATGTACTTCTTCCTCTCCCACCTGGCCATCATTGACATGTCCTTTGCTTCCAACAGCGTCCCCAAGATGTTGGCAAACTTAGTGACTCATAGTAAAGCCATCTCCTTTGTCCCATGTGTCACGCAGACCTTTGTGTATCTAGCATTTGCTCACACAGAGTGTCTCATTTTGGTGGCAATGTCCTACGATCGGTACGTGGCCATCTGCCACCCCCTCCAGTACACTGTCATCATGAGCTGGACTGTGTGCACAGTACTGGTTACCACGTGCTGGTTGTTCGGATTTGTCCTGTCTCTGATACACGTGCTTCTCCTTCTAAGGCTGCCATTCTGTGGGCCTCGGGAAGTAAACCACTTCTTCTGTGAGATCTTGTCTGTCCTCAAGCTGGCCTGTGCTGACACCTGGATCAATGAAGCTGTCATCTTTGCTGCTTCTGTCTTGGTCTTAGTTGGGCCCGTCTGCTTGCTGCTGGTGTCCTATACTAGCATCCTCTGGACCATCCTGAAGATCCAGTCTGGAGAGGGCCGCAGGAAGGCCTTCTCCACCTGCTCCTCCCACCTCTGTGTGGTCGGGTTCTTCTTTGGCATTGCCGTGGTTATTTATATGGTCCCAGAGTCCAGTCAAAAAAAGGAACAAGAAAAAATACTGTCCCTGTTTTACAATCTCTTCAATCCATTGTTAAACCCACTCATCTACAGCCTCAGGAATGTTCAGGTGAAGGATGCCTTTTATAAGGTGTTGCGGGTGAGGTCCAGGTGAAGGGTCAACAGAACTTTTGGTGAACCAGAACCTGTTCTATTTGAGATGTATTTTGAGGGTGACTTTAAAGTCAGAAAAACTACCTAGCAGTAAAGTTTGATAAGAGAATGTGAATTGTCCAAGACTGAAAGTGGAGTAAATTTTGATGTACAGGGATAGTCCCTGAGCAGTTTTGTTCAGAGATGAGGCATCTGGATTGTGGATTGTACGCTTAATGCTATAAATTTTTATAGAGCCCATTTCTTTTTTTTCTTCTTTTTAAATTATTCAATTATTGTTTAAGTACAGTATTCTGTCTCTTACTCCCATCTCATCCCACCCCCCGTGTTTCCCCCTCCCTCCCATTTACACCCTTCTCAGTTGTTGTCCATGTATCCTTTATATTTGTTCCTCTAAATCCCTCCCCTATTTCCCCTGAAATTCCCTCCCTTCTGGTCACTGTCAGCCTGCTCTCTATTTCAGTGTCTTTGGTTATATTTTGTTTGCCTGTTTGTTTTGTTGTTTAGCTTCCTGTTAAAGGTGAGATCATATGGTATTCATCCTTCAATACCTGGCTTATTTCACTCAGCATAATGCCTTCCAGTTCCATCCATGATGTTGCAAAAGGTAGGAGCTCCTTCTTTCTTTCTGCAGCATAGAATTCCATTGTGTATATGTACCATAGTGTTTCGATCCATTCATTTACTGATGGGCACCTAGTTTGCTTCCAACTCTTGGCTATTGTAAATTGTGCTACTATGAACATTGGGGTGCATAGGTTCTTTTGGATTGGTGTTTTAGGGTTCTTTGCATACAAACCTAGCAGTGGAATTGCTGGGTCAAAGGGCAGGTCCAATTTTAGTTTTCTGAGAAAATTCCATACTGTTTTCCATAATGGTTGTACCAGTCTACAATCCCACCAACAGTGGACCAGAGTCCCCTTTTCCCCACACCCTCTCCAACATTTGTTGTTTATTGCTTTGTTTATGATAGCCATTCTCACTGGTGTAAAGTGGCATCTCATTGTGGTTTTAATTTGCATCTCTCTGATAGCAAGCGATATTGAGCATCTCTTCATGTGTCTCTGGATCCTCTGTATGTCCTCCTTGCCGAATTGTCTGTTCAAGTCCTTTCCCCATTTTTTAATTGGGTTAGTTGTCTTCTTAGAGTGAAGTCGTGTGAGTTCTTTGTATATTTTGGAGATTAAACCTTTGTCTGAGGTATCATTGGCAAATATGTTTTCTCATACAGTTGGTTGTCTTTTTATTTTAATGCTATTTTCTTTAGCCGTGCAGAGCTTTTTATTTTGATGAGATCCCATTTGTTTATTCTTTCCTTTATAGTCCTTGCTCTAGGGGACATCTCAGTAAAACTGTTGCTGCGTGAAATATCTGAGATTTTCCTGCCAATGTTCTCCTCTAGGACTTTAATGGTGTCACGGCTTCTATTTAAGTCTTTTATCCACCTTGAATTTATTTTGGTGTATGGTGTAAGTTGGTGCTTGAGTTTCATTTTTTTACATGTAGCTGTCCAGTTCTCCCAACACCATTTGTTGAAGAGGCTATCTTTACCCCATTTTATGTTACTGCCCCCTTTGTTGAATATTAATTGACTATAGAGAGTTGGGCTTATTTCTGGAGAGCCCATTTCTTCAGGACTTGGATTAGTAGTATCTTAAGAAAACATCTTTTTGTTGTTGTTGTTGAATTGCAGAAACAGTGTTAACACCTCTGTAAGTAACCAGTTTAATCATAAACATTCACATCACCTGAAAACAGGTGGTAAATTTCAGAGAAATAAACGCCCAGAGGAAAAACTTCTTGCTGTAGAGAGTAGCTTAATAGCAACAGTGATCACAGAGCTGCTTGTTTCTATGATACCAGCTGAGAATGAAGTGAAGGAAGGAATGAGATTCACTGTGGGGCCGCCCGTAATTTCCAAGTGCTGCAACTAGAGTTGAAAACCAGTCAGTGTTGAACAAAAATAGGATGATACCATCTTACAGTTCCTTATAGAAATGTTTCCATTTCTCCTTGGCTTCTGTTCTTATTTTTAACTCCCATTTATGTTTTACAGCATATGGAATGAAAGGGAGACTTATTCCCTATTTACTTCACTTCCATATTATTTTTATATCTCTTGACAAACTATATCAATGATACGGATTTGAGAAGCTCAGAAAAACTCAAGCAGGATGTCATATAAAGAAAACCTGTATGTAAACAACAATAAAAAAAGTGAAAAGAAAAAGTAAACCTCACTGGAAATACATTAGTCAAACTATTGAAAACAAAAGATAAATAAACAGGCTTAAAATTGGCAGGAAAAAAATGAATTACTTTCAAAGGAACAACAGTAAGATTATAGCTGACTTCTTACTAAACACTGTAGAAGCCAAAATTAAAAGTTGTCAACAGAGAATTCTACACGCAATGAAACTGGTCTTTAAAAATGAATTCTTTAAACCAAAAAAAAAAAGTAGAAAAGAAGGAAAGTTGGAGCAACAGGAAGGAAAAATCATTGTAAACAAAATTATCAGTAAATTTCATAGCCTTTCTTCTTGAGTTTTTTAAATTATATTTGATGGTTCCAAAAGAAAAACCCACAGCATCGTCGGGTGTTATTCTAAACTTATGTAGAGAAAATACGGAAGACAATTATAAACTGGAGAGAGTAAAGAGACACAAAAAGAAGTAAGATGTGTTTATTTCAAAAATAACATTAGTTAGCCCTGGCTGGTGTGGCTCAGTGGATTGAGCTCGGGCTGTGAACCAAGGGGTCCCTGGTTTGACTCCCAGTCAGGGCACATGCCTGGGTTGCAGGCCAGGTCCCCAGTGGGGACCATGTGAGAGGCAACCACACACTGATGTTTCTCTCCCTCTCTTTCTCCTTCCCTTCCTCTTTGTCTAAAAAATAAATAAATTAATTAAAAAATAACATTAGTTGAGTGTGATTATGTACATACATACAATAGAGCAACAAATGAACTATCCAAAGCAGTGAAAAGCTCTTCAAAGTATTCTAAAAACACTACAGATAAATCAAAGCAGAATTGTAAGACAAATGTCCAAGTGACCCAAAGGATGGCAAGAAAAATAAACAACAATAGAGCTGGAGAATATAATATGTCAGACTTAACCCCTAAAGTATCAATAATTAGGTTAAAGGCCAATGTCTAGATAAGCCAACTTAAAGAGAAAGGGTGGCCGGGTGTATTGAAAAGCATTACTCTTCCTTCTGCGCCTTGTATGCTGTCTGTAAGAAACTCACTTCAAATAAACCACATAGGGAGACTGACATTCAAGGTTGGCAAAAGACATACCATGCCAAGAATAATGACAGGAAGGGAAGAATGCTATATCACTAACAGACAAAGGAAAGGAAATGATCAGAAGCAGAGGGGGATATTACATAATGACAAAAGTTGACTCCACCAAGAAGACAAGGCAATCCTAAATGTGTATGCACTAAACAACAGAGATTCAAAATAAGTGATGTCAAAACTGGTCAAGTTGTAAGCAGACAGAGACAAATGTGGTTAGAGACTTCAGCAACCCCATTTCAACAAGGGTCAGGACAGCTAGACGGAAGATTAGCAAGACTGTGGACAAACTCAACAACCCCAGCCACCATGAGAATCTAACCGGCATTTATAAAATATTCCATCAATGACAGCAAAATACACATTTTTTCTAGTGCCGACAAACCACACCAGGATAGACATATTCTAAGCCACAAAAAAACAGCTCAAAATTAAAAAAAATAAAACTTTTAGAGAATGAATTCTCAAACTACAATGGAATGAAAACTAAAAGTCAATGTAAGAAAGATAGGGAAATTGCCAACACTTGGGGAAAAAACCCAAAATGCTTGAATAGTTTATAAGTCAAAGTAGTCTCAATGGAAACAAAAAAAATACCTTGACCTGACTGAAAATGAAAATGGAACATATCAAAGTGCCGAGGGAAAAACATGGATAAACACACACAGTAGAAAAGAGGAAATATCTCAAAAGAGTAACACATGTTTCTAATTCCACAACCTAGCAAAAGAAGAGCAAAATACCCTCAAAGCAAGCACAGAGAGGGAAATAAGGAAGAGTAGGAAACACTGAAATTGAAAACAAAACATTTGGTAGATCAATAAAACAATGAGCTCCTCACCTAGAAAGATGCACCAGGAAGTCCTGCGGCCAGAGAGAGGTCAAAGGGCAAGGGGCGCGGCTTCAACTGCCTGCCCACTGCTCTGGGCACCCAGCTCCAGGGACCTCCATGGCTCTAGTGTTCACTGCTCCTCAAAGGCTCGTGACCCTGGGGGGGCTGTGCCGCCGCTGGGGGGAACACAGCGCAGGCTCTGTGGACCCTGGGCGCCTCCCTTGGTCCCCGAGGCCAGAGCGAGCTCAGAGCCCCTGGAGGAGCCCTCAGTCCCTGCGCGGGGCACCCAGGGCCTGTGGAGACGCCTTGTGCATGGCCGCCATTGACACAGGGCAGCTGGAGGGGCCAGAGGAGTGGACAGGGCGGCCAGACCCGACCCCGGTGCTGCGCGCTCTGACTTCACTTCAGGGCAGGTAGGTCTTTTCTTGGCTTCTCAGCAGCGTGGCCACCCAGGGGCCAGTCTCCTCCTTCAGAAGTGGGGACATTTCTTCCCAGGAAAAGGAGTCTTCGCTCCCATTGCCCAGGATGCCTCAGGTGTCTGGTCAAAAATCTGAGAAGTGTACAAAAAATGAAAACGTGGCTCAAGGAACCCAGAATCGGAGAAAATGGAATTGAACAATATGGCAGGGGGTAGCTTTTCAAAACTGTGGAGAAAAATAGCCCCCCCCCCCCAGTTCTCCTAATTCTCCTAGTTCTTCTAATTAGAACCCAGCCTGATGTATTCAATGAGCTCTAACAACTTTGGCTTCTGTTCTCACTTTTCAAGATTCCACGTAAAACATGGGACTTTTGACCTTTTAACACACAATTACTCCATAAATACGATTAATAACAATTTACACTTATTTTCTGTCAATTGCATGACTGCCCTTAGTTTCTGAGTATCCATTCATTCTTGAGCTGGATATTTACCACTTCAGTGAAAAACCAAGGACTTGAAAACCAGTTTTCAGGTAATTTAGTTTGGGAGTTGTTTAAATGGTCAGTGTGTTGATTTTTCCTCATCCTGCTTTCAAATAGAAAGTATAATAAAAATTCTACAGGACCTTGCCAGACCCATAGGAGCTATAAATGCAGGTTGAGATGAGAGCTGTGATGACAGGAAGTGCCCAATGCTGATGGATAACGTACATACCTGAGAACATGTTTATTCCAGTTAAGAGCTGGAATAAGTGTTGTGTGTGTCCGTGTCCTTTGTGTGTATTTAGGTTTTTTTTATGTGTATATGCTTCTAACAAAGAATAATGAGACGTGTAAAGAAATAGGAAAGTATGACTCGTACCCTGAAAAGAAAAGCAGGCAAAAGAAACTGGGAGGGACCCGGTGCTGGATTTCACAGACAAGGGATTCAAATTGGCCACTCTAGAAATACATTCGGGGAACTAACAGAAACTGTGATGAAAGGGCCGTACCAGTTTGGACTACCAGGTCACATTCCCTTAGACCAAAGAATGCATTTTCCAGCTCATGGGTCCAAGGTCGCAGAGAGAGAGAGAGCCCAGCACATGGGCATATGGTGTTGCCCATCATCCTCCCAGCGGGTGCTTTGTTAGACACTTGGAACGGCAGTCTACAGGGTCCTTGTCCAAAGGCAGGGAGATAAGGCACGGAGGATTTGCCTGCACACCTTCCTGAGGGGCACTCACACTCCACAGGAGCAGGGTCTGGGGAGAGTCCCTGGAGATTCCTCTCAGATGCCTCCACTGTTCTGGGGGTACTTGAGGGAAGGGGTGTGGGGGATGCTGGTACCACTGTGCAGTTCTCCCTCACATTATCCCAACTTTCTGCTTTCCTGTGCCTGAGGCAGGGCTGATTCCTAAGCAAGACACTGTAGCTCTACCTGAAAATATTTGGGCCAGTTTTCTTGACTGCTCCTCGGGTGCCTGTGTTTTCACCCCATCTGGCAACACTGGGGTGCCAGTGACTCAGCTGTGTTGCCTGGTGGTTGAGGTGGCCCACCAGTCTGCCCCCATGTGGCCCCACCCTGTGTGAATGAGAGACACAAGCTCATCTGGCAATGATCTGTAAC